>NC_135331.1:190341096-190657420 GCF_023851605.1 Tamandua tetradactyla
ACTGAACTAATGACTCAGTTTGTTTCCATTAAAGCTTTCTTATGCTCTGAAATCGTGGAGAAAAATTGCATTTGTAATTTATTACTTTACCACAAGGGTGCACTAATAAGCCCTCATAAACGCAAGAAACAGCAATTTAATTTGCTGTGAGTCTCTTATCCAGAGCAGTAGAGCGTTTCCATTGGATTCACTTGATGGTGTTCTTACTCTCAGAACCTTCCTATGTTGTGCGAGATGCTGTGCCGCAGAACACAAACATATTGTCCTTACAGATAAAACCCAGAAGACAAGCTTTCTTTTCAGTAATTAATTATTAAGTCTTTAAATATTTCATAGATTGTTTCAGGCATGAAGATGCATTTAGTAAGGGAATTTTTATTCTTTGATAAGTTTACAACACAGTTTTATTCATAAAAAGGATTTTTAATTTCATGGGAGAAAAAGTGACGGGACTTTAGCATGTATTCTAATTATGAACTATGAAAACTTGAATACATTTTGCTAGCATTATGCCAATTTTTCTTCGTTATTTGGATTGTAGAGTGAAATAGTGTATTGGGCTTTTATGAGTCTTACATAAATTACGAGATACTTCACATACTGCATATTGGGAGTGAATGAATTGCTTTTCATACAAAATCAAAGAAACCAAACCAACAACTAGTGTCCAAAATGCAAAAATTATGTTAATTTAATTAAATTTATAGATCACAGACACATCACGTCTTTAATCTCATTTGTAACTCTTTACGTATAGATCTGGCACATCCCTTATTCTCCAGTGAGCATTTATTAACTGCTTATTGTATGCCAGGCACTGTGATAGATCCTGAGGAGTCAAGGAAGAATGAACATCAGCAACCAAAGTCCCCTCAGGAGCCCTCAGGGGCTACGAGGATGGCAGTGGAATGGATTTATCAGAGCAGGGTTTGAGGGGTCCAGCCTTCTTGACCATTCCCGGGGCAGTCTGACCTAGCGGTGGTCAGAATGGATTTATTTGCAGGGTACACCATCCCATCTTATAGTGGAAGAGCACGGGGTTGGGAGGCAGGAACCCTGAGGTTTGGTCCCCGCTCAAACAATAACACCTGGGAAGTTTAAAACATCCTCTTCCCTCATCTGTTAAAGGATCTTTTAATTTTCTTTGAGCTGGAATATACTATGATTCCACTTATGTGACAGCATAATTAATAGATTTTCTCTACTAAAATGAGCAAGAATCTGGATTGTGAACTGAACATTTTGTGATATCAAGACAACAAATATATTGTGGGCTTTTATTTTGAACATAAAGACATTATTCATCTTTTATGGTTTAGTTCAGCAGTGGGCATTTTGCCATGGCATAGACACAAACGACCCCTTACATACAAAATATTTTTCTGACTGCCCCAACATTCCAGGCCATTGCTATGTGGCCTTGTAGATTTCTTTGTAGGCTAATTGGTTTGATGGAAAAATACAGAGTATCAGTCTAAGAAATTATATTTCATACTAAAGATTGAATATTGTGGGATTTTACTGCTGATTTTTCTGTCAGAGCTATTATAGCTTTTATTTTACATTACATTTTTTAAATGGAAATGTCAAACATGTAAAAATTGATTGAGAACAGTATAATAAATGTATTCATCACATGGGATTAACAATTATCAATCCATGCCAATTTCATTCCTATATGCTCTTAACCCTTGATTATTTCCTAGGAAATCCCAGGAGTATATCATGTTGCCTGTAAATGTAATCAAAATGCCATTATCACACTTCTAAAAATTAACAGTAATTCCTTATTATCATTAAATATCTAGTCAGTGTGTAAATTTTCTAGAATTTTCATTTTCTTCTTTTTACTACTTTCTGGTATAACCAACATATAAATAAAGTCCAGGCACTGCAGTGCTAGAGGTCTCTTGGGTCTCCCGTAATCTGTGGACTTTCTATCAGAATCTTTATTTCTCTCACAATTTGTTGAAGAAACAAGACCATTTGTCTTGTATTTTCCTACAATCTGGATTTTACTGATCTCATTTCTGTAGTGTCGTTTAACATAACATTCTGTCACCTAAATTTCTTACAAATTGACATTGAGGTCTAGAGCCTTGATCTTATCTTTTGCAGGATTTTCCCACCTTTTCTTATTTATTTGTTCTTCCAAATAGTTTTATCTAGCTCCTTAATGTCACCTCTATAGCACTTACATTAAATTTATAAATTAGCTTTGTATGTATTGATGTCTTTTTGGCATTGAGTCTTCTTTTCCAAGTTTACTTTCATGTTTTTCAGAAGTGATTTATAGTTTTCCTCATGTAGGTTTTTTTTTTTTTTATTAATTAAAAAAAGAATTAACAAAACAATTAGAAATCATTCCAATCTACATGTACAATCAGTAATTCTTAATAACATCACATAGTTGCATATTCATCATTTCTTAGTACATTTGCATCGATTTAGAAAAAGAAATAAAAAGACAACAGAATAAGAATTAAAACAATAATAGAAAGAAAAAAAAACAAAAAAAAAACAAAAACAAAAAACCTATACCTCACATGCAGCTTCATTCAGTGTTTTAACATAATTGCATTACAATTGGGTAGTATTGTGCTGTCCATTTCTGAGTTTTTATATCCAGTCCCGTTGTACAGTCTGTATCCCTTCATCTCCGATTATCCCTTCTCTTTTTTTTTTTTTTTTTAATTAACGGAAAAAAAGAAATTAACCCAACATTTAGAGATCATACCATTCTACACATGCAATCATTAATTCTTAACATCTCATGTAGGTTTTGAACATTTCTTGGAAAGTTTACTTTTTGGCATCTGTACGTATGTATATATGCATATTTAATGCATTTATATATCCAGTTTATCTCTGTATATACATATTTGCTATATAAATGCTATCTTCACTGATATGTTTTTGGGTTTTTTTTTTTGGCATGAGCAGGCTCCAAGAATTGAACCCAGGTCTCTGGCACGGCAAGCAAGAATTCTGCCACTTAGCCACCATTGCACTGCCCAGTTATATATGTTTTTACATTTTTACATTGATTTTATGATACTATTTTAGCAAATTATTTTATTGTTGGAGTAGTTTCTCTATTAACTCTTTTGGAATTTCCAGTTATTAATCCTTTCATTTGAAAACAGAAAAAGTTTTTCCTCCTTCTTTCCAAATATTGTGCCCTTAATTGTTTCATTCTGTTTTGTTTCTTTGATTAATGCCTCCAACAAATAAGTTAAATAGTTGTGGAAATGGTAGGTATTTTGTCTTATTATTGATTTTAGCAGGAACACCTCAAATTCTCTCCTATTAGGTAAGATACTGGCTTTTTGCACTGAGGTGTATATAATTTATCATGTTAAGGAAGTATCATACAGTTGCATGTGTTTGCTTGTTTATATATTTATATATTCATTTTTATAGAGAAAGTGCTGAATTTTATAAAATGTGTTTTCTCTATATATGGAAATAACTTTGTGATTTTTATGTTTACCTCTAAGAATATGGGGATTAAATGAAAGATTTCCTAATATGAAAGTTGAAATAAATCCTACTTGTTCATTGTGGATTAATTTTTAATGTGTTGATGTATTCTTCTTGCTAGTATTTTAAAGGTTTTTTTGCACCACTATTTATGAATACGATTGCGTTTTGATGTTTTTGTTTGTTTGCTTGTTTTTTTTTTAATTTTGCCAGGTTTTTGATATATTCTTTTAGCTAGTATTTTCAGCGTTTTTTTCTCTAGTATTTATGGATAAGATTGGGTTGTAATATGTTTTTATTTGTTTGCTTGTTTTTTTATTTTTTAAACTTTTTTTGTTACTTTGCCAGGTTTGGGAATCAATGTCGGACTTGTTTCATAAAGTGAACTTTGAAGATTTCTTTTTTTCCTATGCTCTGGAATAGAAGCATAGGGATTATCTGATCCTTAAAAGATTGGTAGAGCTGTCTTGTGAAATCACACTAGTGGTTTTTCCTTGTTGTTTATTTTTTATTTTTTTTGCCCAGGAATCTCATTGTTTTGTTTTGTTTTTGTATGCTTTATGGCAGGGATCACATTTCATTATTTTCCCATGTGAGTATCCTGTTATTGCAGCTCCATTTGTTGAGTTTTTGTTTGGTTTGTTTTTGTTTTGTTGTTATTTGCTTGGTTGTTTGTTTTTTGGGGAAGTGCACGGGCGGGGAATTGAGCCTGGATCTCCTGAATAGTAGGCGAGAATTCTACCACTGTACTACCCTTGCATCCCTCATGTTTTTGCCTGCAATCGAACCCAGGTCTCCGGCATGGCAGGTGAGAACTCTGCCACTGACCCTTCATCGTTTTTTATCATTCCTAGTGTATTAGTTAGGGTTCTCTAAATAAACAGAATCAACAGGGAACACGTGCAAATATAAAATTTATAAAAGTGTCTCACGTGACCGCAGGAATGCAGAGTCCAAATCCACAGGGCAGGCTGTGAAGCCGACGACTCCGATGGAGGGTCTGGATGAACTCCGCAGGAGAGGCTCACCAGCTGAAGCAGGAATGGGGCCTGTCTCCTCTGAGTCCTCCTTAAAAGGTTTCCCGTGATTAGATTTAGCATCACTAATTGCAGAAGACACTCCCCTTTGGCTGATTACAAATGGAATCAACTGTGGATGCAACTGACGTGATCATGACCTAATCCTATGAAATGTCCTCATTGCAACAGACAGGCCAGCACTTGCCCAATCAGATAAACAGCTACCACAACTTGGCCGAGTTGACACATGTCCTTAACCATGACACCTAGGTTTCATGGTGTTTCTCACTTTATATATTTGTAATTACTTCCCCTCTTTTTCCTTCGATAGCTTTAGCTGGTTGTGTTTATTTTGTTGGTAATTTCAAAGGTCCAAACTCTGGTTTTATTTGTTCTACCTTTTTTCTGTTTTATAACTTATTTATCTTTTATTAATTTATCAGTATGAACCCTTTTATGCTTTTTTTTCTTGGTTTCATTTTTGGTTCTTTCGTTAACTTGTGAAGTTGTATGTTTAATTTATGTTTTTCATTTGTCATTTTTATTGCTGTAAGTATGCAATGCCATACATTGGCCTATAGTAATTGTTCTTACTATAACCCACAGATTCTAGTGTATCATACGTTCTCTACTGTTATTTAAAAAAAAAGTTTGAGAAGTTTGTTTTATATTTCTCTTTGAGCACATTACCCAGGTCCTTCTCAGCTTGGATACTACTCTCCAGACTTCTAAAAGGGGTTTTGCCAAGCTGGTTATAGAGTTCAAGGACCCAGACTATTCCACACCATTTGATCTTTTTTTTTTTTTTTTTTTTTGCATGGCAGTGATGGCCCCCTGGCGCCATACACCATCTGATTTTAACAAATTGTTTTTAATTGTGCTTACACATTGGAGCCTGTCAGTCCTTTCCTAAATCAGTTGTTACTGTATTTGCTTTCCAAGCTTGATGATTTGAGGATTCTTTAGGGTTTCTTAGTTCTCAAAAGTCCCAGAGCTTTTGCTCTGCTTCCTCCTGCAATGCAGCTCTTGCTGCAGTGATGCAAACTTACCAATTAGCATTTTAAGGTCTATTGGGATAATTTGTCACCTAGTATGACATAGGTGACATCTATGGCAACACTTTCGATGCAGAAGTTATCCACTTTTTGATTTTGCTATCCTGTGAGCTTTGCCAGAGACCTAAGTTCAAGGCACCGGGAATTGAACTTGGGTCTCTGGCATTTTGCCTGTTTTTTATGGGAGCATTATGGAAAATTAAAAAACTACATAACAAATTCCAACATCTTATCCTTATCTTTTTAAATTTTTTATTCAGAAATAAAAAGATTAATCAAAGCATTTTATTTAATCCATAGAATGCATTTATAATGTATATAATGAAAGGTTCCTGACTTTAAGGAACTTGCAAACACATGGGAGGGGGTAACTCTAAGTACATGAAAAATTGAATGCTACATGGAGGCTTAGGAGTTGAAACAGGAGAGCTGAATGGAAGTCTGTAAAATTGGCAAGAGTTTTATTTGAACCAAGAGTTGACCTGAGTTTTGAAGAACAAGAGGTAAGATGTCGATGAATTGAAAAGAGCATGCTTCAGATGTGATCAAAGGTGCAGAGGGGAGAGAAGGTGCACGCCTGTCCACGATGTCCAGAGAAGACTGAGTGATTATAGTAGGGAGCACAGGGGAAATGATTGGACTCGGACGATGAGAACATATTTTGGTCACCTTGAAAGTCAAGGGCTGGGCTCCTGAAGAGAAAGCTGATCAAGGCTTCTGAGGCATAATGCATGTTAAAACAATTTTAAGAAGATTAGCAGCAACATGCTTGATGAATTCAAAATAAAATTAAAATTAGTAGGTTTATTTACAGTCTACAGAATATATTTACATCCATTTTCTCTGTGCTATTGGAAGGAAGGAAACGAAGCCTTATTTAGCCTTGATAATTTCCCAGGAGATTCACACAATGTTTTTATCATTTACTCCCTGTAAAACCACTTCGATTTATGTGTTAATACTCACATATTACAAATGATGAAATTGAGGCCCAGGGAGTGGAAATAACTTTCCAAGGGCAAATATTTTAAAATTTAACTGTGTAGGTTAGGATTTCAATCCAGTTCTCTGTGACTCTCAAAGTTCTTTCCACTGTCCTGCATTGCCTCATACAAGGTTGCAATGTTTTAGAGGTGTTATAAAATACATATTAGAAATTTGGCAATGAGGCTGGAGAGAAAGTGGTAAGCATGAGGTCTGGGGGAGGAGGATGAGTTTGTGAACTACCATAAGCTCTTGGCAGCCAGGGATTATGTTTTGCTCATTTATTACTCTTATGCATCTATTGCATTGAGGCAACACATTAGCTTCTTTATAAATTTTTAATGGGGATATGTTTTTGCATTATAAGGATATTAAAAGAAAATAAAATTATAGACTAATATGCCTCATGAATATATTTAAAAATCCTCAGCAAAATGTGAGCAGATGACAGACAACAATTTTGACAAAGATGAAAAATCATGACCAGGTGAAGTTTATTCCAGAAATATGAGGTTAGTTTAATATTTGAAATAAATCAATATAACTTCAACATATTAACAGAAAAAAGGAGAAAAATATGATCATCTCAATAGATGCTGAAAAACACATTTGTCAAAATTCAGCAGGTATCAGATAAAATATTCTCAGCAAAGGAAGCATTCTTAACCTGAAAATGAATAACTAGGAAAAACCTGTATCTGCATTATAGATAATAGTGAAAAACTGGATAAAGAATAAGAGACCTATTTCTTCTGCCACTTCTATTCAACATTGAAATGAAGGTCCTAATTAGTTCAATAAAGCAAGCAAGTTAAAGAAAAGAAAGCAGGGTGACTTGGAAGGAAGAAGTAAAACTATCTTTGAAGATGATGGCATTTTGTGTACATTAAAAAAATCCTATGCATTTTATAAACATAAATCAGAATTTAAAAAATCTGTTCTAACTAATAAGTGAACTTAGCATGGTCATAAAACAACTCTTATAGAAAATTGAAGATGACAGAATATTTTCTAATTTATTTTTGAGGCCTGGCTTACTCTGTCACCAAAATTCATTACAAGGAAAGAAAAGTATAGACCTGTATCTCTTATGAAAACAGATACCAAAATTGGTAACAAAATTTTATCAAAACCATTCCAACAACAAATAAAATATTATGATTAGATGCCGTTTAACATTTGAAAATAAAGCAATGTGATTTACTACAGAAAACTATTTGATAAAAATCCAACCTCTATTCCTATTTAAAAACCTCAGCAAACTAGGAATAGAAGGGAATGCCTGCAACTTGATAAAAAGCATCTGTGAAAAACCCACATCTAACATCACACTCAGTGATGGGAGACTGACTGCTCTCTTCCTAAGATGAAGACCAAGGCAAGGGTAGTCACTCCTACCAGTTCTAGTCATTCGACATTGTAATGCATAGCCTCTGAGCGTTCCAAAAAAGCTACTGTAAGTGATAAGTGAGTTTAGCAGTAGCTTAGGATACAAGATAATATAAAAATTGATTATAGTTCTATATACTAGCAATAAACAATCAGAAGATGAAATATAAAAATACATAAAAACATTTTATACAAAAAAAGTATTTTATAAATCTTTTAAGTAGTGAGGCTATCGCTTTCCACATAATTCCTTAATATGATTGCTGAGATGCCTAGCATTCTCACAATATTTTAAAATAAAGCATCAAAGAAGGCCTCTGAATGTGCCTTTGGGTTTCATGGAGGGAGGGCAGGCACTGTGATATTTGGCTGGTGGAAAGGGAAGTGAGAGTGGCAGGCAAAGTGGGGGAGGACAAAAAAATGACCCTTCATCACATAAAGAAATACTCTGATTTTTGAAGTAACTAAATGAACAAATTTAAGTAAAAATGTGGTGGAGACAATCTTATGGAATTGACAAGTGAGTCAGATTTGCTGAAGACTCACCAGTAAAAGTTACAAATAGAATATTAAATGCAAATCATTGACTCAAACAACCAGTTTCCTAGCCTAATACGTAGAGAATTTGACCAAGACAGCTGCATTTTGACTGGAGGGGAAGGGACAAGATGGTTGAAATACAAGGTGTTCAATAGTTCAGATTAAATACAGTAAGAGCAGACCAGGTAAACGAGAAGGTAAAATGAGATGCCTAAGTAATGAGGGGATTTTATTTTGGAAGCAGAAAAGTTCAATATTGAGACTTAAAAAAGTTAAAAGGGGTACAGGAAGAAGTGCTTATATTTAGATGAAGATTTATGTCATCACCAAACACAAAGAAATGGCAAAAATCTATTGCAACATATAGATATTAAGTTGGCTAGAATGACTATAAAGTGACATCATTTAAGTTGCCCCAGAAAAATAATGTCATAAAATCTCTCCCTGTATATTTTTTGCATTGTGCATCTGGCCCCCTCCTGTGTAGAAGGAAAGGCCGTGAGCAGAAGCTGCTATCATCCCTGTAGAACAGTTTTGACTCAGCAGCTGAAAGTGACAGCTTAAGTTAGAGAAAATTGGTGGAGGTACAATTGGATAAATTAAAGTCATTTTTTCTTTCAGAAGTTGGAATATATAAACCAAGAAGCAGAAGTTTGCAAAGCCTAAATCTTTCAACTTTAGAGGAGTGCTAAGCAGAATCATTGATTTAAAAATAAAAAAGATAGAGAAAGAATGAACACAATAGAATTACTGATACTCATCATTCTCTCCTAGTTATCTCCTAATTTTCAGAGACGAAAGACGTATCAGAAAGTGAGCAAAACAAGAACAATAAACACAAACTGCCACTGACACCCAAAACCACAAAATTATGAATACTTATGATGAAAAATATTTTGGAGGGAGGGCAGACTTGAAATCAATCATTAAATATGAATTAAGAAATCATTTTGCAAAATATCATGATATTTATTTAATTCATACAGTATTTTTAGAAGGAATATGTCCTGAGAAGAAAAATATCTTTAGAGTTGGGAGTAGAGGATGGGTTTACTATTTAGAGTTCAGAAAAATAAACAGAACTGTTTTGTGAAGAGATGCCATTGTCAGATCATACTGATGATAGTATCAATATTAGTTCTATATTAAAGACTTCAGATGTGGGAAAAGTCCATTTATCTACTATAACTTCTCAACATGTGAAAGCATTGCCCTTGGGTATCAAATAGCACAGCTATGTACCAGAGACTCTACTAGGCCCTAGAGGCCCTCGGGTGACAGTCAGATTCTCTGCCATTAGGGAACTTACAATACAGTGAGAGAGAGACATGGAAATAAAAACATGAACTACCGTGTACTTTTGGAGAGTTGTGCATAGTACATACCCATTCTAATGTGTGTGAAGTGGTATCTCATTGGGATTTTGATTTGAATTTCCCTGATGGCTTATGATGTTGAACATCTTTTCATGTGCTTTTTGGCCATTTGTATATCTTCTTTGAAGAGATTTCTATTCAAGTCTTTTGCCCAATTTTTAATTGGGTTGCTCATCTTTTTATTGTTGAGTTGCATGATTTCTTTATATATTCTGAATATTAAACCCTTATTTGGTGTGTAATTTCCAAATATTGGTCATTTAATTCTATGATAAAGTCCTTTGATGTGCAAAGGTTTTCAATTTTGATGACGTCTCATTTATCTATTTTTTCTTTTGTTGCTCGTGCTTTTAGTGTAAAGTCTAAGAAGCCATTGCCTAACACAAGGTCTTGTAGTTGTTCCCATGTCTTTTCTTCTAGAAGTTTTATAGTTTTGGTTCTTCTGTTAGGCCCTTGATGCTCTTTGAGTTAATTTTTGTATGTGGTGTGAAGTAAGGGTCCACCTTTATTCTTTTGCATGTAGAGACCCAGTGCACCCAGCATCATTTGTTGAAGACTGTTCTTTACCTGCTGAGTGGATGTGGCACCCTTGTCAAATATTAACTGGCCATAGAATTTGGGTCCATTTCCAAACTCTCACTTTGATTCTGTTGGTCCATATATTTATCCTTCTGCTAGCATAGTGTTGTTTTGATTGCTGTAGCTTTGTAATAAGTTTTAAAGCGGGAAGTGTAAGTCCTCCAGCTTCATTATTCTTTTTCAATACGGTTGCTGGCTGTTTAGGGTCCTTTACCCTTCCAAATATATTTCATGATTGAATTTGCCATTTCTGCAAATAAAGCTTTGGAATTTTGATTGGAATTGCATTGAATCTGTAAATCACTTTGGGTAGAATTGACATCTTGACAATATTTAGTCTTCCAATTCATGAGCATGGGCTATCCTTTCGTTGATTTAAATCTTTGATTTCTTTTAGCAGCATTTTGTAGTTTTCTGTCCATAAGTCCTTTACATCCTTGGTTAAATTTATTTCTAAATATTTGATTCTTTTAGCTGCAATCATAAATAGAGTTTTTCTTGATTTCCAGCTCAGATTGTTCATTACTTTTGTATAGAAACACTACTGACTTTTGCATTTTGGTCTTGTACTAACCAAATTGTTGAATTTGTTTTTGGCTCTAGTAGTGTGTTGTAGATTTTTTCAGGATTTTCTACATATAGCATCATGTCATCTGCAGGTAGTGAAATTTTTATTTCTTCCATTCCAATTTGGATGGATTTTATTTCTTTTTCTTGCCTAAATGTTCTGGCTAGTACTTCTAGTACAGTGTTGAGTAAGTGGTGGCTGTAGTCATCTTGTCTTGTCCAGGGCTTTCAGAGAAAGTTTTCAGTTTTTCACCATTGAGTATTGTGTTAGTCAGGGTTCTCTAGAGAAACAGAATCAACAGGATGTATCCATAAATATGAGATTTATAAAGTTGTCTCATGCAACCGTGGGAGTGGAAGAGCCAAAATCTGCAGGGCAGGCTGTGAAGGTGGTAGCTCCGATGAAGAATCTGGACAAACTCCACAGGAGAGGCTTGCCGGCTGAAGAAACAGTGAAAGAGTCTCTCTTCTTCCTTTAACCCCTTCAACTGATTGGATTATCCCATTGTGGGAGACACGCCTTAGTTGATCGTAGATGCACCCACAGATGCAATCAACTGACTTCAGCTTTCATACACTAACCTTCTCATTTAACAACCAACCACGAAATAATCTTGCAGCAACAGCCAGGCCACTGCTTGCTTGACTAGGAACTGTGCATAATCACTTGGACAAGTTGACACCAGAACCTACCACCTCCCCTTTGTCAACTTGGCAGCTATACATATCACCTTGAAACAGGCTTAATTTCCAAATAGAACAAAATCACAGATATATGTTTTGCCTAACAATATTCAAGTGTCCTGAGTACAACTGGAAATGCACTACATTTCTCCAGAATAGGGGGCAAGACCTTAGGCAACATTCACTCTTAAACTTCATTTCCTATGACTTAAATACTATAATATGAACACTGTAATTTATGACATATGATAAAAGGAAAACAAGATATTTGCTTATGTACAAATGCAAACATACTCACAATAAAACAGGGAGGAAATAGTCATATAATCACAGTCCTCATTTCTGCAACTGGTCACGTGGTTGTAGTTCATATTTGTCACTACCTTCTTCTACTGCCCATTCCATGTTTCCTTTACCCTCAGCAAGCACAATAGCTGGCTGTGGTTCTTTGCTAGGTGGGGTGACCCAAACCTTCATTCCTGAAGTTTCTTGGTCATTGATAGTCCTGCCTGGATTGTGCTATTGCTTTCATCACAGGGCATGGTAGTAGTAAGAGATGCCCTAGAAGATCTCCTGTATTCCAGGAAAACTCTTCTTTACCTCCCTATTGTATAGTTGCAGTCCTATTTTCCCCTCATAGTCAGGGTCAATCAACCTAGGCAGTACAATAATCTCCCTTCTTTGCCTGTTGATCCAGAGGCATGAGTAGCTTAAAGCGACTGATGGCAGTCTTAGCTTCCAATTCAATAGAATCATTGTTGTTTCTCCTGGGAGAAGCACTCTTCCTTGTGGAACTAAAACCCATAGACCAGCAGAGCTCAAGGTTTCAGGGACTGGAAGAAAAACTTTTCCTAGTGGATCACTAGGGGTAATAGTGAGTGGTGCCACTCCCATTTCCACCCCTTTTTTGGACCTGTGAATCCTGGCTATGGGATAAACACCACCATACAGTGAATGCTGATTCAGAGCATACAGAGCCTCCTGGAGAACACTGCCCCAACCCTGTAAGATATTGTCCCCTACTTGGTGCCATAGGTGGGTCTTCAAAAGGCCATTTCACCATTCTGTCAATCCAGCTGCTTCAGGATGATGAAGAATATGGTAAGACCAGAGAGTTCCATGAGCATGTGCCCATTCCCGCACTTCATTTTCTGTGAAGTGGTTCTTTGTTCAGAAGTAATGCTGTGTGGGATATTATGATTTGTTACAGTAGTAGCTGTGGAAGAGGCTGACTGATATTCACAGAACGGGTCATCTTATCCACTTGATTATTAAAGCTTTCCTCTGCTGAAGTCACCCTCTGGTGTGTAGTCACATGGGACACAAATATCTTCATGTTCTTTGCCCACTCAGAAAGGTCTAGCCACATACCTCTTCCCCAGACCTCTTTGTCACCAATCTTCCAGTCATGTCCTTCCAAGTCCCTGATCTTCCAACCAAACCATTAACAACAGGCCATGAGTCAGTATGCACCTCTGGCCAGTTCTTCTTCCAAGCAAAATGAACAACCAGGTGCACTTCTAGAAGTTCTGCCCTCTGGGAGGATCTCCCTCCACTACTATCCTTTAAGACATCCTAGAAAAGGGTTGTAGTGCTGCAGCTGTTCACTTCTGGGTGGTCCCTGCATATCATGCAGAACCATCAGTAAACCAGGCCCGAGCTTTCTCTTCCTCAGTCAACTGACTGTAAAGAACTCCCCAAGAGACCATAGCTCTGGTCTGAGAAAGAGAAATAATGTGGCAGGAGTGGGGGCCATAGGCATTTGGGCCACTTCCTCATGTAACTTACTTGTGCTTTCAGGGCTTGCTTGAGCCCTATCTCCTATGTACAATTTCCATTTTATGATGGAGTGCTGTTGTGCATGCCCAACTCTATCAATTGGTGGGTCAGGCAACACATGGCTCATGATAGGCAACTCAGGTCTCATGGTAACTTGGTGGCCCACGTATAAGCGTTCAGTCTTTACTAAGGCCCAGTAGTAGGCCAAAAGTTGTTTCTCAAATGGAGAGTAGTTTTCTGCAGCAGATGGTAAGGCTTTGCTCCAAAATCCTAAGAGTCTGCATTGTGGTTCTCCTATATAGGCCTGCCAAAGGCTCCAGACAGCATCCTTATTCACCACTGACACTTCCAGCACCATTGGATCTGCTGGATCATATGACCCAACTGGCAGAGCAGCTTGCACAGTAGTCTGGACCTGTCGCAGAGCCTCCTCTTGTTCTGGTCACCACTCAAAACTAGCGGCTTTTCTGGTCACTTGTTAAATGGGCCAGAGTAGCACCCTCAAGTGAGAAATATGTTGTCTCCAAAATCCAAAGATGCCAACCAGGCATTGTGCCTCTTTCTGGTCATAGGAGGGGCTAGATGCAATAGGTTTTCCTTCATCTTAGAAGGGATATCTCAACATGCCTCACACTACTGGGCACCTAGAAATTTCACTTCTAGGTGGAAGGCCCATGTATCTTTGTTGGTTTTATCTCCCATCCCCTGACCCACACATGCCTTACCAATAAGTCTAGAGTAGTTGCTACTTTTTTCTTACAAGGTTCGATCAACGTGATATCATCAATATAATGGACAAATGTGATGTCCTGTGGGAGGGAGAAACAATCAAGGTCCCTGCAGACAAAATTGTGACATAGGGCAGGAGAGTTGATATACCTCTAAATCAGGATCATGAAGGTATACTGCTGGCCTTGCCAGCTGAATGCAAACTGTTTCTGGTGGTCCTTACTGACAGCTATTGAGATAAAAGCATTTGCCCGATCAATAGCTCCATACTAGGTACCAGGGGATGTATTGATTTGCTCAAGCAATGATACTACATCTGAAACAGCAGTTGTAATTGATGTCACCCCCTGGTTAAGTTTGCAGTAATCCATTGCGATCCTCCAAGTCCCATCTGTTTTCTGTACAGGCCAAATAGGAGAGTTGAACAAGGATGTGGCGGGAATCGCCACCCCTGTATCCTTCAGGTTCTTACAAGTGGCACTAATCTCTCCAATCCCTCCAGATATATGGTATTGCTTTTGATTCACTATTGTGCTAGGTAGGGGAAGTCCTAGTGACATCTACTTGTCCTTTCCTTCCATAATAGCCCTCACTCCATGAGTCAGAGAACCAATGTGGGGATTCTGCCAGTTGCTGAGTATTTTGATTCTAATTATGTATTCTGGAACTGGGGAAATGACCGCAGAATTGGTTCAGGGACACACTCAACACACTGTGAGACAGACCTGAGCTAAAACTCCATCAATCACCTGACCTCCATAAGCCTGTACTCTGACTGGTGGACCAAAATGATGTTTTGGGTCTTCTGGAATTAGTGTCACTTCTGAGCCAGTGCCCAATAACCCCCCAAACATCTGATCATTTCCTTTTCTCCAGTGCACAGTCACCCTGGTAAAGGGCCTTAGGTCTCCTTAACGAAGGCTAAGGGGAAGGTTAACAGTATAAATTTTGAGTAGTGTTGAAGGATCTTCCCCCAGGGAACCTGGCCTTCCCCTTATTCCAGGGGCTCTGGGTCTGTAAACTATCTCAAATCTGGGAATTGATTAAGGGGTTGTAACTCTGTTTTTGTAATTTAAGTTAGACTTCTGCTTTGTTTCACTTGACCTAGAACTCTTCTGCCTATGCAGCTCAAACAAGAATTTAGTAGACTGCTCATCTATTTTACTACTAGGTACCCCATGATCTACTAGCCAACATGACAAGTTCCTGTGTCAGATTATTTTGACTGCTGATTTGAGTCTGCTGTCCATTATGGTGTTCATGTCCACTTTGTCTATGGTGATAAACTGTTGCTACATGGCTTCTGCCAACTTGGGAGCCAGTCATCCTCATTCTAAGGATTCTAGCTTAGTGACTGCAGTTCCCACAGTAATATCTGACCTACAGAGAAGGGCTACAACAGAGCTCCTCAAGGATGTTGTAACTAGTCTCACAAATTTATTTCTCAAGGTTTTAATGAAAGATGTGTCCTCTGGAAATTCCTGGGGTGTGTGAGCAGGTCTTTCATGATAAATCTATTCTAAAATTCCCTCTCTCTAAGTCTCTGGGTCCCCTCATCTACATTATACCAGAGCAGTTCTGGACTTTCAACCTCAGGTAATGTCAGCCACCTTTGATCCATGTTCAGCCAACCATCCACACAAACTGTTAATACCCTTTCTAATCCCTCGAGCTATGACATTGAATGCAGAATCTCCGCTTAGTGGGCTCTTATCACTAAATTCAGCCTGATCCAGTTTTATATTCCTTCCACCATTATCCCACATCCTTAATATCCTTTCCCACACATATTTCCCTGATTTCTGTCTATATAGATTGGAAAACCCATGCAGTTCTTTTGGAGTATAGTGTACCTTCTCATGGGTCACACTTTGTTCCTCACCTTTCCTGTTGGGACTTTAGTCATAGGTCTTGAAGAAAAGAAGGGTGGTGGAGGTAGGTCATGAAAAGAATTAGAAATGTCTTTCAAGGCAGTTACCTCAGGGCATTCCATTTCAGTTTCATGGGGTGAGACACTATTTGTCACTCCAGACAGAGGAGTGAGGGCTGTTTCCCCAGGGGAGGTGGTGACAGAGTTAGCAGGCACTGAAAGGTTGATCTCGCTCTGTGGAGGTTGGATGGCAGACTCTTCTGAGCAGACTGGAAGTTAGGAAGCTGCTTCCTCAAGGCAGCCTGGAGAACAGGCTCTGGTTCCTGGAGAACAGAAGAAGCTCTGTTCTCAGGGCAGTCATTGCAGGTCTATCTAGCAAAGGCTCAACAGCTTCCAGGGAGTCAATCTCCCCATTGCCATCATTATCAAGACATATATCACCACCCCAAGTTTCAGGACCCCATTCTTTTCCAATCAGAGCTTTTACTTTTAACAGCAGACACACTGGAAGATTGAAATTTTAATTTGCATTGTAAATCTGCGACTCACACTATGAGGCTTTTCAGACATCTCAAGTCGGGGACCACAGGAAATAAGATTTTCTTTCAAGACAAACACGGAAAGTTTTACATCACTCATACAGCGCTTAAGTTTCAAATTTGAAGCTTTCAATTCATCCCTTTCCTTCATTTATGCAGCATATCTAACAACAACCAGCAAACATTACTATACCTCTTAATTCCACGAAACTCTGTAAAGGTGTCAAATACACTCTCACCTAGAGTCTTGCCTCGTATAAGTGTACAATTAGCAGAATCTAGTGGTGATATTTTTAGTACCTCTTTTTCCAAATCACCCCATAGATTGTCAGTGCCATCTTGATTATTGGAAACAGAATACAGAGTTTAGTCAGAATAGAAAAACAATTGTAAAAACCCGTTTTTAAGATTCTGTTTTTCAAGAACCACTTCTTGAGTCAAACTGTATTAGTCAGATTTCTCTGGAGAAACAGTTCCAAAAGGAGATATCCATAAATGTGAGATTTATAAAAGTGTCTCATGCAACCATGGGAATGTAAGAGTCCAAAATCCATACGGCAGGCTGTGAAGCTGGTGGCTCCAGTGAAGGGTCTGGACGAACTCCACAGGAGAGGCTCACTGGCTGAAGAAGCAATGAAAGAGTCTCTCTTTCTCCTTAAAATCCTTCAACTGATTGGAATATCTCATTGTGGGAGACACAACTTAGTTGATCATGGATGTAATCAGCCACAGATGCAATCAATTGACTGATGATTTCATACACCTGCCTTCTTGTTTATCGACCAGCCATGAAATATCAGCGTTTGTCTGATGAGACAATGGGCATAATCATTTGGACAAGTTGACACCAGAATCTAACCATCACAAGTATGATGTTAGCAATGGGCTTTTCATATATGCTTTTTATCATGTTGAGGAAATTTCTTTCTGTTCCTATTTTTCTGTTAGTGTTTTATCAAGAAAGGATTGTAGATTTTGTCAAATGTTTTTTCTGCATCAACTGAGACAATTATGTGTTTCTGCTAATATAGTTCATTACAATATTTGATTTTCTTATATTGAACCACCCTTGCATACCTTGGATAAATCCCACTTGATCATGGTGTCTAATTCTTTTAATGTGCTGTTGGATTTGGTTTGCTAGTATTTTGTTGAGGATTTCTGTAGGTATATTCATTAGGGAATTTGGTCTTTAAGTTTCTTTTCCTGTTGAATTTTTATCTGGCTTTGGTATTAGGGTGATATTGGCCTCATAGATTAAGTTAGGTAGTGTTCTCTTTTTTCAATTTTTTGGAAAAGTTTTAGCAGAATTGGGGTTCATTCTTCTTAGAATATTTGGTAGAATTCACCTACTTTTCTTTTTGGGAAGTTTTTGACGACTGATTTAATCTCTTTACTTCTATTGGTTTGTTAAGATCTTCTGTTTCTTCTAGAGTCAGTATAGGCGGTTTGGATGTTTAGGAATTTGTCCATTTCATTTCGGTTGCATAATTTGTTGGCATATACAACAAATGACCTCTTATAATCTTTTTTATTTCTATGTGGTTAGTAGTAATGCCTCCTCTCATTTATGATTTTATCTATTTCTTTTTTTCTTTGTCAGTATGGGTAAAGTTTTGAAAATTTTATTGATTTTTTTTAAAGAACGAACTTTTGGTATTGTTAATGCTCTCTATTTTAAAATTCTCTATTTCACTTATTTCTGCTCTAATCTTTGTTATTTCTTTCCTTCTGCTCACTTTGGGTTTAGTTTGCTGTTTTTCTTTAACTCGTTCCTCCAGGTGTACAATCTGGTCTTTGATTTGACTCTTCTTTTTTAATGTAAGCAATTTAGGGCTATACATTTCCTTCTGAGCGCTGCCTTTGCTCTGTCCCGTAAGTTTGGTACATTGTGGACACATTTTCATTTGTCTTAAGATATTTACTGCTTTCCATTGTGATATCTTCTTTGACCCATTGACTGTTTAAGAGTGTGTTCTTAACTTTCAAATATTTGTGGATTTTCCAGTTCTCTGTCTGTTATTGGTTTCCAGAGGGATAAATTATGGTCAGAGAAGATGCTTTGTATAATTTCAATCTTTTAAAATTTATTGAAATTTGTTTTGTGACCCAATATGTGGTCTAACCTGGTGACTGATACATGTGTTCTTGAGAAAAATGTGTATTCTGCTGTTTTGGGGTGCAGTGTTCTGTTGATGTCAGTTAGGGCTAGTTGGTTTGTCATATTACTCAAGTTCTCTGTTTCTTTATTGAGCCTCTATCTAGATGTTTATCTATAGAACAGGGTGGTGCATTGAAGTCTCCAGATATTATTTCAGAGATGTCTATTTCTCCTTTCAGTTTTGCCAGCATTTACCTCATGTATTTCTGGGCCCCGTGGTTAGGTGCATACATATTCATGATTGTTATTTCTTCTTACTGGCTTGCCCCTTTTATTAATATGCAGTATCATTCTTCATCTCTTGTAACAGCTTTTGGCTTAAAAGTATATTTTGTCCATTATTAGTATAGCTACCCCACTCTCTTTTGGCTACCTGTTTGCATGAATCTTTTTCCATCCTTTCACTTTTAAACTGTTTGTGTCTTTGGGCCTAAGGTGAGGCTTTTTAACTAGCATATAGTTGGATCATGCTTTTTATCCATTCTGTCATTCTGTGTATTTTGATTGGGTAGTATAATCTATTAACATTCAGTGTTTATTGGAAAGCAGTATTCCAACCTTTTTTTCCTTTGGTTCTTATATGTCATATCTTTTATTATTATTATTATTTTTGTATATCGTTTCCCTTATTGTAGCCGTTTCTGTAAAGTTGATCTTTTATGATGTATATGAATGACTCCTTTCTGATTTCTGTTTCTGTATATTTTAAAAATATTTTCTTTTTCGTTACTTTGGGGTTTGTATTCACAACCTACATCTAGAACCTTCTAATTTGAAAAGATACATGTTTTCTGCTCCCATATTCCTGTTTTCCTCTTTATATTGTTTTTGTCCCATATTGCCTCTTTATATTTTGCGTGTCCATTATCAGGAAACATGACCTTTTTATTCAACTGTATTCTAACTCTTAAATAGTTAAAGATTACAGTTATATATTGAGGACATAGTATGGGGTTTTACATTTACCCATTTAGTTACCTTCTACCAAAGACCTTCACTTCTTTACACTGTTCCAAGCCACTGTCCTATATTTTCCTTTCAACCTGAAGGAATCACTTTAGCAATTCCTGTAGGGTAGGTATTTTGGTAACAAACTCTCAGTTTTATTTAACTCTGAATTAAACTTTCTCATTTTTGAAGGATGGTTTTGCTAGGTAAATATATATATTTTTTGGCTGGCAGTTTTTCTGTTTCTGTATCTTAAATATATCATACTACTGCCTTGTCAGCTTCATGGTTCTGAAGTGCCGATGGGAAAATGGCACGCAGTCTTCTAATTAGGATGTGTCTTTGAGTCGGCCTGTTAAGTCGGCCATGTGCTTTTCACCCATTATTTCCTCAAATATTCTTTCTGTCCCTTTTCACTTCTCTTTTTCTGAGACACAAATGTTTGTATGCTTCATGTTATCACTTAATTCTCACAGATACTGCTCAATTTTTTCTATTCTTTTCTCTTGACTGTATGATTTCAATTGTCCTGTCTAGTAGTTTACTCATTCTTTCTTTTGCCTGCTCAAATCTTCTGTTTATGCCTCTAGTGTATTTTTAATCTCTAATATTGCATTTTTATCCCCTGTATTTCTGTGGTTTCTTTTATAAACTTTCTAACTCTCCTTTTTTGCTTGCACATTACATTCTTAATATCCTTTAGCTTTACATCTACTATTAACTTATTTTTATCTCTATTTTCTTTCATCTCCTTGAGTTGATTTAGATTGTTTGTACTTCTTTGATTAGTTGTTCCAAAGTCCATCTCTCCTCTGAAGTTTTAAGTTGTTCCCTTGACTGAACCATATCTTCATGTTCCTTATTATTGCTTGTAATTTTTTGCTGATGTCTGGGCATCTGATTATTTTGATATGTTAACTCTGAAGGGCAGTTTCTCCCTCTTACTTAGGGCTTTACTGTAGCTTGGCTAAGTTTTAAGCCTCTTCTTTGATATTTGGTCCAGCTTATACTGAATGTTTAGAGTAGCCCATGTTCAACTATTCAGTTTTCCTCAGGTCTTCAGCACCAGTTTCTTGCCTTGCATTGGACATGTGATTAACTTTACAATTTCCCTCTAATGTGCAATTGTTTCATCTCCAGGAGAAAACTTCCTTTCCTCTGTCCCTTTCCCAGGAATCCAAATCTGTTCTGTTTGTTTTTCTGTAGAATTTTCTCCCCACTCTTATGATTTTTTTATCTGTCCCCTGCCTCTCCCTCCTCCAGTGCCCCCATTTCATTACACTTTTTAGTCCTGGGGTCTGTCCTGCCTTACAGCGTTCAGTTTTCCTTTCTTTCTCCCCCTGTGATGCTTTTCTGCCTCCACACAGAGCCAGGTGGGGCCAATGTTCAGAAAGGCCCACTTTTTCACTTAGGTGATCCAGAAATCAGAAACCAGATGAAGGTATGAGCTCATGGCAACCATTCAGCCAAGGCTCTTTTGCTCCCTGGGGGACCTTTTGTATGTAGGGGCTCACCAGCTGCCCGGGTTCTGTCCCGGGCCTCTGAGGACTTGGGTCCCTGAACCTAGGAGGTGGGGTTTTCATCCACTGCTATGAGAGGCTCCACAGCCTACTCCTGCCCAGGGGGACCTCGCCGTCCTGCCTTCGTGACTTTTAGCTGCCCAGGGCGAGTGAGAGGAGGGTCCAGACCAGGAGGTCCCATTTGTGGATCTCTTACCTTTTTATCATGTTTTTAAAAATTGTTTTCTTTGCTTCAGCATTTGTGGATCCTTCTCCACTCTCTGTTGTCATCCAGAGCTCCAAAGCAAGTGTTTTTTTATTTTTTATTTTTAACTTTTTTTATTGAATAGTATAACATATATATAAAGCAAAGAAATAAAAAAGCAGTAGTTTTCAAAGCACTCTTCAACAAAAAGTTACAGGACAGACCCAGAGTTTGTCATGGACAACCATATGATCCTCTTATATTTTTCCTTCTAGCTGTTCCAGAATATAGGAGGCTAGAGGGTTTAACTATTTATTTTATCATCACAATTGACTTTTTTCCTTCCTCTTTTTTTGTGAAAAGTAACATATGTACCAAAAAGCTATAAATTTCAAAGCACAGCACCACAATTAGTTGTACAACTTATTTCAGACTTTGACATGGGTTACAATTTCACAATTTTATATTTTTTACTTCTAGCTGCTCTAAAATACTGGAGACTAAAAGGAATATCAAGTTAATGATTCAGCATTCATATTCATTTGTTAAATCCTATCTTCTATGTATAATTCTGCCATCACCTTTGATCTTTCCATACCTCTCTTTAGTGTTATTTGGGCTATAGATATTGTAAAGTTTTGATATTGGAAGAGTCTGTCACTTATATGGGATAGGAAGATGGAACTATCTGATGTTCTGGAGAGGCTGGGCTAGGTGTCAGGACTTATATGGACCAAGGACCCATTTGGAGGGTGTAGGTTTCTGGAAAGTTACTCTAGTGCATAGAACCCTTGTGGAATCTTACGAATTGCCCTAGGTGTTCTTTAGGATTGGCTGGAATGGTCCTGGGTGGGGTTTGACAGGTTATGATTAGGTAACAATCTCTAACTAACCTGAAGCTTGCATAAGCAACCTCTAGAGTAGTCTCTCGACTCTATTTGAACTCTCTCTATCACTGATACTTTATTAGTTTCACTTCTTTCCCCCCTTTTGGTCAGGGTGGAATTGTTGATCTCATGGTGCCAGGTCTGGATTCATCCCTGGGAGTCCTCTCCCACGTCGCTAGGGAGACTTTAACCCCTGGATGTCATGTCCCATGTAGTGGGGAGGGCAATGATTTAACTTGCAGAGTTGGGCTTAGAGAGACTGAGGCCACATCTGAGCAACAACAGAGGTCCTCCAGAAGTAACTCTTAGGCATGCCTATAGGTAGTCTGAGCTTCTGTGCGGCCTACATAAGCTTCACGAGAGTAAACCTCAGGATCCAGCACTGCCTATTGATTTGTGTGTCTCTAAAGTTTGACACAGTATCAGGGGATTCCCTGATGTTAAGGTTTAATAGTTCCATGTTCTTTCTCCCCTCCCTCAGGGAACTTTGCCAGTACTTTGTGATTATCTGCTTAATATACTCTAGGATGTTTCCAGGCATTACAATAGTCTATATAGGCTTAAAGGACCTCTTTCTCATTCTGTGCTCTCTGTGTTTCAGTTGTTCAAATGAGCTATACAGATAGGTTGAATTAGATTATGCACTACAGAAAATTTCAGTTCCAGATCAAATAAACTTTTCTTCCATTGGTCTCAAAGAGTATATGTGGTTCTAAAATATAGACACTGTCTTCCTTACCCCTGGGTTCTGAATTACTTTAACCTCAGCCTGTTTAGCTTTGTTCTTACTCTAAATATCAGGTTATATATATAAAACAGCCTTCCAAAATCCAGAAATAGTAATCACCACTTCAGACTTAAAGTGTCTGCTCTGAAAGCTTACAACCTAGGCCCCTGTTTCTTAGAAGCATTTTCTAGAGGTGACCATGCCATTGCTGTTCTTTTGTTTCTGGCTTATTTTGTCTCACCATGTCCCACATGTTCATTCACATCATTGCAGGCCTCACGACTTTGTTCCTTTTTGTAGCAGTGCAACTTTGGTCGTAAGTATACACCATCATTTGCCAATCTAGCAAGTGAGGGTTTATTAGTTGTTTCCAAGGGAGACTTTTCCAGGGGGTCTTACGTCACCATGTTGATGACATCATTCTTCAGTAACTTTCTTTTGTCATTCTACTATTTTTTCCTTCTGCCGTTAAGGATTTACTCTGTTCTGCCTCTTTGGTATCTTTATGATTTTAATATGACATGAAGTAAGCATGGAAAGAATTTGCTGCCTATCACTGAATAAGAAATGCGGCTCATCACATGGTAATGTGATATGGCAAACCCCTAATCGCTGGAATGTTCCGAGTATATTATTGAACACAACAAAAATGGAGCAGTTACACCATGTCCTTATGACTTTACAAAGCTTATTCCCAGAATTGTGAAGTAGTAACTATGAATAGCTGCCTATATTTTGCTCTGTTATATATAAATGTGACAACTAAATACAGGGTCTGGGTTAGTCAACTGGTTATCAGATATCTAAGGATCTTTGCTGTTTTATAATAACAAAATGAACAGTACTTGGTCGGGATTTTCTTTTTAAAGAAAAGGTAAAAAATTATCAAGAATGTCATAATATTTATGAATAATATAAATAATATGAATGTTGCACAAAGAGCACCTGTATAGAAAATTGGTATGCCTATATAAAATAACCTTTGCTATCCCTCTGAATATTTTCATATCTCTGTGCCAGAGTATTCTGAATATATACCTTTCTAAGTTATTCTATATGGCATATGTGAATCATATACCAAATTAATCAATAACTTGATTAAATGAACTATGGTACTTTTTCCCTAGTGGGTAATTTAGAATATTCAAAAAGGCAAGATGTATTTCTGCATTTGTTTCGAGGCAAAACTGTGCTTTTATTTCAGACCACAATACAAGTTTTCTCCCATTGTGCCATTGAAGGTAAAAACTGTCTTTTTCTCTATGAATACATGTAGACGCTATCCCCAAGAGAATTTGCTTAAAGGCTGTCTTCTCCAGTTATTAGCTTTCTTAAAGACAAAATGAAGCAAACAACAGTGACAAAAAACAGTCTCTTGAAAGCCATAGAGAGCTGTAAGCAAACCGAGGCTTTGCCTGCCAGCTCTCCCATACCGGTTTGGGTCTGATACTTTGGCTTTGTCCCTTCCATAAACTTCAGCTGGTTCTTATTTTGAAATTGCATGGGGTTAGAAATTGTTAAAACCAGAAAGACTATTTGGGATTCTTGACAAGATCACTTTGAGAGTGCCCAGTATGCAGGCATATATGCTCTCTAAGTATAATTATGATCAAGCAAGGCAAAACCCTGCATGAAAAAAAACTCAGTACAACTAGACATAGATAGTAAGGCTTTTATCAATGGTTATTTTTTACATATGGCAAATGTGACCAAGTGAGTTTAGTGTAGACCTTTTCTGAGTGCCCTTACACATGTGTTCTTAACTGTTAAGAGTTCAATTATTTATGGACTGGTCCTTTTTTGAAGGACAATCACAACATCTTTCTCTGGGTCACTTTCTATTTATTGGTTTATTTGAAGAATTCAGAAAACAGCCTTTTGGAAATGAGCATCACAATCTCTAAGAGACAACTGGAGGTACTATTGATTGCGCCTGCCTTCCTTTGCCTTTCTTAGACCTCAGGAGTGAGACCACACCAGCCTCGTGGACAAGCTAAGTGTAAAGGTAGAGGTACCAAGGCCTTGGTCTCTAAGCTCCTCCTAGGTCTGTGGCAGGAGTGCAGGTCACTTTGTGGCTTCTGTACGTATGTTTTCATTCACCCTTTCTCTGAGAACCCAGGCCATCTCTTGCTTTGACTGCTGCTTCTGCTACCTCTGAGAAGCCCCTGTGGGCCTAGGGGTGCCTGCCTACCACGCATACCATTAGAATTGTAATTCAGTGTGTTTTTCTCATCAGTGCTTACTCTTTTCTCTCATCTCCAAACAGCACCACTCACTTCCCGAAAAGTCCAGAGTTGGAAGAAATTTTCTTTACCGATCAACATAAGTGACCAACAATGTATAATTTATCTCTCAATGTTGTTTCTTCAGCTTTATAGTCCTTTAAATTGAGGTTACAAGAAAAGATGTAATTAAATATAATTTTAAAATTTTTTTTCAAAAATTTACTTTGGCAAAAAAAAAAAAAAAAGGGTGGGCCTTGGTGGCTCAACAGTCAGAGTTCTCACCTGCCATGCAGGACATCCAGGTTTGATTCCCTGTGCCTGCCTATGCAAAAAAAAAAAAAAAAAAAAGAAAGAAAGAGAAAAAAAATGTACTTTGGCAGCCCTGGAGTTGGGCTGTTGAACTGTCCCTTCAGGAAGAAGCTTGTTGTTTAACTGCAATTAGTGCAGCAAGCTGATGGCCAGCAGCTCTGGGGCCTTTACTCTCTGCCCAGGTTCTGATCCATGCTATTCCCAGACAGCCCCTGGTCAATGACTGAGCATAGTATGGGTTCTGGTCCTGGTGGGACTCTTCCAAAGAACAATCTGGGATTGCATCAGTGTTGGGAGATCTCCCTGCCTAATCGTACTAATCACTAGCATCAGTTTTTCATTATGATCTCAAGCTTTTCCCTACTGAATCCTGCCTCCTACAATTTTTACCTTTCATATTCATTGTCACTCAGTAAAGCCCTTCACTTCCTCGGTGTGTCTCAGTCAGCTTCCCAGGGAAACTAATTGACATAGAATTTTAACTGGTTTGTTTAATGCTTAAAAATAGATGCTGTGGTTTATAATCTATTTTTCCTTTTAACTCCCTATATTTAACTAAGTTCCCCTAAAATGCAGACCTTGAGACAAGGCTTATGTCCAGATAGCTTATTATGGAAAGTCATTGCAAAGAATGGGGAGTGCGCTGCTGGCTAGTGTGAACAAAATATTTCAAGGGTGATTTCTGAGTTGATCACTTTGGGCTATTGAAGACACATTCCTCTAAAACCCCTTGGGACAGCTGTTATCTCTCAGAATTGTCTGTGCAAGGATGGAACAAGGGAGTCGTTTTCATCAGCTCCCATCCCTCAGTGGTCAAGTGTCGCTTTGGGGAGCCAGGTTTGCCCATGTGTCAGATGGCTGAATGGATTCCTGCTGGCAGTATGCAAGTGTGGAAGCTAGAAGTGAGAGAGATTAGAGCAGCTGAAGCAAGATGCTGCCGTTTACACCTGTGCATGGGTGGTGCCTGCAGTAATGGCTGGGATGGAAAGGTAGATCAAGAGGATATGAGGTGGGGCTCAAGAGGTAGCCAATAAACCATCTTTAGAAGCTTTATTGCTACTTAAGTTAGGTTACATTTCTCCCATCTTAAGGTCTTCTGGCAAGTTTTCATCCTTAAATGCATCTATTAATAAAATTCTGAAATACACATGAAAATAAAAAGGAGGTGTAGGAGAGCCTTACATACTTATCTTTAACAACTATCAATGTTCTGGTACATTTATTTTGTCAATCCCTTTCACACTTTTTTTTTTCTGGCATATTTTAAAGCAAATCCAAGATATCATATGTTTTGGTTTGCTAATGCTGCTATAATGCAATATACCAGAAATGGATTGGCCTTTATAAAGGGGATTTTTTAGGTTATAAATTCACCATCCTATAGCCATGGCAGTGTCCAAATCCAGGGAAAGATACCTTGACTGAGAAGAAAAGGACAATGGCATCTGGGGTTTCTCTGTGAAATGGGAAGGCACACAGCAACGTCTGCTGTCTTCTCTCCCGGCTTTTGGTTTCAGATGGCTCTCTTAGCTTCTGGCATCTCCTGGGGCTTCTGGCATCTTCTGCATCTCCAAACATCTGTGTCTGGTTTCATCTCTCTGCTCTCTGTGTAGGCTCTGAGTCCTCTCTCTCCATGAGCTCCTCTAAAGAATCCAGTAAACCAAGACCCACCTTGAATGGGTGGGGTCACACTTCCATGGAAATAATCTAATCAAAAGGTCACACTCACAATTGGGTAGGTCACAGCTCCATGGGAAAACCTACTCAAAAGGTCCCCCCTTAAATAGGTCTGCCCACAGGATTGGATTAGGATTAAAAGAACATGTCTTTTCTGGGGTGCAGAACAGTTTCAAACTAGCACACCATGTTATTATTCATCCATAAGCATTTCACTTACTAGATAAGAATTTTTTAAACCTAATCCCAATATCATTATTACATTTAACAAAATAAACTACATCTAATAGGCATCCCGTGTTCATTTTTCCCTGACTGTTTAAAAAAAAAAACCCTTTATGGTTAGTTTATTTAAATTAGGTTCTAAATGTTGATTTGGTTGAAAGTCTCTTAAGTTGAAAAAGATCTATAACAATTTTTCCTTTTTAATACATATATTGTTTATTTGTTGAAATAACTGTATCACTTGTCTGTGGAACTTCTAATCCTCTGCATTTGGCTGGCAGTGACTTCATGGTTTTGTATAAAATGTTCCCCCATTTCTGAATCCTCAACCTGGGGTTCCCAGGCCTGTAGTCATTTCTTCATATTGAATATAGGTAGCAAATCTTAGAAATATTAGTGTTATTATATGGATATGCTTTTTCTATTTGTTATAAATAGAACTTTTTATGTTTACCATACATTATAGTTGTTGCAGAGATCTTGAAGTATCATTTTCCCTTAAAGCTACTTTACAGTTTTATTGTGGTTATAAGATGTTTTTCTAGATCCCAAGTCTCCTTGTCCACAAATCTAGCTAGCAAACTAGGAGGCAGTTCTGGGCCTAAAAATTATTCAGCAGCAACACCACAGTGAGGACACGGGAAGAGAAAGCAAGTTCAAATTCATCTGAGCACTGAGATAAATGCCGTGTGTGCTTGCAATGCCACCTGCCTATTACCACTACAAGTGCAGTGCCCACCAACGCTACGTGCTGTAAACTGCAGAGTCTCTCTTTTTTCTGTCTACTACCCTTTTTAACACTGTCTGCTATGACGACAAAGCACCTACATGGTGAAAAATTGCCAGTGAAACTCGACTTCAGGGTGGCTGTTTATATATGTGAAAGAATTCTTAGAACTATATGTGTTGAAGTAGATTCTGATGTTTCTTTTGACAGGCCTAAATCAATTAAAAATAATTTCTCTCAATCTGTGTTGCTTGGATATGAAGAAAACAAAGAACAGTGAAAAGAAACAACTGCAAATAAAAGAACAGTGGAAAACTGTGCTTTAGTCTTCTTTCCATGTAACTATTAGGTGATTGATTTTGAATGGACTAGCACTGCTAATGTTCGACAAACACTGCTAATGCTCACTATGTAAGTACAACATGTTACCTTCTATGACTTTCTATGACTTCTATGAAAGACATCTTTAAATTTTTAAATTAGTACTTAATTAGATTTTTAATGTTATGATTTATTTTATCAAGTTTACTATAATATTAATGAGTTCCTATTTGCAAACCCTGAAAGATTTAGAATCCAAATAATAATTAATGAAATACTTTCCATTTTAATAAATATCAATCATTATTAAAATAATATCCTGAGAAAATAATTCAGTTTTTTTTTGTATGCTATATGGCGGGGTCACATTTCGTTATTTTTCCATGTGAGTATCCCATTATTGCAGCACCATTTGTTGAATTTTTGTTTGTTTGTTTGTTTTGCTTGTTTGCTTTTTAGGAAGTGCATGGACTGGGACTCCAACTCCTGCATGGCGGGTGAGAATTCTACCACTGAGCTGCCCTTGCACCCCCTCAATTTGTTGTTGAGACAAGGAATTCTTTTCCCCCCCACCCTCTTCCAAATTCATTCATTTAGTATTGAGGTACCGGTTTGTAGTTACTGCAAACAGTGGTTCTCAAAGTTTAGTTTGCATCAGAATCACTGGAAGGCCATTAAAACTTAGATTGCTGCACCCACGTCCAGCATTTTTGGTGCGGAGTCTGGGGTGGGATTGGGGAACATGCTTATTTAAGAAGTTCTTAGGAGATGTTGATGTTGATGGTCCAGGACCCACACTGGAAGAACCACTGCTGTAAAATATGAGTTTATTTAGTCTCAACTCATCCATTCAATATAAAAATATCTGAGTACCTACTGCGTGTCAAAACCTGTGGACAAAAAGGAAGAGAAACTACATTGTTTTTACTCAAGGGGATAATTCTGATTTAGTGTCCAGGTTCAGTTTATGTCACAGGACAATTGTCACTCTGTGGCTTTTATGCGCCATTTCATGTTTCCGCATCATTTTAAAATCACTCAAATTTTTACCATATGTGTGTTTTATTTACCGAATGATCATTGATTGGCTTTGAAAACACCTCATTAAATCTGAAAATTGAGGTAGGCTTAAGACGTTTTACTTATAAGCAATAGCTTGAGATACTCATAGCTGTTATAAGTAAACATACCCTTGAGGATACAACTTTAAAATTGTCCCCACTGAATTTGTTTCTAAAATATCATCTTTTCTTTTTTCCACAAGTTCTTCTATTAGCATATATTGAAGGGCTACTATATTTGTAGGAGGAGCAGAGGGAATAAAGGAAGCACGCTCTACCTTAAATTTCGAAGGCTTTTCTAAATGTCTATTTTAAATGTATTTATTTGTAAATCTTAACTCATAGTCTTATAGAAACAATATTTTAGTTGAGGGCCACTTTCCCCACAAAATTCAAAAAGTACATTCAATATGAAATGAGGTTGAACTATTGTATAATTCACAATATAAGCTAACCTAATTCTAATTTGGACAAGAATAATACAGATTTTCTTGCGGTATTTACCGCATATTGGTAAAATGGGGACAACTTTTAGTCAGTACAGCAAAAACTTTACTCTTGGATCTTTAGCTGTAACCTTAATTCATTTATTCATTCAGCAAACATCTGTTAGACATTTACCCAAGTGTTTAGAGTAGCATCCAAGGACATGAAAGAGTCCTCAGCAGCTTTCTCAGCACTAGGTAAGAAGGACAAATCCTTAGTTGAATGGAGCTCACATTCTAGGACATGATTGGGGAATGACTCAAGTTATCTACAGGAGTCTTGGAGAGAACAGTTTTGGTGACCAAATGATCCTAGTAATGATTAGTTCTTTCCAGTTGGTTCAAAGGAAGATCTTGCTGTGAAATAACTACTTAGGGGTGTGTGGGCTGGGCCGAGGAAACAAACTATATTGAGGTTCTCAGAGCTTTGCCATGCTTAGATCTGAAGGGTCACAGGAAGGAAATCCTGGAATTGGAGCCCAGTGAGAAGCAGACACATGGAGGAAGGTGAGACAGGGGGTGCTGTAGATGGGAGGGACAAAACTGCTCTCAGTATCACGACCCAAACAAGGAGTAGTGAGAATACATTTCAGCCTCCCTCCTCTTCTGCCTGTGTTCTCCTGATGGAGCCTTCTTTTGGCCAAACCCTGCAGGGAGTCAGGCAGTGAGGGCACTTGGGCATGAGGTCCACTAGGACCGGCAGGAAGAGAGTTGACTAGACTTGGCATGGAAGGGGTAGCAGTGCATAATCAGCCCAGAGGCAGTAGTGGGGTTGGGATCACAGCTAGAGAAGCCTTTAGCCAAACCAGAATGCTTCTAGGTCAAGCACTGCCATTATGAAGTAATCCTGTATTCTTTTGCCTCTTAAATCAAATTGTGAAGAAGTCTATGTATCACATGTGAAAAATTACTGAGCCATAAATGATAGCAAACAATTATGACTAAGTAACTTACCAAAAGTGGGAGTTCAGGCAGAGAGAAATCACCGGGGGTGAGAGAAACGGAGGAAAGTTGCTTACAACTTGGTTTTGCTTTTTAATCTGGTGGAATAAAAATGACTACAATGGATTGAAGAATTTACCACCAAAGAAAAAGTTTGTATTTTAATAAAAACCTATTTGGCCAATTGACTGATTTACTTAATGGTGGCCTAATTATTATTATTTTTTTTTCTGAACTTGTGCTTGGTGTCATGGTGATTGCATGGCTGATGTAAGATATTTTCCCTATCCATGTGGAGGACATGCCCTACAGGAATCCATTGTTTTGAGATGGCATTGACAGTTAGTTACATCTTGGCAATATTCACAGGGTGACAAAGTCTTTCTATCTTTGGAAAGAGTTGTACAGATTTAGACACTTCTGAGGTAGCTGGATGGAACTTAGATTCAATATAATTGGATAGTATTTTCAGGACATTATGTGAGCATAAAATATATTAAGTACTAAAATAAATTTTGGCAGGGTAGTAGGAAATAACTAAGTATACATGCCCACAAAACAACAAAAAACAGAATAGTTTTATAATATATTTTTACCTAATGTATCAAAATAAATGAAACAATTATAAATAAAATTAATCTGATCAATTTACTTTGATCTGATCATTTACTCCCATCTTGGCTTTCTAAAATATAATATATTATGATTGACCAGAAAATCTATCTTTTAAATAGTTTCTAAAACTTCATCTCCTCCAACATATATTTCTAAGTACAGTCTATCTGAAACTATAAACTCGTAACTCATAACTTCCATAGTATACAGCTTAATGTACATCACTATTAAAAATAATTAGCTTATTTGTTAGATTTAATTCTGTTGTATAATTGCTTGTTTACCATCTGTCCCTTACTATATTTGTAGCAATTATTTTTATTTTCCTGAATTTTAAACTGGAAAAGGACTGATGTGTTGGGAAGAATCTTGTGCTGGTTAATCCCATCAGCTTGAAGCCAGATTCCATGAATTTGAGCCCTGGCTTCCTCCTTGGAAGCTGTTTACTTTGGACATATTATTGAATTGCTATAAACCTTAGTTTCTTAATCTGTAAAATAAGAAATGATATCAATATTGATCTACTAGAATTGTTATGAGGCACACATAAAAACATATTTTTGATAGGTCATCAATGAAAAATTTTGAATTGTTATTAGTACATATAGTTCATATTATAGACATCTACAGTATCTAAATAATTATATTTAGTTGTTTATAAGTATGCTGGTTTGAAGTTATGTGCCCTAGAAAAGGCCATGTTCTTTTAATCCGTTCCTATGGGTACAGACCTGTGTGTAGGTGGGACATTTGGTTGGGTTATTTAAATTTGAGCTCTGACTCTCCCACTCAAGGTGGGTCACATTCGAGTTGCTTAGAGAGCCCCTGAAGCCAGAGGCTGAAAGTCCTCGAAACTTGGGAGAGAAGGACCAGCAGACTCCAGCCATGTGACAGAGGTCTCCGGGTGCCAGCAGCGTTTTTTCAGAGACGATATCCTCCTGTTGAGCCTTAATTCGGCATTTTCATGGCCTTAGAATTGTAATTTGTGAGCTAATAAATCCCCATTATGAAAAGCCAATCCATTTCTGGTATATTGCATTTTAGCAGCTTTAGGAAACCGAAACAGTATCAAATTCCATGACATTTATATCATTGGGTATTATCAATCACAAAAGAACAGTATAATATACAACTTTGTCATAGTTTTGAATATGTCATGGTTACATGTCATGGTTACATGACATAGTTACATGTAATGATGTATGATATTCCTAAGAATAAATATTATTCTATAATATCATTATATTTATTCCTAAGAATAAATATAATATTTTAAATGCCCAATATTTTTCTTTTGCAACTCCACATATTTTTAAATAATCTATTTTTAATGATTTTGAGAAATAAGGGTTTTAGCATTAAATAGTCAATCTCTTTGTAAAAAAATGCAACAACTTAATAATTTTGGTGAAAGTTTAGAGGGAAAAACCCTTATGTTTTGAGCCATGTTTAATCAAAATCTAAGGTAGTCTAACATATTAACCTGGCCATCTGCTCTTTCCATTACTAGTGAAGTGCCTGGAATGCATAATCTCTAAGGTTAAGCAAAAATCATGTGGACTTTCAACAACTCTAATATGAATTTATAAGAAATTATTACTGTTTCCACTTGGAGTAATATTTCAAAAATGGGTGATAAATAATTAGATTAACTGATATTTTATTTTCACAACATAAAAATGGCAGAGGATTAAAGCCACTTGCACCAAGTTGCTGGGTTTTCTTTCTCTAGAGAAAGAAATCCACATCCACTGCCCACAGGTTTTGGTTTATCTATCATGCTATAGGATACTGTATCTTTCTTATTCCTTGCATTACATATAATGAGAACTGTGACTGAAACTGGCTCTCATAATATCTAAGTCTGGAGGCATAGGGCCTGGTCCAGCAGCTTAGTAGTATCTTCAAGGATTCAGTTCCTTTCTTCCTTTCTTTTTTTTTTTTCTTCATTCTCTCTTTCATTGTCAACTATAGCTTAGAGCTTTTGCTCACAATGGAAAAGTAGTTGGAGCAGTTCCCGTCTTTATCGCCACACACCACATCACATAGACATGGGAGTGTTTCTTTCCCAGCATTCAGGGGCCCTAAAATTCACTCTGGCTTGGCTAAGGTCAGGCACAGCCTGGAACCAGTCGTTGCACAAGGGAATGAGACTGCGCTGATTGACTTACGTCATTCTGAGCCTCCCCTCCTCAAAGGAGGGCTGTATGGCGGAATTATAGACACCCAAACAAATTAATGTTGTTTTTAGACAGGAGAAAGATGTCGATAGATGCTGACCATAATACCTACAAATTCACTACAGACACTTCTGTCAGAGTCAACAAAAGAATTACAAAAATCATGAAAAGTAGTCCTTAGGTTTTTGTAAATAGAACTATATATCTTAAATTACATCTAGAAATAAATAGAAAGGCATCTAAATAACATGTCTACGGATATTACAGTAATAGTTTAACTTTTTTTTCTTCTATCGAAATGAACTTCTATCCCCAGATTTTATCCATTTTGTGGTGTAAATCATATTGCAGTTTATTGACCTGGCAATCCAAATCTCTTAAATGACTGTGACTAAGTGTGCATTGGGTAATGTGTTCCAACTGAATGCATTATTAGTTATGGAAATTGCATGCTTGTTTTGAAAATACCGCCACCCCCGCCAATTAACTTAGTTACTGTTGGCATTGGCTGATGCTTGCAATGTGGATTTGTTCAGATACATTTTCTTCTGAAAGCATGAATAAAATTGAATTTCTAGAGCTGTTTTAATCCTGGACTGTTTTAAGAATGCTGGAGTTAGATATAGCCTATGCAAGTTGTAATTGGTTTAATTCTTCCATTTTTGTGGTACCTGCAGCAACCTCATATTTCCAGTAGACTTCTGGGACTGATAACCATCCCTCTGAAGAGGGAAGAAAGAGGTAATGTTCCTCTTCTGTCTTTTTTAATTTTAGCAGAAATTCTAGATGAGCTGAGGCAAAATTCCAAAGAGAAGGAAAACCCAAGGCCAATGATACAGCACAAGCTCGGGGTGGTTTGACTATTAAATGTTGACAAATGCTTTAAGATTTTCTTTAGGTCCTGAAAAGAACTTTGTTTACAGTTCAAATGAGTGAGAGAAAGGATATGCTCCAAACCTTTTAAGACATCAGAGTCAAAATTCTTCAGTTCTCTGAATATTTAATCTGCATGTAATGACCTACTTTAAACAAGCAATGTTCACTGAACAAATACACCAGTAAAATAGGTAGGTATATGTTTGTCTTTGGAGGAAAGAATTAGAATGATCAGAAATATAGGGAGCTTTATGTAACCTAGAAAATAATTTCATGAAGGATTCCTGACAGTGTGCCTAGCTTCAGTTCAATCCAGAAAGATTATGGTTCTAATATTTCTTAAAATCATCCAGAAGAACAGATTTAGCCAACTTTTCAATAGTCATGGTATTGTCCACTTTTTGTAAAAGGAACAAATGCTAAGTCAGGCTGTCCATAAGTTGTTTGCATAATGGAGAAAGAGCTTGGAGACGGTTTATTCTTGGCTATGGAGGAAGGATGGGGAGGTGCAGAGAAGGACCCATGGGGCCCACTGAGCCTACATATGAGGGGCAGCAGCCAGAGGGTGAGAAAGCTTTCTATATAAAAGCCCACATGAAACAAGGGCAGCTCCAGCAATGTGGGCTCAGTGCTCTGGTCTAAAATGTGTGTGTGTGTGTGTGTGTGTGTGTGAGAGAGAGAGAGAGAGAGAGAGAGAGAGACAGATTCCATTCACTTACCCTTTTTGTGAACAACAGCCTGACAGACACATATTGAAGTGTGAAGAAAGTGCGCTGCCATTTGGTCCCTTTAGTGAGCTTAGAGCTTTGCAAGCAACAAGAGAAGCTACTCTTATCTGGAAATAATACTTTTTAGAAGGGGATAGATAGATGTAGCTGTGTGAGGAGCCACCCCCAGAGCACCTTCGTAGATTGCAAACTTCCGAGAAATGTTGGAATAAGACCTGCGGATGGCTTGTGATTTTATACAGCACTAAACAATTGGTATGGCTTACTATTTGGTGGTGCAAAATCTTTTTTATAGATGGATGAGATCATAATCTAAAGACATTTGAGATATTGCTGCTGTTGATAAGATTACTTTATATGAGTAAGAGATGCAGTCAATGCCCCATTAATTAGCAACATGATCCCATAAATTTAAACAAGCAAAGCAAAGACAAAATTAGTGAGCTCTCATAGCAAAGAATGTTGTCTTATATTTATGCTATGTATTTCAAGATAACACTATTTCTCATCTGCATTGTTTCTATGTCCATTATTTCTAACTTCAGTTTCTAAAGGATAGTGGTAGGTTACTTAGTTTACATTTAGAGATTTCTATGATAACCTGGGATATGGATAATTAAGTAAATAAAGCAAAATCCATGAGTCACCTTTTATAGGGTGAGAAGCTAACATTACATATAGAAAGCTTTAGAAAGTAATTCCTCAGTTTGCTTAAAGTCAGATTTCAGAAATAATTACATAAGAGAAAATCATGGATGGTCTTTGATGGGTTGGCATAAATGACTTCTCTACTCATGTTTTTGGTAGAAATTCTTTTGGTAAAGTACATTTGACGCGTGTGAGCTATACGACAGCCTTTCAATATATTCCTTGTTCTGCTTATGATTGGCTTCAGGAATTTGACCAAGAACTCTGTTTGGAACAAAAGCCTTGGAGTAAACTATAGAGCATATTTTCCATTAAGCAACTCAATGGAGTTTAAGTATCTTATTTTATTTTATTTTATTTGTAGTCAAGATACATTATTGTATTGGGTGTCAGGGTCTGATGGTTTGCTAAACTCTTCAGTTTTTCTCTCATAATCATGCACTTGTTCAAGAGCTGGCTTTGACAGAGGGAAGGATCTCCTGTTCAGTAGATTGAGACTCAGCATCATCAGCATGACACTGCTCCAGCCCTCAACTTTTCCTTCTGTCTGAAAATTGTGATTTGGACTTGCTTCCATTAGTAGGCTCAGTGATCTGTTAAATGAACTCAAAATTCTTCATGAGTCTGGCCCTGTTCTTTCTTCCAAATTTCCCCCTCAGCATCAACACTAACACAGATATCCAAGCAAGACAGCTTAGAATGGTCCTTAATTCTTCCTTTTACCTCATGTCCCTCAATCCATTGTTCATCGAGTTCTATTGTTTATTCCTCAAAAGTGTATCTTCTCCCTTCATCTCTCAACTCTTATTTTCCCTGTTTTATCTGGCCATTTGTTATGATGTCTTGTTGACTTTCATTTCTGATAGGGTTCCCTTTGTAATTCATCTTTCAAACTGCCCCTGGGAGAGTTGGAGTTAATATGTCCAGCGGTTAAGAGCTTGATTCTGCTGTCAGACTACTTGAGGTTGAATTCTACCTCTACTTTGGTAGCTATAAGTGGTTAATAGTCGTTGCCTAACTCTTCTGTGCTTCAGTTTCCTATTCTAGAAAATGGAGATAGCAATACCTATGTTGTGGATATACGTGAGGTTCTTAGAAGAGCGCATACATGAATGTTGACTGTCACAAAATGTGGTTCTGAGCTGATTGGCTCTTCTTGACCTACTGAGTATATCTGTATCCCAGCATTCAAGGGTTTTGCTATGAACCCAGGTTACCTCTCCCTTTCCCATCTGCAATGAACCCAGGCTACCCCTCCAGCCCTGTCTGTACACCCCATGACCCCTGTCCCCTACCTATTCTAAAGTTTATGGTTTTTTTTTGCAGATGTGTATTATATGTCATATTGACATATCTCCTGAGTCTCACTTCCTAGGAGGATCTTGCCTTGCTTATTGCCTGGAAAATCTCCATTTCTATTGACAAACTTAAATCTACCTCTTCCTGTAGCTTTACCAGTCTCTTTCTATAATGCTAATTGCTTCTTGTAGTGGACATTTCGGTGTTTTGCCCATCTCCCTTCAGATCTACTTATCTTTTCCATGCACAACAGCATTATTTCTAAGAATCATTTTTGTCTAAGGGTAACCTTGGACTGTTGAACCCACTTTGGTCTCCTGCTACTGAATCCATTTCACTCCTCAGACTGCAGGTGCCTGAGAAGTAAAATGCTCCTGGGAATAGCCCTAAAACAATTGCTAAATTCCCTATTGTTGCTATGTGGTGGGGTATGGGATTAGCTGAGGCAGTTCTGAGGTACATGTTTCATGTAGTTTCCTGGAGTTTCCTCATTGTGATAGTTTAACAATGGGTCCTTTACTGTCTTTCTTTCTTCCTGTCAAAAAAAACCAAACAAAATAAAACAAAACTGCCTACATTTGAATTCTTGACTGGTGTTCTCAAAGTAATACACTCCTTCATCTGCATTTCCAGATAACTTCTTACATATTCTATTTGTGTTACTTAGAACATTATACCACAGGACATTTGTTAGCTTTCATTTCTTCTTTCACCTTCTTTGGACTGTGTGATGTTCCGTCAAGGGGACATATATTATTTATTATTGTATTTGGATCTTGGGCTAGATTTGGCCCATTTTGGTCTCTTAATAAATTGTTGGCTATTGAACTGAACTGGGACTAACCCTGATTTTGCCTTATTTCCCCTAAATCCCTTGATCTAAATCCCTTGATCTAAGATCCCTTGATGTAAATCCCTGGATCCAAGATCCCTTGATCTAAGGTCACCCTTATGCATTCTAAATCCTGTAGGATTGTGGAATATTTGACTCTATCCTGATCTTAAGCTTTCCTTTGAGGGACTGGAATCTTCTCCCTGAAACTCAAATTCATGCCTTTGGTCTTCTGATTTTTTTTTTTCTTTCTTATTGTGCTTCCCTGACTAGTATTTCCTGAAGGAAAGGGAAGAAAGAAATGTTTTAAAGAAGGAAAGAAATTAGGAAGTGAGAGAAAGGGAAACAAAGGAAAGAACGAAGAAGGAAAATGAGAGAGGGAGGGAAGAAGGAGTAAAATGACAGGAAAAATGGAAATGGCAGAAGGATATTGAGAGTTTAAGCCAGATGTTCTTCTTTTCTATAGAGAAGAATTCAGTACCTGAGATAATGGGGCAAGAAGATGCAGGCTCGAGTGTAGGAGAGAAGTCGGGGAAAGGTGATGAGGAGATGGTGTAGATGGATAATCAATGAGTCAAAACATTGGCATTTCTTCAATCAATGAGCGATTACACAAAACTTGCTATGTATCATGTCCCATACTGAGCACAATTGAGACCATTACACCTGACAAATAATACAAACTATTACCTTATCTTTGTCTTTCCTTTCTAATTATTTTGGCTATGCTATCTCAAAATGCATATAAATGCTACCATTACTCTAAAATATGAAAATATTTATTAACTAAGCAAAAAAAAGTTAGATTAGTTAAGCCCCGAAAGTAAACATTTCTCCAAAACATACAGCAGCTACCAAGGCTGAAATCTATTATTTTGCTATTTTGTTGTCCAGTAAAGAGAAACGGGCCTCTGGCAATATCACTTCCTTTATTATCTTTCCAGAAAGCAAGATATTGGGTGATTGTTCCAAAGTAGAAAAAACTGCCTCCTGAGGTCTGCTGAGAGGTTTATGGTATATTCTAGAGGAATATGCAATTGTATAAGAATCTTCGGAACCAGTTTCACAATTCCAAGTTCTTTTAGGCCCATGACAAAAATCTTAACCTAACAGGTCAAGTTTTAAATTCAGTGATAATCTTACATTTTTTTTTCTTTCATAAAACATTTTGTTAGTGCTTTATCAGTTTTTTTCCCAAAAGATAAAACAATATCATGTACAAAAATTACTATACATTTTGGACTGTGTGAGAAGTTAATTATCCAAGTGTAAACAGTGTACATAGTGGGTGAGAGGGAGGATTAACCAAAATATAATTTTTATCTGTCACTAATTAGCTGTCACCTCAGAGAAGTTATTTAACCTCCCTAAAAATTAGTTTCCTCTCCAAAACTGGGAAAAATAGAGATTATAGAGTTGTAAGAACTAAATAAATTGATAGGAAACTCATAAAATAGTGCCTGGCCATGGCAAGAACTTGTTATACATTAACAATTTCTATTGGTTATATGCCTTTCTGTTTGCTTGTTTGTTTTAAGCTGTCCATGAGACATACCACTTTTCAATAGACAGGGAATTGCCCCCCAGAAAAACCTCAGAGGGAGGGAGAGCCCACTTTCCTATAGAGAAACTGAAATGGCAAGTATTTATGTTCTTGCTTGTCCAACCTCTCCTGCACATATCTTGGAAACCAGGTTGACGTAGCCCAAACCTTGAACTGGGAACTAGTGGCATGTGGAAGAAGAGACCAGGGGTGCATTACAGCCCCAGTGGGGACAGCCAGGGTGGCTGGTGGGGCGCACTGTAGATGTGGATGTCCAGCAGGGTGACACTGGCTTGAGGAGTGGCAGATAGGGTGGTGGTGATTTTAGTTGCTGCTCTGGCTGTTACCCGAGTCTGGCTTTCCTCCTCCTTCAATGTATGGATTGCTTTCCGTACATTCTGTTTACTTGAATCAGACAGTGCCAGTCTCTGTTGCTTTCAATGCAGGTTGCTGACTGATGTAAAAATTAGAACTAGAAATGTTTGCAAGCAACAAACCTAAGTGAAAATGGGGGACGAGGTGGGGCTTGGGAAGTCTGGGATTTGTGAACTGGCTTAAAGGCATGAAAATTCTAGCTAATATTAAAGGATGGAACTTTGGTAGCCAGTGGCATGTGGTATCCAAACCACTAATGAAATGATCCCATCATCACCTACTATGAAAAAACCATTCAAAGAAAGGCTTGGAGTGACCTGGTGGCTGCTGCAATGGAGGATGAAGTACAGTCCCATGACTTTGGGGTAAAATTTTTTCTAATCATATAGACATCTTAAGGAACTAGAATGATTGACTCAAATTCCAAAATTCTTGGCTTAAGGCACAGACTCTAAATATTTCCACATTGATGATAAAAGACAGAAAGAAAAACCTTTTTTTTATTTTATTGTGCAGGGCTATACTGAAAATGAAACATAAATTTAAATTTGTGTATTTCTGCATTATGTTTGGTGAATTCATTGCCACACCATCTTTCTTAAATGAAAGTTAGAGCACGTATTGGGTAAAAGTGCCCATGAAAATGGAGTTGAGATATTTGGAAAATTCAGAGAAGCCTTGGCCTCCAGTGCTTGCTGAGCCTCCTTATCTCCCTTTGACGAGTTGCCCCCCTTGCTTTGCTCACTGAGAGAGCTACTTGTCAGTGGAAGCCAATTCTATGCAGGCCTCGCCCTAATAGTTTTCCTCATCTCTGGAGCTAAAAGAAAAGTTAGATTCCGTCATGCTCCAGGACTCGATTAAATGCACAGAAACAAATAAATAAATAAGATAAACAAAGCATGTATATATGTGTACGTGTGTACAAAGAGTTGCAAGAATTTTCAAGTTTATATGGGAAAAAGTCTGGTGACTATATATGTAAGGTATATTTTGAGTGTTTAGACCAGGCCTCAGCAAACTAATGCCCATGAGCTAAATCTGCTCTGCTGGCTGTTTTTGTAAATAAAACTTTATCAGAAAACAGCTTTACACATTTTATGAGACGTTTATGCTTGCTTCAGCATGAACATAGCAAAAATGAATGGTTGCTTCAGTGACTGTCAAGTTTACGAAGTTAAAGAGTTTACTATCCGTGTATTTGCAGGAAAATTTGCTAACTCATGGTCCAGGCCAAGGAGGAAAGGACAACATTTTGGATCATGTGCAATTTATTGATTTTAGGTGCTGAGACCTTGCTTATAGGAAGTGTTCAAATCTGTGTTAATTTGTTTGACCACTGAAAATTTGAATAACCAATTCATGCAACTGCAAAAAAATGAGGACATCTACAATCGCCTGAAGTAATAATGCAGAGAGGAAAACAGATGGGCAGTATCCAGAAGGAAAATCTAGCTTGGTGCTGCCAACCTGCTTCTCTCTGCCTGCGTGCTTTGCAGTAATATAAATGTGCAAACAGCCAAGTAATATAAACCTCAAATCTGGCTTAATTTGGGCTTGCACCTCATTGGCTGCTGGCAAGGGTATAGTTAGATTCGGATTTGATGATGAAACCACATAGTCCTCATGTTTATCCCGTAAAAGACAAAGCTATACAAATATTAAAATTAGTAGGAGGCAATTCTCCTTATTAATCAATTCTAGACACATTCTGCAGCTTTTCTCTTGCAACAGAAGTATTATTCAAGTAAAGGAGGTAGAGACTCTTTTCAAAAGCATTGGCTTAATTGAAAACATCCATCCTCTTTAGTAGGCCATACCTTCTTTGCCTAAGAATGTGTTAAAGTTTTTCATTTGGAAATTACATAGTTTTCTAAAAGCACCAACATTTTTCATTTTATTATTAATTGAAAGTGTGCTTATTCACAGTAAAAATAAATAGAAGCTTTTTGACTCAGGAATTAGAGAATAATGTATTTTCCTACTAATGGAATAAAAGTATTTTGTTTTCTTTTAATAAGTGGCCATTTACATAGATCCAGATCAGAAAGTGAATTTTTTAAAAAGGTGAGACCGAAATAAAGTGCCCATATTTTGTAAGCAGTTTTTATAGAAATGATGATGGTAAGTCTATGGATTATTACACAAGATGATTTTTTTTCTGTTTTTATAACTCAATTCAAGCAGGCACTTAGGAATGACAATTCAAAAAAGAATATTTTTTGCTTACTTTTAATTGAGAAGGGGAGACGAGGCCAAAAGCTTTTCCTCTCCCCTCTCCTGGATGCTTTTGCATCCGTAGGGAGTGGTGTGCTAGGCTCAGTCTACAGCGGCCCCAGACTCTTGTGTCAGGCCTTGTGACAGCCAGTGTGCATGGCTCACTCCGACCCAGGCCTTGTCCCGTCACGCCTGGAACATCACTCATTCTCGTGCCGGAGTGGGGGGAAACACGGTGAAGCACATGGAAGTGACAAGTCTGTGTCCTACTTCAGTGGCCGAGGCACGTCTGCCGGCGCGCCTGGGTCTGGCTCAGCAGGGAGGCCTCATTCTGGATAGGTTCGGTGACACCTAGTGAAATGCTTATTACAGAGGTAGCTGAAGGCAGCCTTGTCAAATCCCCTGCAGACCTGCACCAGAGAAGAGTTGTGTGTGTGTGTGTTAGGTGGTCATTTCTCTGATGTGGGAGAAAAGATGAAGGTTGACCTTTTTTTCTGGGTGTCTCCTCTAGCCATCCCCAGATTACCACGGTTAAGTTGAGTGTTTTAAAGCAATATGTCTTGACATGAACACACAGCATGAATTCTATAAGGGCAATTCCCTGACTAAAAATTAAGAGAGCTCTGTTTAGTTCTTTTCTGTCCGAATACCTCTTTTGATGTAAGTTCTTTCAGTTGAAAACGTCTGTAGCACTATACTAGTTTTAATGAATCTAGAAGAACTTGTAATTCTTTATTCCTTTCATAAATTTGGCCTCAGTGTAGATCATGGAAACATTTGATCTCAATTACATTATGAAACAATGTAAGGTAAAATAGGATGGGGGGATGTGTGGATTCTGAAGAACATTATTTGACATTTAAAATATAAATTTAAACTCTTTTTCTCCTTCAGAGGAATGCTGATTCAGGAAACATTCTAAGTCAAGGTTAATGATACATTTTACATTTCATTTAAGGGCTTTAAGTTTATCTATTATAGAACTGTTAGAAAGAAAAGTCTGAAATGAACAAATTTCCTTTAAAGCGGTATAAACTCTTTTACAGCATGTATATAATTTATGTTAACAACTGAGTTAATTATTCTTTGAAGGTCCTTCATCTCTTCTCTTCCATCGTTACAAATTTCAATCTCCCAGCTCTCTTCTGGCCTCCTTTCTCCTGCTTTCTTGTTTCCGCGTGGAGGGACTTCATTTCGATTGACAATTCTGGCCCTCTCTTTCCCTCTTTCTCTTCTTCATGGGAAGAGTAAGGAATTACCAGGTTGATAAATTAGGGAGCAGGAACTGGGCCTGTGAAGCTGAGACTCTTCTTTCTTTGGTATGTTTTGTTTAGGTGGGGCGCTGGGCTTGTTTCCCAGAGCTGACGGCCACTGGGTGGGTGAGTGTGGATAATGTCTAACTCTGGCATTTGGTATCTGGCATTAGCAAATCTTTGTGGCTGTACATTTAAGCTCTATTCCCTAGGGCTGCTCTCATGTATCTGGCTTTGATCCTCTGTGTGTGAGCATTTTGTCTATCTCTTATTGGATTCTGAAGTTAGGCAAGGAAAGGGATCTTTTAACTGCTCTCCTTTAAACACTAACAGTCTGTGCCTCCTCTAACCACCTCCCCCCCTTGCTCACTATTATTAACTGCTCTGCAATACCACGTTCTTTATATTGCCACCTTCAATCAGAGAGAATAAAACAAAATTAAGAATTTGACTCATAATCAAATAAATGTATAGGAGATGTAAATAAATAAACTTTCAATGATATTTTGGATAGGTTTGAGCACTTGTAATTCTGAAAACTGCATCAGGTTTTTTGGGACACATCATAGAACAGAATCAACTTTTGTTTTACTCAAGGCTACTCAGAGTCAATTTCTTACAAACAAGGGCAACATTTTCATAGACAATAGAGGTGAAAAGTTATTATTGGCATTTTGTTTTGAAAATAAGACCAAAATTATAAAAATAAATGGTTCTTTTAATTTTATCAAAATAGGGCTATCATTTTATTGATCTTATTTTTAGCATGTGTAAAGAATGAATCGAGGTTGCAGTATTTTGGTGTAAATTTTTCAGACAAAATTGTATAAAAATCATTAGGAAATTATTTATTTCATGCTTGACTTTTGCAGCAGGGTATTATTAAGAAAGGTAACTTTTGCTAAAGTTTGCAAGTGCTATTTACTTCCATTCGGAGCTTAAAACCATCTCATCACTACCCTTGTTCATTTTCTCTTCTTCAGTTGCTAACTGGGTTGATTTCCAATGATGTGGTGATTTGTGTAGTTCTCCAACTCACTTTCACTGATTTCATTCAGTGTTATAGTTTGTGCAAGATTTTATTCTCAAATCAGAATTTATTTGCAATGATTTTTTTTGCAGGGGCAGGCACCAGAAATTGAACCCTGGTCTCTGGCATGACAGGTGAGAACTCTGCCTGCTGAGCCACTGTGGCCTGCCCTATTTGCAATGTATTTTTATTGCACTATTAGAAGTAGTATCTGCTCGTCAGTAAAGACTGATCAACATGTAATTTGGTGTGACCGACTGGGATAGATGCCTTGCTTAAATTTGGAAACTGATTTTAAGCCAAGCAGTCCCATTAGTGACTATTCCAATGTTACAAGACTTTGGTTTGTCTAACCTCACAACTGTGGGGAGTCAGGAAACTTTTACTCAAATAATCATTTCGTCCCTTTATCATATAGGTATTGTTAAACTAGATATTTTCTGATAGTGTCTATTTTATTGTAAGTTATATGTTAGAGATACTTTCATGTCAGGACCTATGGAAATACTTTATTCCTTTACCAAAATGGATGTTTTATCTAGTCTTCTGTTGAAAATTTAGGAGACTTCCATTTTTCAATATTACAATGAAAATCTTGCACTGCCTTTGTTAGTGATATTAGAATATTTCTCTACAGTGAATAAGGTGGACTTGCTGGTTTAGAATTATACGGATTTTACATCCAGTATTTTTGTACTCATAAATGCATTTACTAGTTATACACTTTCATGGACAGGGTACAAGCACTCTGTCCAGCACTTGAATGTTTCACCTTTTTGTTTTTGCTCACATGATGCATGAAACCTGAATTTCATTGTTGCTTTAATTTGTGTCTTCTAGTGACTGGCAAAGTTGGGTGTCTTTTTTGTATGTATTGCTTTTTGTTTTTCCTCTTTCGTTAAAGCTCTATAATCTTTGCCCATTTTTCTATTGAATTGTTTACCTTTCTCTTGCTGATTATAAGAGTATTGTATATAGTCTAAGTTTTCAACTTTTATCTGTTAGGTATGTTTCACATATTTTCTACCTGTCTTTTGCTTACCTGTTCATTTTATTCATTATAATGCTGTTAGAGTCTATGGCTTTTGAATTGTGGGTTTTAGAAAGGCTTTCTCTGACTCTATTTCCTCTTAATGCTTTCATAATTTTATTTTTAACAGTTAGCTTCTTAATCCATCAGAAATTTGATTTTGGAAGAATATGAAGCAAGGAAATCTTGTACTCTATTTTCAGAATTGCAAAAAAATTCAGAATCTTTCCACCTCACCCACACCCCTCCTATTGCAGCTACCACTGAAGGTTCTGGATTTCTGCCCTTCCCTGCACTGGTTCCCTTAGGCTGTTCTCAACACTGCAGCGAGAGCATCCTTTGTAAGTGAACATAGCCAGAGCTCCTTAACTTTACCTGAAACCGTTGCCCCTGCCCTGTCTTCTACCCACCCCCTTTCCCCCATCCCTCACTGTCATCGTATCTGCCTTAGTTTCAAATGCTAGGTCACTAGAGACTTGTGCCTGTACCCTGTGCCCGAACCCTCTGCCGAATGTTCCAGAGAATTCTGTTCTGTGCCCGCAGGCCTCAAGCAAGCTTAGCGCCGCTGCTTCAGACATCTGGGCCTGCTGGGCTGGGTCCCTGCCCCCTCGTTCATGTACGGCCGGACCTCTCTCTGCTGTTTTTTGATTCCTCTGTCACTGCTGAGCTTCTAGACAGGGGCACTCCCCATTCTTCCAAGCACCTGGGCACGTACACCTCCAGTGTTCGCGGTTAATTCCTCAATGGTGGACCTTGGCCAAAGGGGAATAGGAGTCGAGGGACATACTCTCCCTCCTTCTGCAAGCAGAACAGCTTCATGCGATCTCTTTGAAGATCTATCTTAATTTGTCAGGGCTGCCGTGATGAACACCATGGGCTGGTTGGCTTAAAAAAAAACAGGAATTTATTGGCTCCACATTTTTGAAGGCTAGAAATCCAGCATCGAGGGTATCAACCAGCCACACTTTCTCCTGGAGTCTGTAGCTCTGTTGCTGGCCGGCCAGCATTCCTCTGTCCTTTGGTTGTAGCCGCCTTTCTGCCCCCGTTAGGTGGTGATCCCTCTTCTCCTCTGTCTTCTCCTACCTGACTCTGTTGGAAGTTGCTCTGCTTATAAGGACCCCGCTCATGCGGATTAGGGCCCATCTTGGTTCAATTCGGCCTCACCTAAAGAGAGCCTTTGAGTATTTTATTCACAAATGAGTCCCACTTACATGGCTAGGGGTCAGGTCTTGAACACGTCTTTATGACGAACAAACAGCTGAATCCTCAGCAGACCAAGCTGTCAGCTTGTCATAAAGCTGTGTACAGCTCAATAAGACACTTCCTTGTATCGGCTCCATCTCATTCCCTGCCTCACCCCAGTTTTCTGGCATTCCTACTTTCCCGGGATTGTACTCCGTGATGAAATATTAGAACATAAGTGTTTACTTCAGGCTCTGTTTTCTAGAGTACTAAGACTAGGGCAAGTTTCCCTTCAAATTACATATTTTCACAGGGACCCACCCCAGCAACCCAGATTCAGCCCCACCCCACACCTCCTTGACCTGGCTCTACTTTTCCATGGGATCCATGCATTTATTCTCATCTAACAGGTAACTTACTTATTATTACTTTTCTCTGATTGCCTCCCTAGTTAAAGCTTTGTAGCTATAGAAAAACAGAAATCTCTTTTGTTGATGGCTATATATCCATCCTCAAGAACAATGCCTAGCACATAGTAGGCCTTTAATAAATATCAGTCTGCTGAGTGGAAAGAATGAGTGCCGGCATTGAGCCACTCACTGGGTGTGCCCAGCAGTGCCACCACAATGCGTTTGAACTGTTTTCTGCCGCCATGAGGAGTGGATTCAGAGGCCTGCCGGGGGACCCCCTAAGTGACATCTCTACGTCTAGTCTTCATCATCTCCTGAGAAAGGCTCTGGCTTTCCATCTTCTATATTGGGAGAAAAGTCCTCCTTCCAAGAATCAAATAGTAGCTGCGTTATGCAAAGAAGGACAAGCTAAATAAGGAAAAAAAGATAAATGTTCTTTACAGTTTGCATCAGATTTATAAATTAATTTGAAGTGGCTCCTTAAAATGTTGACTATTCCTTTCTCAAGATTATGGCATAACTTAGATCTTCTTTTATATTCCTCAGATTTTTAAAAATATTTTACATATAGGTCTTACATATTACTTATTAGATATATTTTCTAGATATGATTTTTCAAATCTAGTTTGAATAGGCTCTCATTTTTCTAATTAATAGTATTTTATTTCTACAGTAATTTTAAATATATCTTCCTTGCTGTGCTCAATTATTTTAAAAATAATTTGTCATTTTTTTGTGTTTAATCATTAAATTTATTTGGAATTTTTTATGTGTGTTGTTTAGTGAAGCTCTAACTTGCTTTTATTCTTTTCAACTTCTCAGCCTATTGTTTAAGCCTCTTTAATTGAACATTCCTTTTTTCCGCTCACTAATTTATATGCAAATAAGCATATATTTTATTGTTGCGTATGCTCACATTTGATTCTAGGCTAGCTGTGTCTTCCAGTTATTCCGTCTGCTCCTGTTCTTCAGCTTCAGAGAGAAATGGCTGGTCTTGACTGTGTGGCCTGGACATGAGATGACTGTGAAATGCCGCCATAGGAACTAAAAATATGCCCTGGCATCTCCAGTGGCAGTAACCACGACGTGTGTAACCCACACCTGGCTGTCTTGCTGCGGTTCCTATCTCGGTCATCAGCACCACCAGACGGCCAGTTGCTCCAGCCAGAAACTTCAGGATAATCCCTAAATCCCCATATCCGGTCGGCTGGCAAGTCTTGTTAAATTCACTCTCTCAAACATCTTCCAAATATTTTCTCTCCTCCCTATGACACAGTGGGGCCCTGTCCTCTGTCAGATGTCAGCTTAAATGTCACCCTTACGAGGGGGCTGCCCAACAACCTACTGAACGAAGCCTTCACCGTGAACTTACTGCTGTATTACCTTGCTTGTTTCCTTTAAAGGCATGAATTTAAATGACTCATGAAAAGCACTACCTCTTTGTTTCTCCACTAGACTCTGAGTGGACACGGTAGGGCCTTGTTTGTCTTGTTGTCTGTAGTAGCTACATGTCTAAGGATGTTTCTAGTTCTCAGTAGGCACTCAGTGATTATTGCTATGAGAATGGGTGTGTGAGTACCACAACAACGCCTTATCAGGTGTTTTTCTCTTCCATGCCCACTACTCATCTTTTCCAACAAACCCTCAACACTGATAAAATTGTTTATAAAAACATTTTCCCAGGCCAAAAACCTCCAGTTCCTTCTTAAGAATAAGATAAGTAAATATCACTTTCCTTAGAAGATAAGTGTTATAACTAATTTTATATCTACTTTAAATGAGATTTAGAGTAGAATTGAATATACAATATTGTGCCAAATCTTAAATTCCTATTAGGCCTTAAATTCTGCATTACTGCCAAACTGATTCTCTATACAGCCTTAGAGGGGAGGAAATGAGTTCGTCTAAGTTATGGTAACCTCATTTCATAGATGTTCCTAACTATTTTCTCTATTCCCCATTGTTTCTTTATTTTTTATTTTTGTTTATACTTTCAATCTTTTTCTGTATTTAAGAATCTTATTAAATATTATTCTTTTCTGTGTTGAGCTAAAGGAATTCTACAGAAAACAATTTTATTTGTAATTAGCTTGTGGAATTGGTTTCGCTCACCCCATTTTCTCTTTCACAGACCATGTGTTTGTGTGGCTATTAGCGAGGCATAGAACTTCTATTATTTGTCTTTTTTAAATAGAAATTTTTATAAAGTACATATAATTGACTATTTATTGGCCATAATATATATTTCTTAACCTACTGAATACATTTCCATGTAGGTTAATGATGTGCTTTAATCAGTCCTTCTGAGATGGACCTAAGGAACTATTTCAAAGTTTTTATTTTATTTTTAGAATTATTTTAAATAAATTTAACTTGAATTATGCTGTGTACTTTTCATATCTATGTTATTCACCTATACAGTTTTCTTTTGTAGTTATATAGAGAAGATATACTTGTAATTATATGGACAAGATGCATTTTTTATATGTGGAAATTTCCTACTTTGTAAAGCAACTCGTTAATTTTCTGCTACTTTCTATATAAAAATTTCCACATTTGTTGCCACTCCAATATTTTGTGATTAATTACTTAGAGAATGTGTTTTATAAATAAGTCCTTATCATTAATAAATTGTGCTATGACTTCATCATAATCTATAATATCAATAATTAATTATAAAAATTCTCTGACATATTTTATAGGTTTCTGAAATAATTAATTGGGCTAGCCATAATTATTTTTTGCATTCTTTATCTTATATATTCTTAAGGTTCAGTTTGTAAGGCACTGTTCAAATACAATGTGAACTTTTATTACTGTGACCCATTTCAAAGGTCGTATTGTTAATATGAACAGCAGAGAAGTGTCTCAGGCTCGCTCCTTGTCGCAGTTTTCCAGGGATGCCATGACACATGCAGCTCACTGGTTGGCTTAAGCAACAGGGATTCATTGTCTCAAACGTGTGGAGGGTGGACATCGCCACTCAATCCTGACAGGTCGTGCCACCCTCTGGAGTCCCTGGCGCCCTGTGCTGGCTGGCTGCAGTCTTTGGGCCTCCTTGGCTTGCACCCCTGTCTCCTGTCACATGGCAATAGCCTCTCGGGTCTGCTCCTCTCACTTCCACAGGCTTCTGGTTTCTGGCTTCTACTTTCATGTCCAGTTACTTTGCTTATTTGTACTTTAGGCATATTGGATGGAGGCCTGCCTTCCCTCAGTGTGGCAATACCTAATTAATAATAAAATCTTCCAGGATTCTATTTAAAAATGGGTTTACAGCCACAGAAATGCCTATTAAGATCTGAACTTATCTTTTGTGGGATACATGAGTCAATCACCAGCAATCCTTAAAATTGTTCTAATTGATTATATTTCTTAAATCATTAAGTGAATTATTATGATTCTTCCTAGTTTTTTTTTTTTTTCTTATTTGAAACATATAATTCTGAGACCTCTCTTAGCCACGAGGGACTAAAAATTAGAAAACTGGAAAAATACATATAAATCTGTTTTCAGATATTGGAAAACAGGCAGTGAAAAACTGTACTCCATGAAAAAAAGAGAAACAAACAAAATGAGTCCAAGAATCGACCCAGCTTTCTGTCTAGAGTCAGTTTCTGAGCTGCAGCATAAGGAGGGAAAGTCCAAGCATAGAGGTCCCACTGGCTGAAGAGATAGAGATCAGAATCTGGAATTCTAGCAGCTGCAAGTTGGGGAGCAGAGTACCACAGGGGTGTGCTATGAGGTATAGCACTCCAGAGATCTACAAAGGGGTCCCCTCGTATCTATGGTTGAATACCAAACTTCTCACGCAAATGTTGCAATTCTGAAATCAAAAGAAGTACTACAAAGTTGAAGCTGAACATACAGGACTAGGAGATATCTTGTTTCAAGCCAGCTAAAGTAAAGAGGCATTATTTAACAGCTGGGGAATTAAGTGGAGTCTTTAGAGGAGATATGCCTGCGTAGGAGAGCTGAACTAGACTTAGAGCAAAGGCAATCCTAGATCTGCCCCAACAAAGTTTAAAAATTAGCACTGAAAGGATCATGGTCATCCACAAAACAAAAAGGATTCTTCAAAAGAAGGTAAAGTCCACATATAAAAATTTTACAATGTCCAATATTTAACTAAAAATAAATCCAATAATGCAGATAAAATAAAATATTAAAAAATTACTTTATAAAAAAAATCAGAAAAGAAGAAAAAGGAGCAGAAACCAGATGCAACAAATAGAAAGCAAGATATTAGATTTGAACCCAACCATATCAATAATTATAATGAGTATAAATAATCTAAACCAGCACTGTATAATAGAAGTTTTGGTCACAGGGGGGAAATGTTCTGTATATGCACTCTTCAGTATATTAGCCACGAGCCACATATTGCTTTTGAACCCTTGACATGTGGCTAGGCTGACTGAAAAATGGATTTTTAAGTTTTATTTAGTTTTAACTTATTTACATTCAAATTTAGAATGTCAAATGTGGCTAGTGGCTGCTGAATCAAACAGTTCAAGCCAAAACACTCTAGTAAAATTATCAGTCTAGATGTAAAAGCCAGACTCAATTACATGCCAACTGTAACTGGTACCCTTTACACAGAAACACTCAGACTGAAAATGAAAGAATGGTAAAATATGCCAAACAAAATATAATTATATGAACACTTTGGTGGTACACTGATGTCAAACAAGTGGATTGTAGCCCTAATTATCATCAGAGATAAAAAGGGTTATTTTTCAGTGATCAAAGATCTGAAATTGAAGAAACCATAGGAATACTGATGTGAATACACATTATAAAAGGGCATCATATTACACAAAACAAGAACTCATGGGATTGTGGTAGATTTAAAGTGTTCCCACACATTCTTTGATACTGCTCCCTTCAAAAGGTAGAGAATAATTTCCCTCCTCTTGAGTGTGATTTGTACTTATTAATCTGCTTCAAATGAATAGAATTTGACAGAAGAGATGATGTGTGACTTCTCCGACTAGGTCATAAATGACAGTGTAGATTCCTCCTTGCTCTTCTTCTCTTAGATCACTCGATCTGGGGAAAGTCAACTGCCATGTCACAAGGATACCCAAGCAGCCCTAGGATGAAGCACGCATAGCAAGGAGCTGACAACCCCGCCAACACCCATCATAGAAGTGAAGCCTCCACCCCAGCCTAGCCTTCAGATGACTGTAGCCCTGCCTAACAACACTCATCTTAGGAGTGTAGCCTCCACCCCAGCCTAGCCTGCAGATGACTGTAGCCCTGCCTAACAACACTCATCTTAGGAGTGTAGCCTCCACCCCAGCCTAGACTGCAGATGACTGTAGCTCTGGCTACCAACACCCATCATAGTAGGGAAGCCTCCACCTCAGTCTAACCTGCAGAACACTATAGCTCTGGCTACCAACACCCGTCATAGAAGTGAAGCTTCCACCCCAGCCTAGCATGCAGAACACTGTAGTCCTGGCTAACATCTTAACTACAAACTTCTGTGAGACCAGGAATAAGAACCACCAAGTAAACTGTTCCTTAATTCTTGATCTACAGTAACTTTGAGATAATAATGCCTGTTATTTTAAGTGGACAGGGCTGTAGGTAATTTGTTATTGATAACTAATATAAGAGCCCAGAGATGAACTAGAAATGTTCACAATTATAGTTAGAAAGGGCAATGATTTTCTTTTAGTAATTTACAGAACAAATAAACAGCAAATGAATAAGCATCAAGAAACACATTTTCAATCTACCTCACCTAACTGACCATAATAGACCACTCCTCCTAAGCACAGTAGAAACTGATATTTCCAATTGCACCCAAAACACTCACCAAGATAGACCATGTGCTGGAATAGAAAACAAGTCTCAATAATTTTAAAAGTATTGAAATTATCTAGAATATCTTCTCTGACAAAAGGAAATTAAATTAGAAATTAATCACAAGACATATTTTAAAACATCCAAATTTTGAATTTAGGGAAGAAATAATAAAAATCCTACATGAATTCTTTCAAGAAAGATAATTTTCCAAGTAATTGTATAAGGCCAGCATTTCTCTGACACCAAAGCCAAATAAAGATATTACACTTTAAAATAACACATAGGCCAATGAAGAAACCACAAAAGAAATGAAAAAAAAAGTTGAAAATGAATGAAAATTAAAAAATGATCCTAATGCGTTGCAACTAAATCTATGCTTAGAGAAAAATTCAGAGCTTTAAGTACTTATGTAAGGAAAGGAAAAATGCCTAAATTGTCTGAGCTTCTACCATAAAATGCCATAAATAAGAGTTAATAAAACTAAAATAAGTTGAAGGAAGAACATTTTAAAGAAATCACAATCAATGGAACAGAAAATGGACAAACAATAGAAGAAATCAATGAAACCAAAATCTAAGTAATTGAAAGAATCAATAAAATTTACACACCTCCAGTTAGAATGATACAAAAACATAGACACAAATTATCAAAATGATCAATATTTGGTAAAAGGGGGCCATCACTACAGATCCTACAGATATTAAAAGGATAATAAAGAAATATTATGAATAGCTGTATGCTAATAAATTTGATAAATTAGACAAATGGATAAATTTCTTAAAGACATTAATTACCAAAAATGATACAGGAAGACATAGAAAATCAGAATCAACCTATTTAAAACATTGAATTTGTAATTTATAATTAAAAGCCTTCCAAAAGTTTATTGTTGGCCCAGATGGTTTCATGAGTTAATTCTATTAAACATTTAGGGAAGAAATAATAAAAATCCTACATGAATTCTTTCAAGAAAGATAATTTTCCAAGTAATTGTATAAGGCCAGCATTTCTCTGACACCAAAGCCAAATAAAGATATTTCAAGAAAAAGTATTATAGAATGATATCCCAGATGAACAGACAAAAAATACTTAACAAAATATTAGTAAATCAAAACTAACATATATAAAAGGGATATTATATCATGACTAACTGGGGATTGTAAGTTTGATTTAACATTGAAAAAAAACAGCTACTGTAACTCATCAAATCAACTGAACAAAGAAAAAAAGTCATGCTTATCAAAACAGACACAGAATAAGCCTTTGACAAATTTTAATACTTCCAACATATAATATTGTCAGCAAACTAAGAACTGACTGTCTTCAACTTGATAAAGAGCACATATTGAAAACCTATAGTGAAGGAATGGCTGCCTCTTCATTATTATCAGAAACAAAGCAGAGGTACCCACTTTCTTCATTTCTATTCAGCTTTGTACTGGAGGCCATAGCCAGTGCAATATAGCAAGACAAAATATAAAAGGCGTACAATTTGATATGGAAGAAGTAAAGCTCCCTTTATTTGTGGATGACATGATCCTGTACATAGAAAATCCTAAGGAATTTACATATAGGCTACTTGATATGAACTTTTAAACAAGGTTTCATGGTCCAATGTCAATTATATTACTATTAGTAGGAAATTTTAAATTTAAAAGAACTGTCTACAGTGGCATCAAAAACATGAAACTGGGATAAATTTTGTTCAAGACATACATTGAAAATTATAAATCACTGCTCAGAATATTAAAGAATTAAATAAATGGCAGCATATAGTATTAATGGATTAACAGATTCAAAATTGCTAGGATAGAAATTCTGCCAAAATTAATCTATAGATTCAATCCAATTGAAATCAAACTTCCTGCAGTTTTTTTTTTCTGGTAGAAATTGACATGTTGGTTTAAAAAAACTGCATGAAAATAGAAAGGAACTTAGAATAGTCATAATAATTTTTTTGTAAATGAAACTGTAGAATTTATATTATGTAACTTTGTAGCTTACAATAATGCTAAAGTAATCCAGACTGCAATATTGTTTCAAGTATACATACATACATACATGCATACATACATCCTTACGCCAATGAAATGAGAGTTCTGACTTTTTAAAAAAATATTTTTATTGACAAAACCACATACAAACACAAGCATTCTTAACATTAAATTCCATATTTGCTGTACAATCATTGGCTCACAATATCATCACATGGTTGTATATTCATCACCATGATCATTTCTTAGAACATTTGCATCAGAGAGTTCTGACTTTTGATAAAGGGGCTGAGGTAACAAGAGGTAGAAATGATCTCTTTCTCAACAATGGACAGAGAAGTGACTGGATATCTGCATAGGAAAACAAAGATGAACCTAAGTCTTTACTGTACAGCAAACATAAAAATTTACTTGAAATAAGTTATAGATCCAAATGTAGAAACTAAGACTATAAAACTTGTAGAAAAAACTAGAAAAATCTTCACAAGTAGGTAAAGATTTCTGAAACAGAATTAAACACTTCTGCTCTTCTAAAACACTCAAGAAAAAGAAAAAAATATCAAACCACAGGTTACAGCAATATATAATGTATTTAACATATTTGACAAAGGATTTTCCCTCTGAATACATATTTAAATAATATGACAAATAAAATGATTTTTACAAATGGGCAAAATATTTGAACAGACACATTTTACAAAAGAAGATATAGAAATGTCCATTAACCTCATGAAATCATGTTCATCATCATCTGAGAAATGCACATGTCTCCAGTGAGATCCTGCCATGCCATCGCTAGAGTGGCTAAAAGTAAAAAGAAGGGACATATTAGATGCTGGTAAATAGGGGGAGCATCTGGAGCACACCTCTATTGCTGGGGGATATACGAAATGATATACCATACTGGAAAAGAGTTTCACAGTTTCTTATAGAATTGTATTCCCACCAAAAATTTCACTCCTAAGAATTGAGAAATATAAGCAAATGTCTGACACAAATACTGTACCCAAATATTCACAGAAACTTTATATATAATAGCCCTAACCTAGTACAATCCAAATGTACCCCAACGGGTGAATAGATAAACAAATAGCGGTGTGTCCATACAATGGGATACTGCTCAGCCACGAAAAGGAATGTGTCATGGTTAGGGACAGGTGTCAACTTGGCAAAGCTGTGGTACCTGTTTATCTGATTGGGCAAGCTCTGGCCTGTCTGTTGCAATGAGGACATTTCATAGGATTAGGTCATGATCACGTCAGCTACATCCACAGCTGATTCCATTTGTAATCAGCCAAAGGGGATTGTCTTCTGCAATTAGTGATGCTAAATCTAATCACCGGAAGCCTTTTAAGGAGGACTCAGAGGAGACAGGCCCCATTCCTGCTTTGGCTGGTGAGCCTCTCCTGTGGAGTTCATCCAGACCCTCCATCAGAGTTGTCGGCTTCACAGCCTGCCCTGTGGATTTTGGACTCTGTGTTCCTACGGTCACGTGAGACACTTTTATAGATTTTTTATTTGCAAGTGTTCCCTGTTGATTCTGTCTCTCTAGAGAACCCTAACTAATACAGAATGCAAATTGCTGATACAAAGCAACAACATAGCTGTATACTCCAAAATATGATGCCATCGTGGAAGAAGCCAGGTACAAAAGACTCTCTGCCTTATTATTCCATTTATGTGAAATTTGAGAATGGCTGTTGGGGATTGAATCATGTTTCCCGCAGAAGGCACCTTCGGGTCCCCCCCTGGTTTGGCGAGTGTGACTCCATTTGCAAACTGGACATCTGAATATGTCCTGATTAGGTGAGGCGTCACCACACTGAATGAGGGGGGCCTGGACCCAGTATGTCTGAAATCCTCACAGGCACAGGACATTGGACACAGGAGGAGAAGGCCTGGGATCTGAATGCGGGAAGTCGGTGGAACAAGAGAGAAAGGAGAGCACGTGGTCACCCAATAAGAACGTCCAGGGACACAAGCATTGCTGGCCAAAATGCTGCTGGCCCAGAGAGAGAGAGAGAGAGAGAGCGAGAGAGAGAGCAAGCCTTCTCATCTCTGAAACCATGAGCCAATAAATTCCTGTTGTTAAGCTACCCTCCCACCTCCCCACCCCCACCCCATAGTATTTGTCTTAATAGTTTGGAAAGGAAGACAATTGCTAAAATGAATCCATAGTGACAGAAATCAGATCAAATTGCTGTTTGTGGAGGTGGGGCCGGGGTAGGGATTTAAAAGGTCCAGAAGGAATGCTTGGGAATAATAGAAATATACAATTTATCAGTTAGGGTGATTGTTAAATGAGTGTTTACAATCTCCAAAATATGTCAAATGGATACTTTTTTGTGTTTAAATTATATATCAATTAGCTTTCTTTGAAGAAGCATAGCTCTGATAATACTGGGTCTGCATGTTAATCTTGGTTAAAAGATTTTTGAACTTTTCTCTCCGTGTGGACTCAAACAAGTAGAATTAACAGCAGAGGTCACAGTGATATCCTCAGTACACTTTGTATGAAACAGGGAAACCAGTCAAGTTTATTGACTTCAGGAAACTGGGTGCAAATATTGATTACAAAAATTAATATGTGTTTAGAGGTGGGTAGGGCAAAGAAGAGGGTTCTAGAAGGAGAGCGGTGTGTCCCCATCGCACAGGTACAGATGCGCATGTGCCATTCTGGTTTTGCTTTTCTAGGCATCTCACAGAGGCTAATTTGAGTTGAGGTTGTGATAGGCCGTTAAGTGAACATCATCTTTCTGACGTGGAAGTAGGTCAAGAAGCTTAGTCGAGGGTGTGTCTCTGCTATGAAGTGTCTGAAAAACACTTTCAAGCAAAATTAGAGAAAATGTAAAATATTTGTGTATTAATGATAATAAATACTCAAAAAGTATAGATTTTACTATTGCTAATGATAAATAATAAACTGCATAAGGGCGCAGACTTGGGTCAGAGTCCATTTGTAACTCTCCACCTTAGGACAAGAGAGCCGGGGTTCCTGTGCTGGTTGACAGGACTAAGGAGGCAGATGACGGGCTGATATTGAGGGGTGATTCTCAACAATACTCCTTTACTGGAAGGAAATTCAGTGATAATATAATGTAAGTACAACCTAATATTTAAAAAACTCAATATAAGCCTTAACTACAAAAAGAAAAAAGAAAAAATCACTTATGTAAACAATATGTGCTTCAGTATGTAAGTGCTTGGATAAAAGTACTTTATAGGTGAAATGAAAGAGGCCTGCCCTTTTCCTGGACTTGCTGCTCATTTGGGGTCCATACTGCCTTGGGACTCAAATCCCACATGCAGGGCTGTCACTCGTCAAATGGCAAACGAGTCTTGGTAAAGGTTTAAAAAAACAAAGTACATTATTTCTTCTGTTTTACAGCAGATACTTCTTGGGAGAAGAGGTGCCTATTAAAACCACACAATTTTTTAAATGCACAAAACCGATTGAAGTTAGGCTTCAAGTATAAAACAAAGCTTCTGACCTGCACGGATGCCAGTGTCTGATTTTGGAATCCATGTGGACGGCAGTAACCCCGACCCCGTCAGTGGAGCCAGGTGCACCCCGCAATCCCTCAGTTCCTGAGTAACGTCCCCAAGGCTCCTAGCGCCCAGTGACCCGGGGGACTATGGGTGTGGGCCCTAAGTAGACAAACACAACCACAGAACTGGTACGAGCCATCATCTGAAGCCGGGGTGGTAGAAAAAATTCCAGAAGTTCTGCGGGTTCAAGGGAAGGAGCGCAGACCTGAAGAGATGAAATTTCCAGTGAAAGAAACAGTCGCAAAGGCCCTTCCCCCCTTTGAATACGGGCTCGTGGCTGAACTAAAACTTTCATTCTGATGTCTGTGATTGTCATAAAACTTGAGTGGACGAGGGGCCATGCTTCATCTTGGCCTCCCTTCCTCGCCCGGCCAGCCACCACCTAGCGGGCGCTTCCCGTCTGAGCTGCAGTGTCCCCAGAGCCCACCCCGTCGCCTGTGCCTGGCTGGATCCTTTGGCCTTGGGGACAGCTTGGTCTCCCGTGCGCATCGCGGGGAACCCGAGGGCTGCCCGCAGTCTGCGGCCCTGTCCCCTGCGTCGGGAAGGTTTGCCAGCCCTGCAGCCTGCCCACAGATGACGCTTCCCACGTGCAGGGACTGGACAGAGCGCCCAGCGCGTGGCGTCCCTGGCTCCTGGAACTGGAAAGAAGCTCAGTGAGCAGAGCAGGCACAGGGATGCGCCCTTCTCCAGGGAGGGCCGCCGCGAGCACGGCCTCTGGCGGGAGGACCCTTTAAGGCCGGGAAGGGGGGGCTGGGGGAGTGTCCTCGCCCCCCGGCAGGGCCGAGTCCCGCTCCTCCCCGCAGCGCCGCTCACTCCGCGCCGAGGACGGGCCGGGCGCGGGTGGCTGCCGAGAAGGGGATCGGCTGGGACCTCCAGGATGCCGCGCCTCCTCCTCCTGCTGCTCGCCGGGCTCGCGGGGCTCGGGCTCGGCCGGGCGCAGCGGCCCCCCCAGGCGCACCCACAGCGAGGTACGGGGTCGGCCGGGGCTCCTTCCCGCGCAGTTTCGCCCCGGGGTGCGCTGCGGACTGGCGGGCGGGCGCGCGCGGGGCGGGTCCCCCAAAGCTCCTGGCGCGAGGGACGCCCCCCGGGACTGCGCGCTGCGGCCCCCGGGTGGCGGCTCCTCCCGTCGAGGCGGCACAGCGGTCGTCCCAGGCTTTCCGGGACGCGCGCTTCTACCCAGGGAGGGAAAAGTTTCTCGGCATCAGTGGGCTCCCTGCGGGAGGAACTTTCCCACACTTGGTCCTCCTTGGAAGTTGTGGCGCGAAGCCGACACGTCTTTTTCTCTTTCAAGGGACATGTTTCCGATGCAGAGCGACACGGGGACTGTTCGGGAGCGTGTGCGAGGTAGAGTGCGCGGGGCCTTCCTCCGTGGGGCAGCCTCGCCCCTGCTCTCTCCGCGCACCTCTCCCGGTAGCCTCGGTCCCCTTGGGGCGGCTCTGCTCCTCCTGCTGAAATGCAGGAGAGGCGCCGCGTGGACTTCCACTTTAATCGAAGACACGGTGGCCAGGTAGACACTGCGGGGGAATTTTACAGCGGTCACAGTTAAGGGAACTCAAATTATTCTCCTTAGAGCTTCCTGGTGTTTATATGCATATCATTTCTGAAACTCTTGGGAACCTTTGAAGAGTCATTTTAGTGTCATGAATTTTAAATGGAGCACATATGCAGCATTTTACAACATGATTTGAAATAAATTGTTTCAGCAAGTATTTCTGTAACTTGGAAAACATGTATCAAAGTAAAAAAAATTAAGAATCTATTTTAAATTTGATTTCAAAATGTTTATTTTAAGAGTATAAACTCTGGAGGTCAGAAGCTCTTGGAAGGATTTTTGAGGCTGAATCTGAAGTTTTAAAATATGCTATTCCTCTTCTGGTTAACTGGGATAAAGCTGTCAGTATTTCTGATAGCTTTACTTCTTACACTCGGGCCTTTTTAGCAGTACTATTTATTTTGAAGAAGTTATACCCTAAGTGCATGGTTACAATAATAACTCCCTGATTAAAATTCCTAGAATAACAATGACCTTGAGTTCACTGGATAACTTTTTTCTTCTATTTTTACTTTTCATTCTCAGTGAAGTGGGGCAGTTTGGCTTAATTAATAAGAATTTATGAGACTTTTAAAAAACATCTCTGGCAGCTGTTTTTTTTTTAAATGTTACTTATAGCTGTCAACTTTTCTCAGTTATATGATATACTTTAACAATGCATTTTTCCATCGGTGGCTGCTGGGGAGAAGAGGACGGAGAGGCAGCAGTCCTGTCCACTTGCAGCGTGGCTGAAGCTCAAAGCGGTAGAGGGGATGGGTGGGTCCTGCGAATTTTCTCTAATGTGACCCCTGTTCTTCTCTTCCTCTTTCTGTGCTTTAATTGAGGTGAAAGCAACTGTAATTACGGTTCAGGCATAAGGTGAGGGGACTGTGAAGGGAGACCATTTGCAGTGTATTTTGAGGTTGGGTTAAGACAAATGATCAAACCTATTAATATTGAAAATATACATAAACTGTATTTCATAAAACCTTAAATTTGTATACAGTTTATAATTTAAAAATGCCTTATCTTCTTTTACCTTCCTCTTATTCTTGGTGGACAAATTAGCATCCGAGGCTTGGAGGAGCTGTGGCTTTCCTCCACGCAGCTGATCAGAATAACTTACTTTTCGACAGCTAGAAACAATTCCAGGATTGTTAATGCTGAAGTTCCCCTTTTTCTGGTACCAAGGCTTCTTTCCATGCATTTCTTGAGGCCGTGTTTCCTTGTGGATGCTGTTCTGCTGAAACAGGCTCTTGGTGAGGATTGCTGGGTTTGAGTTTGACTGAAGAAATGTTTTCTTGGCTAGTATCGCCTTTCCTGCTTTTCATTATCCTAACATTGACCTTCCTGGCCAACCACTGGCTGTTCTTCCTTATAACACAGTGCCAATTTATTAAGAATGTTGACATAGAGCAACCATTTCTAGTTGTAATTGAGTTAAAAACTCAACTAACTTCTTTTGTATGCTTGGTTTATTATTATTTTTTTACTTTAAAATCTTGCATGGCTTTTAAAGAATGCTGCACTGTAGTATAAACACCATTAATTCAATGAGAATGATATTCCACGGGTGTTCTTTAACTAGATTTAAGGTTGACAAAAAAGAATGGTGATGAAATTAACGTGGTTCTGTGTTTCAGCAAGGCCCTGAATAAAATCTTTTCTAGTTTTCTTGAGAATAATATGTTGAAATGGAAGTGTAATGTCAGGTAAATCCCAGGTGATTGAAAAATAGTTTCCAAAGCCTTTTGCTGAGTTGATCAAGTTCAATCTAGAAAGAAGTCCCTAGGAGTGTGACAGGTTTCCTTGTATTCACCTGGCTTGGTACTGGCTTGATGGAAAGTACAAAACCCAAGTTTCGTACTTGGGTTTATCAGAATTCCAGGTGACCCAGGATTGACTTCGGTGGCTAAGCTGATTAATGACAGATTCAGGAATTTTAAAAGTCTCTATAGACTGAACCATAAACAGAACCTTCAAGGAGTTTCCTTTGTTATTTGTGTCTAGATATGCAAAAATTTCATTTGCCTGCTTCTGGAAATTTGTTGTGTCCTTTTTAGGTACGGGAATGAATGCCAAAGAAATACAGGATGAGAAAAAATAGTCTAAGTTGCAGCAAGCTTAATCAGAACATGCCATGTGACATGGTGACAGAAATATTAACATATTCTGTGCAAAGCTCTTCAAAGCAGACAGGTCAGTTAGTTAAATCACATTTGTGTGCTTCATTGACACATGGGTGTGAGCCCAGAAGAGGGAGCATAGACTAGTTAGGAGTCTAAAAAGACTTTCAGAGGGTGAATTTTCCAAGAGAAGCCCTTTGATCTAGAGAAGGTAAGACTTAGGGAGAATAAATCATAAGAGAGCCGCTCACGTTTTTAGAAGGGTTCTTATGTGAGAGAGGGACTAAAATGTCCTCTCTGAAGGCTGAACTGAGATCCAGAGGAGAATGTGAGAATGAAGAAGATTTGAGTTTAATAAAATGGGAGGACACCTGCTCTCCACCTCCTCCCTCTCCTCGCCCACTACCTGCCCCTCCCCACTTTGAGCTGCGGTGAAATAACTGGGCAGTGTGTGAGCACCTTGTTCTGGAAATCAGTCATCAGATGGACAATTTATCAGAGATGCTTTAGGATAGGATTTCTATCCTGAGAGAAACTTTAAGACTCATTAAGTCTCCAGACCTGTCCCAAATCCAAGATTCTATACTCTATTGCTTTTGGAGTACATACTTGTATTTAAATTTCTGAATTCTTTAAAAATGTCAAGAAAATATGAAATTTATATAAATGTGCTTCTAGACACCTTCTGGGATTAAAAGAAAAACACGTTCTAAGACAATCATTGAACATTTTGGCAATAATACTTAAAATTTGTATGGAATTTCCACATTGCCATCAATTGCATAATTAAAACATCCTGTGTTATAAAATGTGAAAACAGTTTATAAATTGTGAGAAATTTTCAGGGGACTTTTTGTGGTCATAAAAACCTGGAATTCATTTTTTTACTGTATTTTCTTTGGCGACATATGTAACTTATTGGCTTTCTCACTAAACACTGATCTAATACTTAGTGAAAATGATTCATAACAAACAAAAATGTGGCTGAGAATAAGAATATGTTCCAACATTGACTAAATGTGGTAGAATTTAAAAATTGGTATGAATATTATATTATCTCACACAGTATATGGAAGTACTTGTGTATCTTATTCTTCAGAATTTTCTACTCTAGGATTTCATGCAAAGTCATGAACTGAATCTATATCAAGAGTCGCTGGGGATTATGAAAAAATTGTCCATGCTTGCCAGTTCTTCCTCCCTTTGTTTCAGTGACCCAAGTTCCTGAGGAATGAGATGCCATCACCTACACTATGATAATTCTACTGTAAATATTGTTCTTCTGTAGGTATAGTTATTTTAAAACTGTATCCCAAGAGTTCTACCCTGATATGACTGCTGTGAGGAAACATGAGCGGATGTTTTATGGGAGAGATTTAGTGAAGCTGGGAGAATTTGTATAGAGCAGGGTCTGGAATTCTCACACTTTGAACTTGACTGCGATAACTCTGAAAAAAAGTTTTCTTTTGATAGGTTTCACATCTCTGTTTTCCCAGTTACCATTTTTTAAAGACAGAACTCTCTATTTTCCTGTCCAGCCCTTTAATAAATCATTATTATTTGTTGGCAATGACTACATGCTGAGCATTTTAGTTTAGACTCTGAGACTGCTGTGTTGTCCTTTCAGTCTGTGCAGATTTAGCAGTGGACTGTAATGGAAGAATTCACTTAACCTTCGTGTGGGAACTCACACCTCCTTTCGTAGTCCACTTTGGAACAGTGGGACCACAACTCTGGGTCACAACGGAACAGGAAGAATTGGGGCCTAGTGGGGCCCAGAATAGGGAAACTGACCTCAACCTAACCCATCTATAGCAAGATTAGTGGAGGAATGGGCTGTACAAACGACAGATCCCAAGGGACATACCAACTGCAGGCGCGGTTCAAGACAGCATAGCTCTCCAGTGGGATTCTGTCTTGTGTGTGGAGCATGGCTGAGTTTCCAAGCAAGTGATGACAACAAAGAAGAAGGCTACTCTAGGATTTCATTTCTGTCCAGTTTGCAGTAGGTCCGTGTGTAACATCTGGAGGTAGTGTGGAGAAGCTGAGGAGGAGAGGGTTGGTGATGGCCCCCCGCAGTGGTTAGGCCCTCGACCAGAACACTGGAGTTGAAGAGCTGCTTGTAGCCACAGGTGTGAACTGGGGACCAAAGAAGGAATTCAGCAGAAGCCCAGGGGTAATGAATGAGAAAATGTGGTAGAGGTGAGAGAAGGGCAAAACTCATGCCAAGCTCAGTCTATCTTGGGCTGATGGAAACAAGGCTAATGTGGGGCTTTACCAATTGGTAAGTCTGAGTTTGAAGAACTTGTGCAGGAAATTGATGGAGTTGGGCCTATGCGTATTAAAATGTGGCTAATGAATGAATGCATTCAATGAGGAAAAGAGACACACGCAAAACCTACCTGTCTTGTGGAGCGTGTATTCCGTTCCAGGTGGAGGTGCGGAGACAGGAATACAGTTACTCCAAAGTGAATATGTAAATCTAACAGATAACTGCATTTCGTAGTGGGCAGTGGATGGCAAGTGTCCTGGAGAAGCAAGTACAGCAGTGTCAGGGGAGCCAGGGGTTCCAGGAACAGAAGGACACTGGTTGCAGTTTGCATCCTGTGATAGGCTGACGTCCGTGAGAAGGCCACACTGGAGCCAGCACTTGAGACTGATATGGGAGATGTCACACTTTTGGGGGAAGAGCGTTCGGGCAGAGGTGCCCAGACTTGAAGAGTTTAAGACTGCACGTACTGGAGAGGTTAGAGAAGGAGTGGGGTCTGGGTCAGATGGCTGTGTTGGCCATTTTAGATTTTGACTTTTAGTCTGAGTGAGATGGGGAGCTATTGGAAAGTTTTGAGCAGAATTAAATTCATGAATAAAATAATAGTTGCTATGTCTTGTCTAAAGGGAGCACTAATCTATGGGACTAGAACTGCAGTCCAAACAGAATATTTTAGATTCATCTCTTGTTCCAAACTTCACACTTACAGATCAATTTGTTCCAACTCAAGGATCTTATCATTGGGAAGTTCAGATGCATCTTTGTAGCACTTTTTTTCTCCCCTTTTGTCATCTCAGCCCTATCCCGTGATTAAAAGTACATCAGTCCCTCAAAACAATTCAAAGACAGGGAACATCTGTCTCCTTTTATTTTGCCCCAGTGCACTTAGAAATATACCATAGGTTTCTTCAAGTAATTTTAAATAACATGTACTTTAAAGACAAAAGTGCTTTTTTCCACAATTCCCCTGGATGTATTTTTTGTTATCCATTTCCAAATCAGAGTTAAAGATTAGATAAGATTGTTAAAAATGAGACAGTGATGTATAGATCTGATGACTTCTTTTATGAAATGAGGTTTGAAAAGTTACCTTTTTTATAATCAGAAATTTATTCTATGCTCTATTTTGATTTTTTTACTTCTTTACGTATCATTGTAAGTTTTGCAGTAACCTGTGGGGTAAAGTAATGCAAATTTGGCCTGACTTAATTCTATTTATTTTGAACAAAAGTTAGGTAAAGAAAATTGCATAGCTTTTCCTCCCTCCCTCTGTATCTTTTCATTCCTTCCTTCCTTCCTTCCTTCCTTCCTTCCTTCCTTCCTTCCTTCCTTCCTTCCTTCCTTCCTTCCTTCCTTCCTTCCTTCCTTCCTTCCTTCCTTCCTTCCTTCCTTCCCTCCCCCCTCCCTCCCTCCCTCCCTCTCTCCCTTCCTCCCTCTCTTCTTTCCTTCGTTCCATTTTTTTAGTTTTAATTCTCTTAACTTTCATCTACTGTTTATGAATGAAATGATTCTAGCAAAATTTACCTTTAAAAGATTCCTAAGGCAAATTAACTTCATTCTCTCCTCTTTTTAAAAAACACTGATAATTATTATCTGAAGATAGTTTTGAGGCATAACCTAAACTCACATGGTGACTTAAAAGTTAGACATTTGCTTGTTGAAGATGCCTGATATGGGTGTAAAAAGAATCTTCTCCCAGTCATTTTGAATGTGGATTTCAACATGGGAGCATGACCCTATTTGACTTTTATTGTATTCACATAGCATTTAGAAAAGGTTCTGTGGGAGAATCTGTTCTAGGCTTTTTCTCATGACTTCAGCCGTCGACTACACATGTAATCTAGTTTGAATAGTAAGTTAAATCGGGCAAATTACAACTGGCAGCGGCCAGGGGAAGTGTGTAGTGCTGGGACTTAGGAAAGGGGCTTCGTGCAGGGATGTCTTTCCATGCGAGGCCTTGTCGGGTAATCATGGAGCTGTGCCCTGTAAGGCACCTCAAGGGGTTTGGGTCGACTTAATAGTATTTAGTGCCTTGTAAGTACTAACACATGCATTGACGTAGCAGAGCTGTTTAGTAGGTAACATAAATATCTTCACTTTGCAGAAGGAAAGTGATGCCTAGAGTCTTGTCAAGGACAGAGTGTAGTCTGAGAATTAGAAATTAGAATATGTCTCTGCTCCTGTTTTTTGGCTCATAAACTGTCATTTCTTTTGGAGTTTTAGATCTTTATCTTTTAGAAAATTCCTTGAAAAACTGATATATTTCCGTTTCTGAATTGGGTTAGCATTGTAGTCTAATTTGAAACCAGGGATTCATTAAGTATTATGGGAAAACAGTATTACAGGCTCTTTTTCACTTAAACATACACATACATACACATTTATTACTTAGAACTACTTATTACTTAGAGATATATATACACACATATATTACTTAAAATTGCAGAAAATCAAAACCATTGATCAAATCTTAGTCTTTACACTCTTAGGATTCAGAGTATTAGAAACGGGACTGTAAGAAAGTATTAACTCTTCTTTGGCTTTTCTGAAGTCACTTCGCAGAAGTTACTTCAGCAGGTTAGACACATATTGGTATTTACTACATAATGAATTTCTTTAAAAAACAGGCCAGACATGTGTTTGTGAATGAAAAGGGCAAGAATGAAAAGCAAATGTACCTAAAAATGAGAGCAAAGTTAATCTCAAAATTCCATCTTTCAGTAAAAATACAGATCATTAGCATCTTAGAGAAAGACTTGAGGAGTTCCATGTGAAGCTGAACTCCTTAGTTAAGACAGAAAATTTTGCAAACCTCCTAGGCTTCTTATGTACCGAACCAGTATGTGTATATGTATGTATGTATACACATGTACATATGTAGTATGCATGTATATATATGTACGTATGTAGGTAGGTAGGTACTGTTCATATTTTGGTACTCACAGTCCCAAATTAGCATATTCTGTATTTGCTTTTCATTTTCTTAAACCATTGGATTTTAATCTCTTTTTTTTTTTGAGTGCATGGTCCTGGGAATCAAATCTGGGTCTCCAACCTGGGTCTCCTGCATGAAGGGCAAGTATTCTATCACTGAACCACCCGTGCATGCTGGATTTTCTGTTTTATAAAAAAATCATGTAATGAAGTAATCTACAGATTGTGTTTCTAGAAAAGTCTAGTTGTCCTGAATACATGATTATGCATCAAATAATAAATTGTTAATAGAATCATTGTATTTTTCAGTGCGGTAGTAAACTGTTAAGGCTCTGAGGTATAACCCTTTCAGGTTACTTGTAACATTTAAGGCCCTATTCTAAAGGGGGATACACAGGTAGTAGAGTTTGCCACATCAAATAGCATTTTTTCTAAAGCCTGTATGCTACCACGATTTTCTGGCTTATCTCATGCTGTGTGTTTTTCAATTATTGAACGAGGTCAAAAGTCTGAGGGAGAATATGAAGCAGTGCAGTTGCCATTTCTGGTAAGCCACTTTATCTCATTGGTTTGCTGTGAAGAGTTTATAAAACAATGAATATAAAACACAGAGCATCTAGCAGGACCCCAATAAATGTGAATTTTCAGAGTGCCTCAAGAAAAGTGAATTAAGTCTAACATCTGTCTTAGTGCCAAGAATTTCTCTGGCTCAAAGAAGCACTTTTATCTAGCACTGTGTGATTATACCAAACTCAGCTGAAGCTGTTTGTGAATACATTTGCTTATATACTTGAAAATACTAATGTATATATATATTCAGTTTCTGTTGGAATATATCCTGTAATATTTCTGTATTCTGAACTTCATAGCTTTGCCTACAATAAAGACCTAATGAATAAATACCTCTTTACACCTGAACTTTCTGTATATGTTCCTCGGCTTTAGGGAGAACTTAGAATAGTAGAAAGAGAATGTGCTTGGGAGATAACAAGAATCAGACTCATTGCGAAGGAACCACTTCACTCAGAGTGAAAATCTGAGTCAATTGAGTTTAAATTTCCTATCAGTAAAATAGGAAAAAAGTTAGATAAGGTATGTGAAAATACTTGCAGCTAATCAGTAAATATTAGCTCTTTTCTCCTTTATTATTTGCTCATAAAGCTCACAAATGATATTTGCAATGTATCTGATATATTCATTTTGCTTAAGAAAAATAAAGTAGTCTTAAGTTTCTTTGAGTAGACCGTAAGAGATTATAGATGGGAACATATTATCTCATTGCCCAAGAGATTGAAGAATTCTGTCAAGGTTACATAACAAGTCAGTAACAGAGATAGGAGGAAATCCAAGTTCCTATAATTAGCTAATATGTTTGTAGTTCATTGTGAAAAATTATTTAGACAGGCAACACAATGGAAATTTTAGCACTACTTTGTGGCAATTTATGTTTCAAATAAGATATATGATACCATAAATATTTTTGGTGGATATGCATCCATTAAGTGTGGATAAACTATTTTTTAGAGTCCCTTTGATATATGTAATATGTTTAGAACAGTGTGTGTATGTTACATGTAGTAAGTGTTCCACATTTCTTGTAATAGCCACGAAACACAGAAGTATAAAGCTTGCTTATCAAAACCCTGATGGGTTAAGGCATGAAAGGTGGTGGAGTGTTCACAGACTCAGTGGACAAATGGCTCAGGATCTTTTCTTCATCACAATTTTAAATAATTAAATTTTTGAGGTTCTTGTATTTCAAGACTGACTATGTCCTCTCCCTTTCTAATGAAACTTATCTTTAATCATTAGGCTGATTTTGTATTTATCAAAGTTTAAGAGACTTTCTCATATTTATGTATATATATGTGTATAAATATATATATATATTTGTCCTTAGAAACGATTCAGTTTTAGGCCAAATGAAAGACCCCTGTGAAATCCGTGTCGCACTGAAAGCCTTAGAGATGTCATGGCTTGTACAATTTAATGTCAGACTTAAGCCAGCTGGAAGTTCAACCTAAGGATGCTGTTTGGAGCATACATTTCCCTTAAGCTGTTTTGATGCCTACTCAATCATAAAGTTCACAATGGGAGTCAGTGAGAGCTTGTACTCCCGTGATCCAATGTGATAAGGCAGAAGTCAGAGGATGTAATCTACATTACAGACTGGCTGATTGAACCCAGTCTAGATAAGGGCCAGGGGTGGACAGTCAGACCCAAAGCCATCTCTGAGTTTTATATTTACATGACAATCTACTCACTTGAAAGAGTAGAGATTTTGCCCTAAACTAAATACTTGATCTCTAGGTACAAATCCTTCTGATAATTTCAGAATCTCTCCCCACTTTCTGGTCGGGCAGCAAGCAATCACATGAGACTGTGATGCTTCTTGGGATTGGGTCAAAAACGGCCAACCTTTAGGCGCTGAGCAAGGTGTTTCCCTTGGCAGCACCTGCTCTGTAAACCCTAGGTATGGAGTTGCCTTCTGATTGAACTGCCAGCAGAGAATACTGGCACTGTGTCAATTCTTCATCCCAGCTCTCCTCCTTAGACTTTATTTTGTTACGCTTAACTCTTTTAATGTCGGGGTGTAAATACGTTTATTTACCCATTTTTCTGTGGGGGTCGTGCTTGTGCCTTAAATTGATTAGTTGTCAGTGCTTCAGTGGAAAATTCTTCCTGTTTTCAAACAACTGTCCCTGGACCCTAGAATCACGAACACAAGGGAGTTCTTTCCTACCTCCTTTTTATTCACTGAGCTCTAGTGGAAAAATGGTTAAAGCAATGAGGCTCATTAGTTTTATTTCACAATTTAATGGATGAACAAGACTAATGATGTATTTTCCTGATGTTTTAGTTACTATTATTTTATTTTTGCATGGGTAGGCATCGGGAATCGAACCCGCGTCTCTGGCATGGCAGGTGAGAACTCTGCCAATGAGCCACCGTGGCTGCCCCAGTGACTATTATTTTTAACCCATTAAAGACACTTACGTCTGAATTGTTGCTATATTGTTTTTTTAATTTAATTGATTTTTTATTATCAAGCCAAAACAACATACAAACATGAACATTCTTAACATACAAATGTTCTGTGCATGGTGGACAATCAGTGGCTCACAATATCATCACATAGTTGTATGTTCATCACCATGATCATTTTTTAGAACATTTGCATCACTCCAGAAAAGGAGGTAAAAAGAAAGAAGAAAAAACTCACACATACCATACCCCTTACCCTCTCTCTCATTGACCACTAGTATTTCCATCTACTCAGTAAATTTTAACCTTTGTTCCCATTTTTTTTCTATACCCCTTACCACTTCCTTTCATTGTTCACTAATATTTCAATCTACTCAATTTGTTTTAACATTTGTTCCCCCTATTATTCATTTTTAATCCATATTTTTTACTCATCTGTCAATACCATAGATGAAAGGAGCATCAGACACTAGGTTTTCACAGTCACATAGTCACATTGCAAAAGCTATATCATTATACAATCATCTTCAAGACACATGGCTACAGGAGCACAGCCTTACAGTTTCAGGCACTTCCCTCTAGCCTCTCTAACACACCTTAAACTAAAAAGGGGATATCTATAAAATGCATAAGAATAACCTCCAGGGTAACCTCTCGACTCTGTTTGAAATCTCTCAGCCATTGACACTTTATTTTGTCTCATTTCTCTCTTTCCCCTTTCAGTCAAGAAGGTTTTCTCAATTCCTTGATGCTGAGTCCCAGCTCATTCTAGGATTTCTGTCCCACGTTTCCAGGGAGATTTACACTCCTGGGAGTCACGTCCCATGTAGAGAGGGGGAGAGCTGTGAGTTTGCCTGCCACGTTGACTGAGAGACAGATAGGCCACATCTGAGCAACAAAAGAGGTTCTCTGGCAGTGATTGTTAGGCCTAATTTTAAGTAGGTTTAGTCTATCCTTTGCGGGGATAAGTTTCGTATGAACAAATTTCAAGATTGATGGCTCAAGGTTGATTTGGTTGTTCCCACTGCTTTCGAGAATATCAGGAATTCTCCAAATGGGGAAGTTGAATTTTCCCCCTTTCTCACCATTCCCCCAAGGGGACTTTGCAAAAATTATTTATTTTTTTTGCATGGGCAGGGACCAGGAATTGAACTGGGGTCTTCAGCATGGCAGGCAAGCCACCATGGCCTACCCTGCAAACACTTTTTTATTCACTGTTCAAATCAATCACTTATCTTTCCTTCTGGTTTCATTTGTGCCCCCAACACTCCTCCCTCTATCATTCTCACATTCAGCTTCGTTGAGTGTACTAACATTAGTTCTATTGTTTTTGATGGAACCAATGTCAACATTAATTGGGAAACTACTGATGATTAATTAATATATTACATGCTCTCAATCTCCTTCCATTTTTAATTTTTTTATTTGTCATGTACAACTTGCTGACATAGAAAAGTTTAATCATTATGGGAGGGAAATGTTTAAAATGCATATCCTATCATCAATGATTTTGTAAATAACTATAGAAAGTTACTATACTAAAGTGTCTACACTTTAGATGTAGACAATGAGATGTGTAAAAATCCTGAAAAATACTTTCCATCCTCTTTATTCTTTCTCTAGTTTCTACAAAACAAATTTTTCACTTAACTTTTAAAGACTTATTTTATCCGTAGGTTTCCTGATATGGTACAATCAGAGAAGTGCTGATAAAACAACACTCTCCTAAAGTTCCTTACTCATCCAGTATCCAAAATTTTACCTGTAGGTGTTATTTCCTTTGGATAAACATTCTTTTCCAAAATCTTTTCTATGCTGATATTATTCCACTTTAGTGTGACTTAATCAGCTCTCTAATAGTCTAGGGCTGCATTAAGGTTTTAGAGCTGCTTATTGAGAAAAATGCAGTGAAGTAAAACTAAACATGTATTGAATGTTTAAACATGGATGGCACTCTATCACCATGTTTCAGGCCTTAATTTATGAAAGGTAGATGCTGTTAGTCTCGTTATACAGATAAGAACGTTAAACTCCAATTGCTGAATGACTTGCCCAAGGTCAAACAACCAGTGAACTGGTACAACCAGGATTCAGACCAAGGTGGCTTGGCTCCATGGCCTGTTCACCGCAGGGTGATGTGCCTGCCTCGATACCGGGAATGCCAAGGGAAGGGCTCAGGGCACGCAGAGATGCTGATTGTGTTTCCTCTTTAGTGCAATGCTCTCCACAAAGTTATCATCTGGGCAGTATTTGTCCTCTGGATTCAGAGCTATAGCCTCATGTGCTAGAAAAGTCTGAGCATTTTATTTATTTAAAGGAAACTTCAGAGATAGCAACTAATAAAGAAAATTCCTAATTATGTCAGCTTTGCTTTAAATTGGTAAGAATTATATGCATTTGTGGCATCTGTGGAATTTTTATCCTAATTGGTAAGCAGTGCTTTTTTCCTTTTTGTCGTTGTGAAGTATTGAAGCAAAAACAATCAAGGCCCAGGGCTCTTCTTGGCCTCTTAATGAATATCTATGTCAAGTGATAGTAAAAACATAGCTAAAATCATGACCCCAGTCAGCCCTTCATCACCCAGAGGCCAGAGTTGGAACTGCTCTGCTACAAAAATGGCAGTTTTGTTCTTATAACCTTTATTTATATAAGGGAATAAATAATTTAAGCAATAAAGGGGAGTATCTTACCTTTTTATCTATCAACTATCTTGTCGGTGTGCTCCTGGTAACTTCCAGAGTAGAGAGTGTCAACCAGTAGGCCAGTACTTTTGAGATTGATGGGCTACAAGGGAAATCTTACTGGCTGTGTTTTGATTCACAGGCACCCTAGTCCTAAGCTGGGACTTTGCACCAGAAGTCCAGCTAATGTAGGCCCTGAGTTCACCACTTCTGAAGTTACATTTCCTGGGTTGGAATCCTAGCTTCACTTGTGGGTAGCTGTGTGAAGGTAAAATTATTTACCTCCTATGAACCTCATTTTCCTCACCGTTGTAATTACTACCTGCCTTAGAGGAGGTCTTCCTCTAATGTTAGAATATAAACTCTATTGGAAAAGATCCTCTGTCTCCAGGGCCCAGAACACATAGGAGATCAATACATTCATTTTTTTTTCCAATTAACACAGGGTTGTTTTCTGGCTCTTCTGGTCATACTTCCATGGATTAAGCCAAAATTGGATTCCTGTGTTTGTCCTGCTTTTGGTTTTTAATTGTATAATGAGTTCAAAGACAAATTCAAGAATATTTCACATAAAACTCAAGAGTTGATGCCGTTGCAGAAAGCTAGAAGGGCATTTGACCAACTAGCTCATCTTCCATGGTCTTCAGGTTGTTAAGACTTAAAACTAATAAAGGAAACTTCCTAAGGATAGGACTTTTTGTGTTTTTTACCCCCATTGCTTTGTCTCACCTCCTAGGCTGGCATAAACTGAGCACTCTGTCTAAACTGTAAATAAAGACGGCACGCTTTTTTTGACATACTGAAAGTGTATCTTTAAAAAAATTTTTTGCATGTACTTTTCTCTCCTAGGACTTTTGTAATTTGAATGAATATTTCTTTAAGATGTGCCCAAAATATTGATACACACTGTGAACAGGTACTCCCTATTGTTATCAATGTCATTTGGGTGATAAAATATTTAAGAAAATCAGGCTGGAGATGTGATTTTTTCTTTAGGATATTTCAATAAGAATTGGACAATATTTAAGATTCGGGTAAGAGCATGTTTCTCGGCTCTGCCAGGACTTTTCTATATGTGACCCTGTTCTGGGTGAGAACTGCAATGTACAAGATTAGATGCCCGTTTACGACCTAAATTTTAGGAATTGAATGTAAATGACTCACATAGGGCGGCTTGATTGGCACCTGTTTCCATTTTTCTTTGTTAGTTCTTAGACACTACCCAAGTCCTTTTTATTTTAGAACTTTCAAAAAATTACTCAACAGGTCCCTACAATGTGTGAAATAGTGCACGTACCACACCGTTAGATGTGATCTCTTTCTGGGAATTTTAACCATCAAAATGGGGGGAGGTTACAATTAATAAAAGACATTTGTAGATCAAAGAACATGATATCTGTATTCTCCTCCTTATTTTAGGAGTTGGACTCTAATGTAAGACAAGGCAGAACTGGCCCTTCATTCAGCAAGTGGGAGCTTTCTCTTGCAGGAATGAGTTCCCGAGAAAGCAGAAGCGCATGCGGCCTCTGCGGGAGACTGGCTCCGTTTGTGCTGCTGCATCCGCAGTGCCTAGGATAAAAGCTGCACAGAGTTGGTTGCTATGAATACTGGACACAGGATATAAAAGGAAGGGAGGTCTGACTTTAGGGCAGGGTCCACACTTCTAGGTATTGAAAATACCTGGAGCTGAAGTTAGAAATGTATCAGAAGTGGGCAGTTAAAATTTCTACTAAGTATAGAACAGAGGACCAAGGATTAAAGAGATGGAACTCACAAAGGCAGGAAGGAAAGGGTAAAGGGTCCTTGGAACAAGTTAAGCATTTAAAATACAGTGATGAGTTTAGGGCTGTACTGCTTATGATTTTAAATATATCATAGAAACGAATATTCAGGGTTCCTTCCGTCTTCCTAGTTTCTGTACTCTGTGAGTTCATCATTTGGATGGATTTCTCCCTTTTACTTTTTCCAAATAAATCTATTTTTCATCCACTTTCTCTAAAAAGACAATTCTTCCCTCTCTGTCTTTTCTTAAGCTCTTTGAGTGACTGAGAAGCCTTATACCCCCTCCTGAGCCCATCCCCCTGTGAGCACCCTACCTCTTCTTCTACTTAAAAAATGTGGTTTAAACACATTCAGCCCTTTTGGTGAATCCACTTCTGCTTAACTTCTGAGAGGTCAGTGTACAGTGTATGATTCTTCACCATATTATGTATTTGATTTTTTTTTTACATTTTTCTTGCTTGATTTATATGTTTATATGCTGAGAGTGTGGAAAAGGTGGAGTTTGTCTCAAAGTTTTGCATGTTTTCTTCATTTTTATACCGATTGAAATACCTAGTGGTTGAATTCTGTATGAATTCACAAAGCTGTGGTAACCATTTCATCTGGGGACCCTTCAAGGGAACAGGACTGTAGCATGCCGCTTTAATTTTTTCTCTCTAGGCATGTATCCCTCATGGATCAAGAGACAGTAATGGGATTGAAAAGGCAACATGAATCAAATAATGAAGAGACTCTGTCGTCAACTATGGAACTGTCAGCACACTGGCAATTTTCTTTGAAGCTGAATAATTCTCTTGAGGCTGGGAATTAATATGGAATACTTTAAAAATTTCTGTTCAGTGATTAACTAATATAACTTTCAGGTAGAGCAGATCCCGTAAACTAAATATCTCAATTCCAGTTACTACATAACTCAGTTATTATGATTTCCATGGAGAGGGAAAATCAAACCCTATCTGATTGTCCTAATTTCTGCTTCCCTTCTACCATGATGCCTTTGTAAGCTTTACATTTGTGTGGCATCTGGCATCTGGGATTATTCACCATTATTTCTATTCCCCTTTACAAAGTTTCTGACTATTGTGGCCTGTAAGGCAGTATATCCCTGCCACTGGAGCAGAGGGGTAGCAGTGCTTAAAGGGACTGGCTTACCTGAGAAACACATGGCACAAATATAGAATCCCAGATTTTCTACAACTCAGGCGTGCATTTCAGTTCTATATAATTTTTTTCTCTATATTATAGAAAGTAACTGCTTTTTTAAAAGGAGACATCTAATATGAAACTAGCAGTATTGTAACAATATTTAGAGATGCTTGGGATGTGGCTTCTGAAAATTGAATCCATGGATAATCTATAACAAGTTGTTTTTAGTCTCCAGTTAGTGGTGTTTTTTCATGTTTTCCAAAGGTAAATATCCATTCATGTTATCAGTGTGTTCCGGGCCATTTTTTTATCTTTCCTCCTTCATTTTTGCATTATATTCACAAATGTGACCAAAACAACTTAGAAGATGTATAGGCTGTATTATTCTATATTTATACTTTATATTTTCTGTTTTTCCTGACACATTTGTGTTATTTCACGTCAGGCAATTATAAATTGAGGTTTTTAGAAACTTTGTTTAGTAAAACATTGATCGTAAAATATAACATATTTTTTTAAAAAAACATGTTTATTTTGACTTTCGTCTTTGAAGTCCATGGGAGACTTACAGTAAAATCTTCGTTTCACCAAGATTACTTTCTAAGAAGACCTTCACTATTACTGGAATTGTATTTTGTGCATTACTTTCCATTGATGTAATTTTAAACTTCCATTCTACTTCACTATAAATGGAATTTCATTGTATCTGACTCCACAGTAAGTGGGTTCCAGTATCGTTGACATTTAGTAGAATTACAGATCTTAGTGTCTTTGTATATTCTGCATTAAAATGCATTATGTGTGCTTTCAGTTCTGTTTCAGAGAAATTTCTATTGATTTACATGATTGTATAGAAGAATTCTGTTTAAGCTCTATTTCTTGGTTTCATAGTGGCTTTTATTTCTTTCTGAAACCACTTGGAGACATTTCTTAGTGTATTTGAAACCATTGGATAAAAATGAGATAATATTTATGGGTGATAAATTTGTTTATGCCAGTTTCCTCTCACAGTAAATCTTTATAAAACCTTTGTGTATTTTAAACTATAACTAGCTTTCATTCTTACCTTGCTTCTATTGTAACCTATATTATAAAAGCACTGGGAGGAAATTAAGTGCTTTATGTAGCGTTTCAAATGTCTTTCTTTTCTTAAAGAGTGTAAGTAAAATCCTTCATGTGTCCCAACCTCAGGGGAAAGGTTGGTGGGGATTATATCTTTTAATTGGATTCTGTGGGATTTGGTGGCACAGGGACTGCAGTGGAGGAGAAGGTGGCAGTGGGCATTGGTTCCACAAGGCCCTTGTCCCGGGTCTCTGCATCCTAGAGGACCTCGGAAGTGGGAGGCCAGCGGTCAGCTTTAGAACTACTGGTTCTTCAAGAATCTGAACTCCAGGACTGACCAATGCATGGACCCTAGGAACGTTTTAAGTCCATCCAGGTCAAGTGCACCCTCTAGCTCTGAGCTTCACTGTAGCCGTACCTCCCCCACTTCTTTCCTTTGGGCTCTTTCCTGTTTGGGGAGAAAATTGTACCCGAGCTGGGAACCACCTGCAGAGACAGCTTTAATCGCACCCTTAAGCCACCCACAATCTTCGTTCTTGAGCTTGGTTTGAGGGCCTGCTCTTCAGACACACAGTAACAGATTTGGAGTAGAAATGTCCTTGGCAAACAGTTTTAAGCATTTTTCACTCCACAATAAAGTGATTCAGAGAATCATTTTCCTTTGTCTCTATCTCCCAAGACAGAAGTATCTAGAGCTTGGATTTCCTGCTGAGTTTCTTAGCGTTATTTCCAGGTCAGAAACTAGGCACAGGGACACGAGACCTGCTGCTCTGCATCTGGAGACAGAATATAATAAGCATTGTTAATTGAGCTAATGAAAAGGCAGCTGTTTAAGATTAGTCTTCTGGGTTTGTGGGAGTAAACAGAACAATGGGTCTTTCCCACGGACTTTATGGTTTTTCTTTTGCTTATGTAAAAATTCTAATCGATGAAGGAATTAGTAAGCTGAATACAGTAACAAAACATTTTTAAAATTTTAACTGGAAATTGGTTAACTTGATCTCATTTGAATGGTGTGTAAAGTTCTAGAAACCAAATAACTTCCCTGATCCCCCACTGTATTCTAGAGCATGGTTTCCTGTAGCATCTAATTGCTAAGCCAGAGAGAAAAATTCTATTTCCAATATCAGCTTTTATGGAGATCACAATTTTGAAGCCTGGTCTAATGAATGCTCGCAGTTCAAACACTGTTGTTTTATGATATGTTGTTAATTACTTAGATTACCCACGTTTGTGTAGGTGTGTGTAATGAGATTCCTTTGAAAAGCATAGGCAATCCTTGGGGTCCCAGAAGTGAGAAAGGAGACTGAAAACGGGGTCCAGAGGGAGAGATGTGCCAAGGGCAAGCGGGAACCTTCTTGGGAAGTGGATGTTTTCTATTTCTGGACTGCGTGGTGGTGACACGGGGGCACACGTGTGTCAGACGTCACTGATCTCAGTGCTTATGTGTGAATTGCATGGCATGTAAATTATAGGCCTTTTTAGTTTTGATAGGAGCCCGTGCCTTTATGTAACACGATAAACATCTTGCAGTCCCGGGCAGCCTCCTTTCCTCAGCTGTAGAACAGTAACTGCTGCAAGGATCCCTGCCTTTCAACGTCTCAGGAATAGTTGGGAAAAAGTGAGGAAAATGTCTGCCACATAATTGGAACTATCCCACCCAAAAAAATAATAAAGCTTGTCAAGCTAAATGGAAATAAAAGGTTTCAACTCAAAATACGAATTTAACGGGTTGGCTTAAACAGCCGGAATTTGTTGGCTCAGTTTAGAGGGTTAGAAGAAGTCCAAAATCACGATATCAGCAAGGTCTGCTATCTCTGGACAACGTGTAGCTTTCTGGGGATGCAGATTTTTCCGGCAATCCTTGGGGTTCTGTCGCTGGTATTTCTGGCCCCCTCACATGGTGAGTCCTCTCCTTTCTTGCTTCTGGGACCCCCTGGTTCCCTTTCTAAAGCCTCCAGGAATTGGGGTTCAGACTTACCCTCACTCAGGGGCTCCTGTCTACAGTAAGTTCCCATTCACAGGATTGCTGATGAAGATGGAGAGCACATCTGCATCGGGGTACACGACTCAACCCATCACACCCCCCAGCATCTTATCTCATCAGTTCATCTCTTTGAGAATTTCCTGCTTATGAATCAAAAACTATCTGCCTTCTTTTGTTTAGCATGTCTTTAAAAATAATGCACATTTTGAAACGATCATCAGTTTTCCTTTTTTATTGTTATTTTTTTAAAATATGGAACGCTTCACGAATTTGTGTGTCATCCTTGTGCAGGGAACCATGCTAATCTTCTCTGTATCATTCCAATTTTAGTATATGTGCCGCCGAAGCAGGCACATCGGTTTTATTTTTAATTGCAAAAGGTATTCCAGTGTATAGATATGTCCAAGCTTTTTATCCATTCTCCTGTTGATGACATTCATACTGTTTCCAGTTTTTAACTATGATGAATAAAGTTGCTGTACAACTCATATACAAGCCTTTTTATTGACATCTATTTTCATTTCTCATATTTATCTAGGAGCAGAATTCTACATGGTAAACCTATATTTAGTTTTATAAGAAATGACCAAACTGTTTTCCAAGGTGGTTATACAGTTTTACTTTTCCAAAACTAAAGGCAGGATATTAATTCAGTAACGTTACTTACTTGTAGCAGCATAATTATTTGGTAAGCTAAGTTTTGGGATAAAAAATGATACCCTAACTGATATTTTATTCCTCTTCAACCCTTCCTTTCCTTTTCTTTTTTTCTAGAGAATTAAAATCTAAGGATAAAATGCTTACACTTTTGGGAAGGATTTTGTTTTTAAAGGGGTGTTTTGACAAATGTAAGAATTTTAAAAAATTCAACATAGCCATAAAAAATAGAAGAAATATATTTTGTTTAACTTTTAAATCAGGCTTTTAGTCACTTGGTATCTAATTGTTTTACATTTATTGTTATCATAGGTAGGACAAGGGGGACAGAGAAAAACGTAATCCCAATTTTTCACTAAACAAGAATGTGTTGAACGTGTGCTATAAGTGGGAAAACGTTTTCTATACCATGGCACAAAGATGAACAAGACATAATCTTTTCTTTTAAGAACTGTGTAAGTACAGAAAAAAACCAAATGTACACATGTGATGAGATTAGTACTGGCAGTATGTTGAAAGGGCTTTAATAAAATTATTAAAAATGTTTGTGAAGTCCTAGGAGGTGGAAAGCTTTACATCTCATGGGAATAGGGACAGTTTCCGAGGGGAGATGCAATGTGGCTGAGCCTATTCTGATGGGTGTATCAGGAAAGCGCAGTTCAGGTGGAGGGATTGTGAGTTATAAGCAGTGGCTGATTAGAGAGGCAGGGAAGGTAAGGCAGGGGAGACCAATGGATTAAGGGAATTAAATCAAAATAAGGATAGCATTTAGGTTCGTTCTTTGTTAGGAAAGAGATTAGTTCATGATGAGGAAAGGAACCCAAAATTAAAACTTTGAAAACTTATCTCTGTGGGGAATTATGAAAACTAAAGCTGTGGTCTGCTGATGTGTTATTGCAATGGGTTGGTCATTGGCCTCCAGCCCAGCCTGGAAGCTGCTAGGAAGCTCGTCACTAGGTTAATATTCCTAACTAGCTGGAGATACTTTAAATTTCAAATTTCACATATTTAGCAACTTTCCAAATTTGATTAATTCAGCCCAGGAAAAAGACACCCTATCAATTGATTTGACCAATTAATATAATGACTTATTTGACAGGGTACTTTTTCTCTAAATAAGTTATATTTCAATGAAGAAAGAGCAGTTCTACTCTACCCAGGTGTGGTGGCTTGGAATTATATACCCCAGAAAAACATGTTCTTAATCTTGTTCCATTCCTGTGGGTGGGAACCCCTCATAAATAGGGCCTTCGATGAGGTCAGTCAGGCTAGGTGTGGCCCACCTGAATTGCACTGGGCTTTAATCCAGGGAACGGGAGTCCTTTGTAAAAGGGTGATGGTCAGACAGAGAGAGGCCATGGGGAGGAGCTGTCAGAAGCTGGGTGTCAAGGGGACCCGGAACTGAAAGGGGAAACACGGCCGTGTACTTGCTGTGTGACAAAGGCCAAGGCAAAAGACCACCAGGAGCCGGTCCTGGAATGCCACGGCCCTTGGGGAGAAAGCATTGCTGTGCTGACACCTTAATTTTGAACGTCTCCTAGCCTCAAAACTGTGAGCCAGTAGATTCCTGCCTTTTATGTCACCAATTGCATGATATTTGCTTTAGCAGCCAGGAAATGGAAACATCAGGCTTCTTCATGTGGGGTAAACACCCGGGTGAACCTAAGCTTCTTTTTCTCTATGGTTTGGAAGAAGTTAATAATCTGATTTTACTTGTTATTAACAAAAGGCATTTTAATGCAAAATTCTTTTTAAAAATTGTGTACTTGTAACTTATTGCAACAGTGACTAAGATGCTATACTTCTACCTTTGGAATTTGATTGGTGGGCATTGTCCACAGTACATTAAAGTAAAGCAATCGGCTAAGTCCTTGCTAGATTAGGGAGTGCTTATTAGTAGTGAAATATAGTAAAGCATACCAGGCATAAACGTATTTTGATGCAATGAAAATACCTTAGCACACAGTTAATCTAAATTAAATGGGTTTATAATTGAGGTTTGTGTGCGAGGGAAAAGAAAATTCATCTGTGATGTAGACTCTAAATGTTTTTAGCATCACAGCCAAAGTCTTAGATGTCCTTTGAGAGAGTAAATGCAGCTGTCCTTTTTTTCTGGGAGCACAGGGATGTAGCAAACCAAGACTATCATTTAAAAAATAAAGGGCTTCTGAGGGAATGGATGAGAATAGGAAAGCTAACTTCCTCCTTACCCTTTGCTTCTCAAGGTTGTTAACTAAAATAATTTTCAACCTTAATGGTTAGAGGAAAAAGAAGGTATTTTATTTCCCTATTAAAAATAGCTCAACATGCCTCAAGATTTAGTTCTGTCATTTTACTGCCACAACTCTCCAAGCCAACTGGCTTGGGATGGTCATATTAAGTTGATAGTTTGAACCGATGGTTTGTCCTCATTGGCTCCCTGATATAAATAGGGAGATAAACGTTACTGCAATCCTATTTAGGTTCATTTGATTTTGAACTTAAGAACATTTACATGGTTATGAGAACAGTGGATGCTGAAATCAGCAGCCGAAAGTGAGCGACAAAGCAATGACACCTGTGATGAGCACCGAGCAGTGTATTTGGAGTGTACGCTATAACGTACATGTGTGATATTTGCTTCAAGTTCAGCGTTGCTCCTAGGACCAATCAATCCCAGCCTGTCTCGTTTTGAAATGACTATGCTTGCTGCAAAAGAAGAGTTTTCTAAAGCTTTATAAAGTTGAAATCCTAGGTATATAACAAAGGCAATTCTTGTGGACACCCCCATATAGTCTTATGAGCTCTTTGTGAGATGGCAAAAATGTGAGCTAATCACCTAATTCTTTTGCATAAACCTTGCAGTGAAGATAGTAAATCCTCTAAAACAGACTGATCATTGAACATTGGTCAGTCATTTTGAATTCATTGTTCTTGAACCTAAATATGTTTTCATTTATAATGATTTCTAAAATGTGGTCATGTATTCAGTAGGATATTCATATTATCTAGTATTTTTCAAATTTCTAAATTCAGTAGGATATCAAAATATATGTAACTTTTCATTTTTTTTTTTTTTTTACTAAAAACAACAAAACATTATTTCCCTCCAAGTGTTTCCTTTCCTAGTATGTAATGTACATTGCACATTTGGGTGACAGACACTTGTGAAAACAATTAGCTAGATGCAGACCGTATTCAGAGCAGCCTGCCGCCAGCCCCTATAGGTGATGTGGATGAAGCTGAGATGGGAGAGTAACTGGTCTAATTTAGAATATTTTGGCTTAACATTGAACCTTGCCTGAATACCATTGCTAGGCATTCGATATTTGACCAAAGGCGGAAAATCAACATACGTTTGCCTCTGTCGAAACATTTTGTAAACATTCCCCACACACTCTTACGTGAATAAGACAGGAAGGTTAAGGGGGAAATATCACTTTTCTTAAACAAAACAAAACACTTATACGTGTAAATATAAACATGCACACATATGTACACACACATATCTCCCCCCTTTTTAATTGCTAGCCTGTTTTAGGTTTGTCTGTGGTTGCCTCTGGAGAATTATGGGTGTATGGGGTAAGGGCCGAGGAAGGAATTCTCAGTCTGCTGTGGAACAGCATGTGAGCTGCCTTCCATGGGCATAGGGTAAGGCAGCCTCTGGAACACTTCTTAGTAGAGTTTACCGCAAGCCAGTTATAATGTCAAAGACATTGGAACCTTTTCTTTTCTTCTCTATTTGAATAATGATAAATGCTTTCATGCTGTGTGAAAACTATTGAAGTCTGTCTTTCTGCAGGCAAACCTGGCAGTGCCTTATATGATCCCACTCAGTGGAAGTATTACTTAAACAGTGGGAAATACATTGTCTGACAAAGATTGTATCACAATTTAGAATGATGTTTAGGCAAGTGGAGAGTCTGTCAGTTTTTTTTTCCTACCAGTTTTTTGTAGTTTTAAAAATGGACCTCGATATAAACCCCAGGTCTTTATTTGGATATTTGTAGTGAAACCTGTAACTGTGCCTTGTGGGAGCTAATGCCAGCCCATTCAGGGTGTACCAAGTATGTGTGGTGAGGGATGACTTGCCTGCTGTTTATTTCTTAAATTGCTACATAGACTAATTGTCATTATTAAAAAAAAAGTTTTTCTAGATATAGTTTACATAGAAATGCAAGCATCTGTACCTAATACCATATTATCTACATGTCAGAAACTGCTCTCCTTCTGTGCTGCTGGCCCTGGTTTTCCCCTGGCTGTCCCTTGGTGAGGGACAAGTTTCAATAATGGTCTTATGGTCCCTGCTGGTAGCACAATAGTGAGGTGACCAAAAAATGTATTTGGCTAAGAGGGTTATGGGAATGAAGTCCCAAAATCTAGAAGTCCTTGGCAAATTTTTGAAAGATTCTATTGATTCCTAATCCTATTCACTGAGTTTGTAGGCTTTCCAAAGCCATGGTAATAACCAGAGAGAATACCAGTGTGGGTACCAATTTCAGCAGCAGAAACAATTGAAATTTGAATCACTGAGCTTCTCACATGCTAATACATGACTCTGTGGCTACTTGTAAACTGGAGTATGTAGAGTGTTTACCATTATGTGAATTGAGGTTACAGTGCTGTAACCTGAGAAATTTCATCCCCCTGATCATACTTAAGTAGAGTGAGTGGCACTTCAGGTCTTCCTTCCCTTATCATGGCTTTGTCTTTTTCCAATGACTGCTTTTTTTTTTAAACAAATGAGAAAAGTCTGTTGAAGAGAAAGTAGGTACATGCTCAAGGGGTGAGTGCGGGTGTGCGGGGGAGACAAGGAGACACGCCAAGGATCGCTTTTTAAATTAGAATCCAGTTGCTTAGAGCCACAAGGTCAGGTCCTTTCCTGTAGGGTTGCACTTTTCCAATAGTGGGGACGCAGGGAAGTCCAGGGGGCATTGGATGACTTCAAGAAGCTGCTTAGGTTGTGGTGGCAGGAGCTGTGAGGCCTGGCAGTCGGAGCCTCCCCTCGACTTCCTTTCCTACTGTACTTTCAAACAATATTGGACTCTCATTGGCCTTCAAGCTGGATCTTCTCTCTGTTTTAATGAGAACTTGACTAAGGTGGGAACAGATAGATGGTCAGAGTGGATTTGAGGAAGTGCAGTTTTGGGAACTGGAACCCTTGAAGCCTCAGTTTTAAGCCAGGTGAGATTGGTGACCTCTCTCTGTCCTGTCTCCCCATTATCTTCATGTTTGGATTCACTCTTCCCTTTTCTCTGCCCCTCCACACCTGATTCCTGTTCCTTTTTCTTTTATCCTTCTCATATTGGACTTCTTTCCCTTTTCTCTATTCCATTGTTTCATTGCCTTGTCCTGGAATCACTTTTTCCCCTCTACAAATAAAATGTGAAATTGAAGAGCCCCCTTTAAAAAAAAAAAGTTTTAGAAGTAGTGTGTATGTATTTTAGGACAATTGGAGACTATATATAAGGAAGAAAAAAAAAAAGGGAAATTTTCCCATCATTCCACCACCAGAAATTAGTTGCCTTGGAGATTAGTAATAGGTACATAGAAAATGTAATTTACCTTATTTTTCTTTGCTACTTGAAAGTTTGATCCATGTTGTCAATTTAAAAAGTCAGTTTATCTTTCATTTTACTTTCTCTTTAGCTCCTTTTCCATGTCACAAAAACTAAATTAAATTTTGTTTGCTTTATATGTGGCCTATTCTTCTCAGTGGAGAAAGAGGCACCGTTGTGTGTTTCAGAATTTATATATTATTATATTTAGCCCTAGAGGTAAGGAAAATGAGAAAAGCTTGACATCAGTACTAGTTCCTCCCCATGGAATTTTAATTTCACCACAACCTCATTGTTGAATGTATGCAAAACAATTTTTGAGCACTATTTTATTTTCCTACTTCTTTTGCTCTTCCTAATATCTAATTTCTCTTATTCTCTTTTCTTCAAACCCATTGCTATAGAGTAAGGTTAGAGTCTTATTACTTTTTTTGTGTGTGACTGAAATGTCTGTGGGTAGGTAAATGTTGTTGTGTTTACCAAAGGGCTGGTTCCAGTTTTTAAATTACTGTTAATTTTCTAAACTTATAATTCAAATAAATGAAGTAGGAATTCTGTGGTTGAGTTTTAAAATATTGGAAACATTCAATTCAGGGTCTAAAGCACATTCTCTAGAATGAATGTGCCTATATTTGCATTCTAGTAATAATTGTGTTTATCTGAAAACATAGTATATATTAATCATAAAAGTCTACATGAAGTTGAGAGGTTGAAGTTAATAAAGAAGTAAAGGAATGTTGGAATTTGCATACTTATGTCCCAAACTGAGTTGATCTTTTTCACCTCCTAACCCATCTCTTCTATAATTGACACTATCTGGAAAGGCTCTGTCACCCGACCTGCTGTCCAACCAGAAACTTGGTAGTCTTCCTTCCCTTCGTTAAAACCAGCATTCCTTTCTAGCAGGTAGAATGTTCGCAATGATGTGCAAAGCACGTGGTTTTAAAATCTCTAATTTAAATTGACCCTCCCTCCAGTTTGCCTAGCACAGACAACTTAATCTAGAGGCTTTCAGGCAATTTCAGCACAATCCAGTAATTTTTTTGGTTGCTATTCCATTTAAAACCAAGTCAGTTCAAGGTTCAGCCTCCTGCTCCCCTCCTGCTGTGGAATCTGAGTGCAGGGTAAAGCACGTGTCACACCGCAGTGTCAGGACAGGGAGGTGTGCATTTTGGTCTCCGAGAAATATATCAGCAGTGGGGGTGCGCTGGGGCTGCTTCAGCTAGTGGGGACGGGAAATCCCTCCTGGTGGGGACGCAGCCTCCACGGTAACCCTGAATCTGCTTCAACCCTGCACCCCACCGGCCCCCAAGGCAGCTGTGCAGACGCTCCTCTGGCGGAGGTGACCTGCTGCTCTCCAGCAGCCGAGCTGACCTCTCCTGCTTCTGCAGTGATGAGCCCTTGAGAGTTTGGGGTTTTTCTTCTGCCTCCTCCTTTGAGGACTCTGGGGAACTAATGGGGCTCACTGTTCTGTGGTTGGCTCCCGCCCGTCCGTACCTCTTTCGGCATGAACTACATAGCAACTGTGCTCCTGATACCCAGAGGTAGCAGTTTTAAGCTTGTTACTTTTTAAACTTTAGTGTACCGAGTTATATCAATCAATCCTGCTAATAACAGTACTCTCAATAATCATAATAGTAATAATATCTAGGAATTATATGGCACTTCATAGTTTCTAGGAACTATTAGAAATGCTTGAAATATTAATGCTTGAAATATTAATATTGAATTAATATTTGTAATTGGCAATATTATTCAATTAATATTGCCTACACAATGGTGTAGTTAATGTTGTTCCCACTTTGTAGGTGAACCTGAGGCACAGAGGTAAAAATTAAATGACTCATGCAGGGTCACACCCTTTGTCACCCCTGAGTAGTGTGACTCTGAACTCTGCACTCCCAATCCCTGAACTGTGTGGCGCCCCCCGCATATCTAACTCTCCTCCCCCCACCTCTGCCACTTCCTCTGCCTTCCGTGGTCCAGGGGCAGGTCTGTTCTAGAGGGTGGCAGTGGGGGACCGTGGAAGATGTGCTCAGCTGGAGAGTGAGTCCTATCTGTTATCAGGGACCCCTATTGACTCTCACCCCTGAATGCTCTTCTTTATTCAGAAACCATAGACATGGGAACTTTATTTGTTGTTCTCTTCCTCCTTTCCTCCAACCCCTGACTCCCTAAAACAGACAGATGCACCTTTTCTTAGATTCTGCCAGCTTTGATCATATGGCAGAAAAGCAGGACATATCAGTTAATATTTCAAATTCTTATTTGGCTTAATGCACATTTAACAGGTCCAATAAATCCTATTTTCTTCAAGTCTTTTAAGTGAAACTTATGAAACTGCCAGTTTTTAGATTAAAATAGAGATTTAGCTGCAATTTCATATGGTTCAACCTAACATTACATCATCAGTGTCCTTCCAGGCTCACTATCCTCACCATCTCCACACAAGTACAGTCAACATGAGGATCTTTTAATGGACCCTCCTGCTTCCGATTTACCCTCTGAAGTTTGTTTGTTACTCTTCAGTTTGTTATACTTCAGTAAGTATAAAGCTTACTTACTCGGAGTAAGCTTTATAAAATACAATAGTATTGAGCCACTCCCCTAGACAAAATGCTGCAACAGCATCCAAATGACCTTCAGATAAAATCCAAGCTCCACTCGTGTGGTTTATGAGTCATGTTGCCACAAACCCCAGTTAGTCTGGGCAGCCCTGGTCTACACCAGCTGCCCCCGCATAATTATCAGGGGTGCCCCTTTTTATCATCACAAGTGACCTGGCTCGGGTGGTGAATTGCCTGTTCATCTTATTTATAAGGTATCTCATGATCTGCCCTCTGCTTTCTCCCCAGCCTTATCTGTCACCAATTTTTAAATCACCATCTAAGCTGGAGCCATTCTGAACTGCTTTGGATTTATGGAATGTGTCCCTCAGGCCTGGGCCGGAGCTCATGCTGTCGGCCCTGCCTGAACCATCCCTCTGTTGGCCAAGCTCATGCCAATTTGTCAGGTTTGCATTTTACTTTCTGCGAGAAATGCTTCCTGATTGCTGGACCATTTTGAATTCCCCTATTTTCTCTACCCGTGTTTGGTCTGTGCAGCCACTCGGCGCTCTTCCCACACAATCATGCTTGTATATTAAGTTTTGTGCTCCATTCTAGAGTGTAAATTCTGATAAGACAGGATTTCTCAATTTATTTGCCATTGTATTTCCAATGTTTAATAAGTGCATCATATATGGTACAAAAATATATTCACTATATGAATGAATGAGAGAAAAAAATTTCAGGATGCCTCTGCACATTCTCCCCCTAACATAAAAGGTGAAGAGATGTCTTGACCTTTTATGTTAGGGAGGAGATGTTGAGAGAATATGAAGCACTAGTACAAGGGAGAACCACACAGTGAAAGAATAGAAAAAGGCCACATATTGAACACTAAAAAAAAAAAGAATGAATGAAAAAAAAAAGCAGCCTTGGACAATTTTGATGGCCACCAACATTTTATTCGTGATTGTCTGGTCTGTTTTGGCACTGCTTCTGGCACCTCTTAGTGGGGGAACTTAAAAAGCCTAAATCTTATTATGTTTTGCTAGCAGTTTGCAAACTTATTAAAACATATTACATAGTAACATAATTTTCAGTAAGTGCAGAAAGTACTTCTATTTGAATTTGAGGGAGTATTGGCCTAACATAATCTGTCTTTTAAAAAGTTGGTAACCATTGCGTCTAACAAAAACAGTTTCTGAAATGGTGTCTAACGGTAAGGACTGTTTGAATTCAATTTATAGAATTTACATCCAGAAATTGAAAGTGGGAGCTGAAGGGGAATTTCATTTGTAAGATATTTTAAAAGGGAAACGAGCATATCCGGTGCATTTGATGTGGACAGGGTAGAGTAAAAGACGGGAGGACATGGAGGGTGCACGGGTCTACCTTGTGTGCTGTGCTCTCTTGCTCTTGTTCGTGCCCCTAATTCTTTAATGACACAATGAGGGCCCAGCGCTAGGTCACCTCCAGGGGCAGACAGCCCCCAGGTGTCCATGGCGTCAGCAGACAGCCCCCAGGTGTCAGCAGACAGCCCCCAGGTGTCCATGGCGTCAGCAGACAGCCCCCAGGTGTCAGCAGACAGCCCTCCAGTGTCCATGGCATCAGCAGACAGCCCCCAGGTGTCCATGGCATCAGCTGACAGCCCCCCAGTGTCCATGGTGTCAGCAGACAGCCCCCAGGTGTCAGCAGACAGCCCCCAGGTGTCCATGGCTCAACGCGACAGGCTTTACTCCTGAGCTGTCCCCCGTGGGGCCTGTGGCCCTGGGCTTCCCCTCCTCTCCCGAGGGCCCCAGCTCTGCGCGGGCCCTGGCCACTGCAGCCCAAGAAGACGGGCGGGTGGCCTGGGCGTGCCGGGCCCTTGGTGCCCCAGCAGGGGGCACAGTGGTTACTCCTCCCACGGCACGTCGCGTGGAACTGAGGGTGGGGCTGGGAATGCACGGGACACAGAGGTCGCGTGGGGAGGCCTGCACTCTCCGCCTGGAGGAGAGGATGGAGGTGCCAGGCGAGTCCTGGCAGAAGCCTTTTAGGCTATTAAAATCACCGTCTGCTCAGTGCTTCGCACTGCGGTCCCGGGGCAAGTCCAGCCCACCAACCCGTCCCCATCCATTCGCAGCTGTGCTGCAAGTCCCTCTGTTAACCTGGGTCAGCTTTGCCACGCCGCCACTACTGACCCCAGAAATCACACTCTCCTCTAAAACAGTTCTGTATTTAAACACTTACTAATGCTCAGTGCCTACATGTGTAGATCTCTTTTGGATAAGATGGAGGAGAGGAAGGAGGTGCCAGGGGAGTCACAGCTGTGTCACCTACCCGCCCCCCCAGGCAGGTGTGCACAGGCTGTGGCGCCGGCCTCTCCCCTCTTGTCCTGACTGACCCCCCAGCTCTGCGTGTCCGCCCGCGACCTGGGGAGGCCCAGATCCTTATCAGAACGAGAATTCCCCGGGGCAGGCTTCCTCCCCTCCGGGTGAGTGACAACTGTCCAGTGTAGACCTGCCATCCACCAGCCCCACCCGAGCAGGTCTGGCCTCCCTGGGGATCCACCCAGACAGCATTTCTTCCCCTGCCCTTCCTGCGGTGGGAGTGACGTGGGGGAGGTTTTCCCTTTCTGGTCTCTATACTGTGCAACTGACCAAGGAATCATTTGCTGAACATTTCTGTTGTGCTCTGAACCTGGGTTCTGATGACACGCCGTTGTAGCAACTTGTTCCCTAGAAGGAGGGGTAGAGGAGATGGGGGAGGACAAGAAGAAGCTACTGAAATTTTCAGAGTAAAAAAATATTCTGACATCTTAACTATATTCTTTTTTTGTACAAATTGAATTATCGGTTGATAATTGAGGAAAATGTATCGAGGGAAAACTTACCCCAGTAGAACTGGACACCCTTCTTAGTTCCTTCTAGGAAACACTTACGCTCTCCTCTTAGGTGCTGCTGTGGCCCCAGGCACGGTGCTCGGACCCGCTCCCCGCAGGCCTGGGAGCAGCTTTCTCCACGCCGCCCCACGGTGCACTTCCGCAATTACGGGCCACTGCTCTTTGCACAGTCACATCCTCTTGTGGGAAGAGAATCACTTGACCACAAATAACACCAACAGGCCTTTTGCAGAATACATATCCTTGAGTCTCACAACGTGGTTTTGAGACATTTACATGTGTTCACAAAACTTACGAATATATTTTGGCTGTAATAAATTAAAATGTAATCCCCTCGCTCCTACTACCCAGACAAAGCCACACTCTTTATTCATCAGTTATTAGGTCTTTGCTTGTGCATTTACGTGCCCACGTGGGCTCATGTAGAAACAGGTGGTTTATTCTTTGATTAGTTTTATTTTTCACATAAATACTATCTCACTGCCCATTGGTTTTGCATGCCCAATATTCTTTAAATCTTCTTATTAGAGACGGAGCAGCAAAGCTTCCTGACAAGCCCTCTCATTTCCTTCTCGGACACGTACTTTGTGGTCTCATTTCCCCTGGACTAAGACTCTCTCCGTGGGTCCTTTACTCATGAGCGGACTTTCCATGCCCCACCTACTCTGAGGTCTCTACCTGCCACTCCTCCCATTTCCACATTAACTTCTCCCGTAAGTCCCTTTTCTTGAAGACGGGGCACATATGGCGCTGTGCATGTGAGTGTTATTGGGGGAGAGGGTGGAGCATTGGGCTTCAAAGTTGAAATTGTATCTTTTCACAGCACTTCAAATGCCCTTTGCTTTGAGTCTCTTCTAAATTTCTTTTAAAATTTTTATGATGGTGGTGGAAATAGGGGTTGGAATAAAATATTATCTCCCCTTTAATCTTTTGTTCTTTAGATAAGGGCAGTTTATAAGTTTCAATTATCCAAACATACCAAACCCCAAAATATAATCCTCGGAGGCTACCCAGATGTTTTTCTTATACTTCAATAGTAAGTTGATTTGTTCTTGATGGGTAGGCTGGATCCAAATGAATTGAAAGGAAGAGTTTCAAATTTCAGATGCTCTAATTGACTCTGACTGATAGCTCAGGTCCCCCTGTTTCTCTTTTGAACATGGAGAAATAAAAAATAATAGTTAATTACTATATTGCTAACTGTTGTTTAATGCCAATATTATGGCTTGGTTAATAAAATATATTATAGGCAGTATTTTGAATGTTTATGTACCTTTTAAAATTGGTAATCTTCTATGATATGTAAGTACAGGAAATCTGAGCTTTATCCTACCCCTCTCCAGTTGGAATTAGATAAATACCACTTAAAATATTTGCCTAATAAAATATTTCGTAGACTGGTAAATCCAGAGTTGAAAAGGTGATTTAGTATTCAACAGATATAATGTTGTAGTTTTATTGGCAAGACTGTGAAACAAATCCCAGTGCACTTAAGCTCTGCTAACAAAGACAAAATGAAGTAGAAGATTAAGTAGCTCTATGCTGAATTTGATTAAGGTTGACATTGAGTCTGAATTCATCCTCTAAAGGGTAGTGTGGGGTATAAATCATCAACCAAGCATAGAATGGTGAATTTGAGAGCAGAAAGAAACAAAGATCTGTTGGGTTTTAAGGGACTGGGAATATTCTATGGCTATTGAAATGGAATGTAAAATGGGCTCCTAGTGGATATTTGTCCATAACTAGTAATAAAGCATTCCCTATAGAATTGTAGATTCCATTTTCCTGGACAGCCCATCGGTGTTCAGTGTTCTTCCTCTCTCCTGACTCCTCTGAACAGTGGCCTTTGAACTCTTTTCTTGGGAAGAAATATGTTTAAATTGTGATCAGTTCTCTTCTCTCTCTCTCTTTTTTTCTCTCTTCCTTCTACCTTCCTCTAAACACAAATACATACACTCACATACCTAAACATAATAAAAATGCCATAATGTGATAAAGCAATACTAAGACTTATCATGTTTAATGCACACTGATATTTCTAGTCAACATTCTTTTTTTTTAATACTGGTTGTGACCTACTAAACGGACATGAAGGCCTGCAAACAGATCGTAATAATAATTTGAAAAATACTGCTCAGATTATTTAATTTTATATGTTTGACATGAATTCTGAGGATAATTGGTTGAATAATGGACCACTTCCAATCTATCTTGATAGATAAAAAGTTACTGTGAGCTATAATCTTTGTTCAGAAAAATAACTTGAAGATCTTCATAAAGGATTCACCTCATTAGTTTTTTACTAAAAGTTCATGTCTATACATGCTAAGCCAAAGGGAAAAGAAAGATCTTGCACTTCTTAATTTTCCCAGGGGAGATCAACAGTCTCCACATTTATTTATATTGTGAACTTCTAGGAATGAGATACAAGACTGTAAGATTACATTAATAAACGACTCCTGAGGGATTAAACATTCACAGCTCTCACTCATTTTAATATTTTCAAATGAGTAGTGTCCCTTATTCTTGAACAACATTGCAAATTCAATTTATCTAGATTATTTTTGTCATTGTAGTTGTTTTTTTCCAAGAATATGGAGCCAATGAAATAAGATCAACATTTTCCCCATTGGCTCAAGACTGTGGTAAGGTCAGCCTAAGGATGTGAGGTTTGTATCTCATCTAATTTAAACATTGTGACACCAAAATCCCTATTTCCATATGTGACCTCTTGTGAGAACTCCTGATCCAAATTTCTGAGTGTCTTTGGACTTGTTTGCTTATAATCTCTACCAAAAACTTACAGTTTAACATAGCCTACACAGAGGAATGACTTCCTCTGTCTGATCTTACTCATTCTCTTTCCCTAACTCATGAAATCAGCTGCTGCTCCTCTTATTTCCAATTTCTGCTAAATGGAACACCAGTCTTCCAGGCATAATCTAGTATTGAACAAGAATACTAGATCCCTTTCTTTCCTCCTGTATTCTGCGAGTCAGCCATGGCTTAATTCTAATTCTATAATATATCTTATACTCTTCTGTTTCTCTCCCTTCCTACAGCTCACGTCTTCCTCACCTTTTACCTGAATTATCACCACTGCCTCTTTGGGTACTCACTGGTACTATTCATGGGTATTTCCAGTTCTCCCTCTTCCAGGTACATAGTAGGATTGCACTTGCTCATCCCCTGAAGTTAGGCATAACTATGGCCAATGGCATGTAAACAGAAGTGATGTGTCACTTTTGGACTAACTTCTTTCAAAGCCAATGAGCATTCACCATGCTGTGGAGACAAATGATCTTCCAGACGGATGCCTGAGTGAGGAGAATATAGCTCAATGCCCCCAGTGGACCCAGCGTCCTTGCGGAGCAGGATCACAACATGAGTCTTTGTGGTCAATCCATTGAGACTTTGGAGTTTCGGGTTATTGAGCACCCTAGCCTGCCTCTTCTTATTTTTCTGCTTAAAATCGCTACACCTTCCAATTATTCTATAGCATTGCCAAGTGCATCTAGCTAAAATACAAGGCTAATTACATAAATTTCTTAGTAAATTCTTTCAATATTTCCCAATTGTTTTTACTCAGTTTTCAAGACCTTTATAGCATGCTTCTCAACATTAAAAAAAAAATTCCTGCTTTCTTTACATGCGCATACCTTGAATACTTTCTCTTTTCTTGCATTTCTAATCCTGCAATCTAGGATGCCACCCTTTTCCCATCCTGTGGAAGTGGTGCTACCAGTACCTAAGTAACAAATTCAAATGCCACTATCTCCATGAGGCTTTTTTTTTTTAACCTTTGCATATAACAGACAGGAGACACATCCCTGCTCCAGCTCTCAAAGGACTTTGGACCTCTGTTATTTTTGTCATCACACATTGCAGCATGGGTGCGATTCTGCATAGATTTTTAGCTTCTTTCAGGAAGGAAATGGTCTTCTTTCGCTTCCATATTATTGCAAATTCCCTTGCATAATGCCTACTAAATATTTGAAAGCTGAGTAAATGAATGAATGAATGAAACTAAGGTTGCATTTTATTTTAAAACTGCCACTTTGCTCTTTGGAAGCCACATGTTTACTGGCAACTGAAATAGGACAAGTGCTGCAAATGAAATATGTCTTAAGTTAAACACATAAATGGAATGGTAATCATTTTTTTTTCAAAGTGATCTTATTAAAGACTATTCTTCTAAGGTCAGCTCTGACTTTTACTGTTTTTTTTTTTCTAACTTATTTGAATCTGTTTTCACACAATTCTTTGTGACTTCAGTTTCTTTAAAAATTAGAAAATAAACATTAAGATAACTATTACTCACCAACAGTTACTTTCCAAGTAGTGCTTTTGGACTGTTAGTGTAAAATCTGTTCTTACGCTTTTCATTTTAATTCCATTATTTTGTTTAAAAAAGTAATAATTGTTCATTGTAATTTTTTCTCAAACAGCTTTAAATTTGCCAGCCGTGCTATTCTGGGCAATATAAAAACTCAGATCAATTAATATTCTTCTACATTATCCTGAGCTTGGTTACTAAAAGGAAAAAAGAAAAACTCTAGGAACTATTCTACAAAGTTATACCTCAATATGCTTCTACTTTTTACTGTAAAATTGATCTCCATTTTAAAAACCAAATAGACAAGATTGAGTCATTCTTCACTTGGCCCCTCGGCTGTGGCCCTCAGCAGTATTCTCCTCAATGGAACTTGGAGCCATTGAGTGCACATTCGCTAATGTGAAACTTCGGGGGGAGTGACTGAGGCCTTTAATCAAATCTCTCCACGGTTGTTTCCGCCAGCACTGGTGCCTCGGAGCCCGAGAATCAATCCCTCAATAAGTATTTACTGAGAGCTTGCTGATACTAAGGCCCTGAACTCTTTGTCTCCAGAGCTTATGCTTGTGACCAGACTGGAGAGAAGTGGAAGAGAGTAGATGAATAAGTTCTAAGTCTCACAGTCTTTGAGTGAAGAGGACTGAGAAAAGGAGAAAGCGCTATGGGACGTGAGTAGTGTGAGAGGGGTCCTTAAGCAGAGTCAGAAATGAGAGCGTGAGTATTTTGTGAGAGCTCTTGGGATCATGCTAGAAAGCACTGAGTCCTAGAGGATCTCTGACTCCAAAGCCAGGCTGCTGGATTTGCTTATAAACTCATAAAAACTGTAGGACTTTAGGCAAGTTACTTGAATTCTCTGTGCCACTTAAACTCTATGCCTGTAGTTCCCTTATCTGTAAAAATAGGGGTGGTGGTGATAATAATAATAAATGTGAGTGCTTATCTCATTGGATTTTTGTGAAAATCAAATGAGTTGTTAGGTAAAAAGTCGTTAAAACAGCGCATGGCAAATTGTATTTGTTCTTATTACTACTTATGATGAATATTTTATAAAGGCTTTCAACTGCCAAGTACTGTATATATGAATTATTTTATTCGATCTTTGTACCAATTCTGGACGAAATTTTTATTGTCCCCTCTTTTAGATGAAGAAACACTTGGGAGGTTATAGCAGTTGATTTCAGTCTCCCATTACTAAGAATCTGAGTGTTGAATCACCATATCGACCTCCCCACATGTGTATGAGTGTAGCATTCATTCTGGATTCTGTGGGCAAAAGGGCAGGCTCAGGGAAAGATCAAGGCACTGAGCATTTATAACTCAGACTCTTCAGAGGATGCCCCTCGCTGAGCCGTCCCTCCTCCTCCTCACTTGGTTTTGTCTGTTTGTTGGTAGACGTGGGTGTGTGATTTCCAATGCACTACAAGGAAAGAAGGGGAGGCCTGCAGAGCCCCCACATTTAAGGTGAACAGAGGAATGGTAGCCAGCAGAGGGACAGGATTCTATCATCTTAACTTTCAAACCCACTCCATGTGGGGTGTCTTCATCTGTTAATAACCCTGGTGCTTGAGCCAGAGACCTGAGATGGGCCCACAGCCCTCTTCCCAGCTGCACTGCTCGTTGCCTCTGCAGAGTCCAGACGCGGGCATTTTCCTCCTATACGTGCACTGCTGACTTTTAACTCTCTTCCTGCTGTTGGTCTCTTCTTATTTTGTGTGTTGGTCTCCTCATTTTGTGTGAGCCTACACATTAAGTCCGAGAGTATTTTCCAAAAATGCAAACGTTATGCAACTTTTAATATATCCTTACTTCCCGATTAAATCCTTCACACGCTCATCACTCAGTCTGGAGACACTTGCCACAGAATTTTGCATGGAAAACTTCTTTTGATCCTTTTAAGACTCAATGAAAATCTTGTTTTTTCAGGAAAATGTGTACTCTTCTGTTCTCTTAGCAGCAACACTTTTGATTTTTACTTATTTTATCTCTTTAATAGCCCTTATTATCATGATGATGTATATTAATTTATCTTCCCACATTAGGTTCTGTCTTTATGCTTGGTACCTATTAGGCATTCAATAGTAGATGTTGAATGAAAGTGTGACTCTGTTTATAAGTTCCCTTCCTTCAATGCACTATGAGTTTTCTAAGAGGTACAACTGCTACCAATTCATGTGCTTTCTTTCATTTAGCTGAGTATCTGATACATAGTACAAAAATTAAACATATGAATAAACAAAAAACATGAGTATTTTAGAGGGAGACAGAGAAGAAGATTTCAGTGTCCAGGAATTCGACTCAGAGATGTGAGAACAAATGGGTGCCATGGCTACAAGTCGGTAAGCAGAGTCCCATGTGTGGGGTCATAGAGGCAAAGAGAAATAAGAGGGTCAGAAAGAAATAAACAACCAAGTAAGTTGAGTAGAGACTGCACTACCCATCCCTCCCTCATCTTATTTGCAACTCCTACTTCTCATAAGATATTTGACTCAAGCAGTCCTTCCTCTGAGAAACAAATGTCTCTCCCAGGCAGATACAGCTGTCTGTCCTGGTTTTCCCTGAGTGCTCAGTACAAGCCCCAACGTTGCCTCCTAGAGACTTCCCTTTTCCATTCTTGCCACCCCAGTCTGTTCTGTTCACTGTAGGGGAGATTTTTGTCATTCTTCTGTGTTAAAGTTTCTAGTAATCTACCATTGTTCCTTTTATAAAGACAAAAAGAGGATGTGTCCGTGTTAACCTGGTGCGGTCCTCTTCTTCCGCCTGTGTTATGTCCATACCGGGTCCTTTTAGTCTCTGCGTGTGTTCAGTTCTCTCTTTCCGCTACTTGAAAAAACCCTCATCTCTGAGTCTTCCCTCGCCATAGAAGATGCCTAGCCCCACCAATTGGACTGATTTTACAAACTTCAGTTCAAAGATTGCTTCCCTTATAATTGTTGACTTATCGAGTGAGTTGTTTAATGTCCCTCCTGTCTCTGTTGTAAGCTTTAGAAGGGTAAGGAGTTTTTCTGTTTCCCTTGGTTTCTCTCTCTCTCTCTCTAATGCTTAGTGCATTGTCTGGCACGTGGTAGACACCCAAACACATTTGTCGAAATATATGAATATTGAATGAGTGAATAAATGGATAATGCATTCATGAATGGATAAAAAACATTTTGTGATAAATATCTTGTTGACCTCTGTAGCTAAAATCAAGAGGCTGCCATATTCTGAAATATGGCCTGAAAGCCATGGAATCCAAAAGAGTATTTTAAATGTTGCTGAGGGATGTGTAGTATTTACAGGGATACAGAACCATTTATACTAGAAAAGAAGAAGGTGGAACAAAGACATGGGATGAGCCTGTGGCTTTCGAGATAACTCTTCTGAGCAGAGGATTTGCTTTGGGCAATGGTGGAAATAAGACTTGGTGGAGTGAAGCAAAGGAATAGAAAGCCTTGGGTCAGAGAGAGCAATTTAGACTAAATGAATTTGTTTCAAACTTTCAACAAACATCGACTGGATGTCTACTGGTTACCACTCATTACATTATGTGCTGGAGAAATCGAGGTGAGTAGAATGAGGCGGGAGAGCATTATTTTGTGCTCTTGAAAAGCAAAGTACATAATCAAAGTCTGTTAGGAGGATTAGTCTGAAAGCTTCTGAAAGATGGAGCTGGGAGAGGGAAGAGTTTTGTTGAATGAAGGAAAGGAGGAATTAATGAGTCAAATGTCTTAATAAACTAGTCATGCTTTTAGTGAATATCCTGTGTACCCCTATGTAGTTTGGTTTCCTTGACACTGAAATTTGACTTTATATACCACTAATTCTATGGTTCTTTTAAATTCAGTTAAAAATATATAAAAATATGTATATTTTTGCATGTCACAGAAATAAAAATAAATGACAAACTGAACAAGTAGATGAGTATGGAACTGAAATATGAAGGAGATGGGAAACGATAAGTGAAAGGCATGATAATGAGTTTCATTAACAAGATTCCCCATTAAATGCTAATATATTCTCACATGGTAGCCGGTTGTTGTATTTGCCCTGCTGAGTCTGCTTTCTCCTGGCAGTGATTTTTCATCACACAATCCACTCACACCTTCATCACTGAGAAGGTCATAGGTAAAAGATGAAGGGGACAATGCTGGCCTTCATTAATCTTAGCTTGAACAGAGAACCTCTAGACAACACCATCTAAATTTAGCTATGTCCAAAGTCTCCACAACAGAAAGAGCAGCAAGAATAATCTCATTAAAACAAGCTCTGAAAACAATTTGAAGATACACGATTAAAAGCAAATCAGACAACTGAAGCACAAATGGTGTGACCTTCTCGACTTCTATTTTCACAGCATCACTTATTCAAGTTCTGCTTTGGATGCTCAACTTTGTTTATACCCATAACTTTTGTGCTTATTCACCTATCCCCCTTATTATTTTCTCCTTATATTTTTTGTTGAGGTTTTTTTTTTTAAGAAAAACTTGAAAAATGTCTTTATAAACAAAGATTTTCATTTTTATAAACACAGGTTTTAAAGTGCTTTTAGAATAGCAATATGTCTGTAATATAATTTAAAAGTGCCTGTTTGATTGTCATGTAAATTACTGTTTATTGACTGGAGAAATCTTTTTCTTCTAGTTCGGCTTAAAAGGAAAAGTAAAAAAAGATGGATAGCAGCCAGAATTGTGGAATAAATTATCCTTTTTATTTAATTAAAAATTATGAATAGACTCATTTAAATAGATTCTAAAAGTTTTTTTTTTTTAATGTGTGTGCCTGAATGCTGTTGTCATGGAGATTAAAACTTTTTTTCAGCTGTGTATACTGGGAATGGCAGAATAAATATTACCTCTAGAGTGATGATTCTGTAGAATAAATAATAGGTTTGTTAAGGAAGAGATATCTTAATGGGATTGTGAATATATGGTCTTGTTTTGGATATTTTTTAATGACTTAGATTTTCACCATTGCATTTTGCTCCTTATTATTGAACAATTATCAATTCTATTTGTACTTGCCTTGGCTGCAGTAAATCTTAAGTGCCTATGGAGGGAAACATGGGGTGGCGGGGCTAATGGCAGGGTGTGGGGGCTGAGGGACCGCTTGGCTGCCTGCAGGCCGTGTGCTAGCTGAGATCGGACTCTTGACGGAGAGGAGTGCTGTCTGTGCAAGCTTTCCTCCAGTTTGCCCCCTGCAAGGGTTCTCATTGTCATTCGGTCCCACCTGTTCTCATAGCAAAGGTGGTTTTTTTGTTGGTTTGTTTAACACAACTCTTGGGTATGGAGATTTTATTTCAGCCTGATCAGAGAATATGTCCTCACTGACTGCTATTTTTTGGAAGCAACTGAATTTCTTTGTGGTCTTGGACATAATACGTTTTCCAATTTCCAGGAAACAATGCAAGCTGTATAAACTTTTTCTACTCAGTAGTTTATTAGAAAACACTGATGGAAACGATACTGAAAAGAAATGGCCAAATACGACTTATAGATCAACAAAGAATACAGTTAGGTGACGCTGATGGAGAGGAGGAGAAAATGTGTATACTGGGAGAGCACCACCATGGGCCAGGCAAGAGGCTGTTCAGATAGAAGCACTTGAGGAAGAAAACTCCTGGCATCAATACAGATTCATGGAGACTACTTGTAAAATATATGGATGGCGGCAAGCTGGCTAGGTACATATGTATGAGGAAAGTAAGCTCTCAAAGACCTTCAAAGTTAAAGCGATACATCTAATATCAGACAACTTAAGAGTGATATGTCAAAGCTCTTGTGGTTTATTCCCAAGAGTTGACAGTCCACTAATGCATGGGAATCCAGGGCTTAGTTTATGTATGTGTGTGTATGTACGCATATATATGTGTGTATATATATGTACATATATAAACACACACAAACGTATATATATATATCGAGGGTTTAGGTGATAAAAAGCTCATTAAGTGCCACTCCTCAGATAGGGTTAGAGAAGAGAAAATGGAATCTTATTACAATTTTAATAGATGGTGTTTCTGAAATAGTGGTTTATCTGAGTTCAGATCACCTAGTATGTTAAAAGTACTCAGATTAATGAATTAATTAGAATCTTTGTAATTTCGGTCCATAAATTTACATTTTAAACAAGTTCCTTAGTTCCACCCCAAAGTTTGCTAGTCATTGATCTATCTGCTGCTTGCTGCGTGAAGTTGGGAAAAATTAAGTTTCAGGTGAAACACATCAGAGGGACCCAGGGGAGCGGATGACTTCAAGGAAAGAAAAGCTGTGCAAATGGAGGTCCGAAGCATCATGTCACCTGAGCAATAGCTGGATAAGGGTAAATACGCATACACAGGAGCAGTCTAAAAAAGATACACTCCTCTTCAGATATCCGGGAGAATAACAGTAGTAGAAGCATACCCACAAGTGTGTCTTGCTTATGATCTTTATAAACTTAAAGTTTTTGCGTAAGAATACATTTTCAATAGATTTAATTGTGCTTTTTTCCTCTAGAGGCCATCTGTTGGAATTTTGAAGACATAGACCTATGAAAAAATTTATCTCAGTAAAACACATTTGTTCCACCAGCCTTCTCAGTTCTGGACATTTAGGTCGGCAGCGCTGCCCCCAGGCCGATGACCTGGGCAGACTACTGGCCCCGCTGAGCGTGCCACACTGCCACAGCAGAGGGAAGAGAAGAGCACCGCTCGTTCTCCTTCTGTCTGCCATGACCTCCTGGCAGACATAACAGGGATCGGCATTTACCACGTGCTTGCTATAGTAGCTGGGACTTAAATGCCAACCATTGCCTGCAAATTGAAGTTTAACGGACATTTCAGTAGTGGCATAAGATGAACTGTTTGGAGAATGCGAGTCTTATTGTGATGGTGTTTGAATGACTCCCCTGGACATACGAGGGCTTTGTGTAGGTACACCTGTATTTGTGGCTAATCGGGTAACTGAGTGTGGCAGGCAGATTCTAAGATGCCCCAAGCATTCCTGCTCCTGACGTGCACACCCGACAGAACGCCTCCCCGAGTGTGTGCGGGGCCTGTGGCTTGAAGGGATGTCGCTCCCAACCACTGGGGTATGGTAGGTGGCGAAGACAGAAGGATTCTTCGCAGATATAACGAGGGTCCCTAAGCAGTTGGCTTTGAGTTAATCAAGCAGGAAAGTGTCCTGCATGGGTCTGACCCAATCAGGCGAGCTCATGAAACATGTTCCAGGGGTCCCAGGACTCTCCTGTGGCCCACGGGCGAGGGACCGTGTGAGAGCTGTGTGGAGGGTTGGGACCAGCCGGGCTGGCGGTGGTCAGGAAGCAGAGGACCTGGCTGAGCTGGGCTGGGCCCCCTGCCCAGATGAACGTGGCTGTGCTTTGGGTCATTTGTTGTACAGCAGTAGAGACCAAACACATCTAAGGTTAAAGATCATTGCTACCAACAGCAACCATTAGAGAAAGGCTGAACTTTTTTCTTTAATACATATAACTTCTATTTATATAGTATGCAATTATTTTAAAGTGGATTGGATGCTAACAGAATTGAAAATGTTGAATAATTTATGCATTTTTTTTTTAAGCCTTGACTACCAATCGGCATTCAGTCTGGACATTGCCAAAATTTAGTCTCAGGTTCTAAACTGAAGAAAGCTGAGAATCACTTATTGATAATCCTCTGTTAGCCTTTGACAAATATGACTCACTGGATATCAAAATCGAACTATTTAAATAGGTTAGGCAACATACTTATTAAACAATGAAACTATCTGGAAAGTAAAATGTTATAGATAGCTTTTCCAAGTGCAAATTTCTCAAATTTGTTTAGTCATTTATTCACCAATCTTTGACAGTCTGTCTTAAGTAGCACACTAGGTACGGAAATATAAAGATAAATAAGACAAGATTTCTAACCTATAGAACATTTTAGCATAGTATGGAAAGAGAAACATAAACATTATATAAACTTATATATAAGCAAATAAATGTGTCAAAGCATTTTGGCTACTGTCTTTAGAGTTAGGTATATAGTGGAAATGTTAAGAAGGAACAATTAATTTTAATGAATGAGTTGGCCCTTGAACCTTAGTCTTAAAAATGGGAAACATTGGACATTTTTAATTGGTAAGGTGACATGACCATGTTTTCCAGGTTAGACTATTCCTCCCAAAGCAGAGTAGAGGAAGTATTGGAGATGCTACTTTGAGGGAAGAGAGATGAGGAGACCTAATTCAGGAAGCATTGGGGCTAAAGAGAAGAAGAAGAGGAGCCAGATTTGAGAGCTAAGTAAATTAAATCTTTAGTGACTGAGGGAGATGGGAGAAAGGAGTCATCTTAGTAGAGGTTTGGTAAATACCAAAAACATCTAGTTTTGGCATTTAATGTACAATAATGTCATGCATTACATTAGAGAGTAAAGGAGGAAGAGCGGTTTTAGCAAGTGGAAGAGGACAGGTTCTATTCTGGACATGCAGATTTGAAAATCCCATTAGGCATCTACATGGAGATGACAAGTTGGCAGTTAGATATGAAATTACAAAATTAAGGAAAATGGCCTAGGCTAAGGCTATAAATTTGGGAGTCATTAAAATGGTGGTCCTTGTTGAAGCCATAGAATATGCAAAATCAGAGCGAAACATCAAAGCCAGAGTCCTGGAGATGCCCTTTCAGAGGGGATAAGGGGAAGCAAAGAGGAATAAGTGAGCAGGGATAATCAGAGGGAAAACAAGAGGATGTGTCACAGAAGCCAAGAAAGAAGAGTTTCAAGATGGAAAATCCGATAATTGAAAGCTCATTGACATTTGAACAGTGTCAGTGGAGGCACTGGGCAGTATAATTTTAACCACAGAGTTCAGGGAGTGAGTGGAAAGATAAATGTAAAAAAGAAAACAAATAAGGAAAGAAAACGTAAGTGACATCTCAGGATATGAAAGGGTTTCAAGCAAAGATGATAGAATAAAATCACAAAGAAAAAAATGTGACTACATGAAAATAAAGATAAATTGTATGTATCAAAAGACAGTAAAAAATTATAAAGCAAAGGAAGAATTTAAAAATTTGAAACAAATGGCAAACAATATATTGAACCATGGAGAACTTTTACACATTAATTTCAAAATGTAGGGAAATGGACAATTGACACGAATATACATGTTCTAGTTTGCTAGCTGCTGGAATGCAACACACCAGAGATGGATTGGCTTTTAATAAAAGGGGATTTATTTTGTTAGTTCTTCAGAGGAAAGGCAGCTAACTTTCAACTGAGGTTCTTTCTTAGGTGGGAAGGCACAGGATGGTCTCTGCTGGCCTTCTCTCCAGGCCTCTGGGTTCCAACAACTTTCCCCGGGGTGATTCCTTTCTGCATCTCCAAAGGCCTGGGCTGAGCTGCGAGTGCTGAGATGAGGAATGCTGAGCTGCTTGGGCTGTGCTACGTTGAGTCTCTCATTTAAGCATCAACCAAATAAGTCAAATGTCATTCACTGCAGCATGCACGCCTCCTAGCCGACTGCAGATGTAATCAGCAACAGATGAGGTTCACGTACCATTGAATCATGTCCACAGCAACAGAACTAGGTGCCTTCACCTGGCCAAGTTGACAACTGAATCTAACTACCACAATACATTTCAGTGAAGATAAAGGCTAAAATACGTATGAAAAATTATATATCATAGTCAGCAACAACGAAATTCAAGTTAAGATGCCATTTTTTGTTTCTTGAATCAGAAAAATGTAGAAAAAGCATACATGGTGATTATGAGATTGTAAGAGAGATGTACTATCATCCGCTGATCTTGGTTGTCTAAAAATTTCTAAAAATCTATTTTCAGCATATGCCAAAACTCTTAAAATAAGCATATCTTTTGACTTATTAGTGATACTCATAGAATTTATTTTAAGAAAAAAATCAGAGATAAAAATTTATTTAGAAGGATGCTCATTTAATGCTGTGTACACTGATAAAAAATACAAATATCTGTCTGTATGAAAACAGTGTGTTTTCCATATAACGTTGCCTGGAAAAAAAATACCTTTAAACTTGTATATTGAGGGCAATCCCAATTTCATAAATCTATTCTCACTGTATATATGCAAATATAATACACTTCCAAAGAGGTTGGAAATGACTTTATTGAAAACATGTTACAAGCGTAAAAAGTTTTGTCCCTGATAAGTGAGATTGTGCGTGACTTCTAAAAATATATATTTTCTGTATAATTGGCACATTAATTTGATACTTAAAAAATAATTTAAAAGAGAAAGGAGTGATTTAAGATTGAGGAGGTGAGACAGTGATTGTTTCACATCCTTTTGTGGAGGTTGGTTTGGAAAGGGAAATGGAGAGGGATTTGCAGCTGGAGGTGCTGGCCTGGAGGCTACATGGCACGGAGCAGAGTGGGGTGGTTGTGCCGAGTTGCTCTTGGAAGATTCAGACGCAGCGGTTACAGGAGAGGGACTTGGTTTCAGACCGGGAGCAGACCTGTGGCTGATCGGGTGGTCTCGGAGGTAAACTAGTGGAGGGGACGCTGGGGAGTTTGTTTCCCCTTCAGCACAGAGATATCCTGCTGGCCCCGAAAGAGGCTCCTCTCTTCCCAGTTCACGCCTGCACCTCCAGGGTCTCTCTAAAGCAAGGCTTACAGGCTTTGTTCTTTTTAAAGCACGTTTCCCCAGTATTTACCTGAGAAAGCAGGTAGGGTGTTTTTGATTGTGTGCAGGGGATGTGTGCGTGCATGTGCTCATCCCAGGTAACCCTTATCCGCTTGCCCTGGCCTGCAGGTCTCAGGCCCCGACACGTGCCACCACTTCCAGACTGCCCTCTGCAACCACAGCAGGTGGACGCTGCTGCAGCTGCTCTGATCACTCATTCCCCCTGAACATTAGAAGGAAATCAGGGAAGTGCAAACTTTGCTATTTCCCAGTTCGTTAGCATACGTACCCCAAATCTGGGATAATTAGAGCAGGGATATTTTAATGTTTTTAACAATTAATATTTAATCTTATTTAATTCTCACAACAACCCCAGTACAGTAGGTCTTATTTTTATTTCATTTAAAAATGAGGAAGCCATGGCCAGTAAGGGTTGCTATCTTTGTAGGTCACACAGCAACAAAGTATGCAAGAAGGAACTCAAAACCAGACTGTGACTTTGTCAATAAGTAGCTTTGGTTTCCAATTTGATATTGGCTGTTTATCATTCTCTCCATTTTCGGGGGCCAGAAGGAGTCTTTCTCCCTTCCCTTAGCCCTAGGAGACCCTGTTCCTTCCTCACCCAGCAATCACAGTGAAGGGAAAGCAAGCCTGTTCCATGCTGCCTGGCCAGGTCACTTGCCAGGAAATCAGAAACATGCCAGGTAATTCATGGGACCAAAGAGAAACCAGGAGAATCAGCAGGACCAAGAAGTCTCTCTTTGAGGAAAGGAAGGAAAAAAAGGAGAAAAGTGAAGAGGGAGGAAGAAAGAGAAAGGCGGGAGGGAGGGAGAGCGGGTGGGTTGGAGGCCGCTGCTCGTTTTCATGTTTCTCCATCTGTCTCAACTTCAGTAGTAGACAGCATATGGAAAATTTGCTTACTTAGCTTTTTCTTCTGGAAAGCTTTTAGATGTCCAAGTGTTGTCCTACTGAGTGACATGTGAAAAGCCCAGCAGGGCAGTGGCTAAGGGGCATATGTGTACGTAAAGGTGATTCCCTGGCATCTGTAAGCACTCAGTAAGGATTATGTATTATTATATAGCTATAATATTGGATTTGGGATATCTATGTTCGAGATTTAGGATAATCTAGTAACACAGTTGTATCTAAGTTACAGCAAACCTTTAAAACAATAATGTGATTATGTTTTTTTGTCTGTGAATTTTCTCTGGTGGTCATTTTCATTGACTCATTAAGACCGTCAACTTTGGGATCAGACAGATCTGAATTTAAACTCTAGGTTGTGTATTTACTAAGTCTACGACTTTGTGCAATGCTGTTGACTCTGTTTTTATTCTGTAAGTTAGGATGCCTTCCCTTACATGATTGTAAGGAGGATTAAATATTAAATATGATACAGGTATAAGTGACTGGAGTTTCTGGCATAGATAAACCCTCAATAAATGGTAGCTATTATCGGGAGGAAGATTAGAGGAAATACAGTGTAATTTTCAAAGAAAAATCCCAGTGAAATCATGGAAAAAAATGCTTTAAGAGAAATCTCCTTCTGGCATGATGTCCAAAATTAAAAGTTTTGTTTCGAACACATTTTAAATGAGGTTATGAATTGTTCAAACAAATCCACCAAGTTGTGGCTTGGAGTCCAAGTTACAGAACAGTGTACTATATTCAAGGCTGTGTGTGTATGCAGACCCCAAGGCAAAAATTGCAGGCTACATTATGGGTATTTTCAATCTAGTGTCATCAGATTTAGTTTTCCTTTACAGAGGGAGAAGCTTCTTACTGTTCTCAAAACTGTTGGTATTGAATTTTACTCAGCATGCCACAGAAATGTGGTTTATTCGTTTTGGTTTTCCTATTTTAAAAATTCTTTATCCTTTTTAATTTATTGTTTAAAAATTTCTGTATTCCATGAACAATACTAAGTCACAAAACTATTTTAAAGGCACTTCAAGCCCAACGATTGTATTTTCTGAATCAGAATAAAAGGCTTTCTTCAATGGTATGGAAAAGTAAAGGTCCTATAGTGCGCTGGATTTTAACAGCTCTTGAAAATTCAGGTAAGTGGCCTAGTATTGTGGTTGTCTGGATATTAGCCAACAGGAATAGAAATTAATTCCATACATTATCAACACACAATTTTTGAGTATATAGCATAAATTTGGCATTGTATTAGGTGCTGGGTCTTGATGCAGTATGTGCTGAGATATTTGAGGATCTCATGATTTGTTGAGGTTGCATGACAAATAAGTGTGGTATTCAAAGAAAATAAAGCTTGAATATTCAGAAAGTAATCACATCTACGTTTGGGAGATGTTTGTAGGTGTTAAAAACTCTGGGCAGACCTTTGGCTTGTAAAAGAAAGAGGACCACCCTTTCCCATTCATAGTAATGATAATTTTAACACTGTGCGTTACCTTCTATGAACTGCAGTAACTACTTGCCTTATTCCTAGGCTTATGTAAGACAGGGGGTTAGTTTTTCTCATGTTAGTCTTCAGTTGCAGATGAAAGAAATCCAAATTCAGCGTCTAGGGTCCTCTATGGGTCTGTCCGGTGGACATGCAAAGAGCTGGCATCTCCACTGAATGGCAGGGGATTGCACTTGCATGGTAGGACCTTCCCTCTCTCCTCTCAGCGTCCCTCTTTATTCTCCTCACCTTCATGTGGGCACTATATCCATTTAGCTGCATGGCTAAGGTGGACACCGGGAACCTCGGGATCAGATAGCCTGTGGCACCTGAAATCTCAGGAGCAAAAAGACCTCCTACTGCTAAGGTCCTGGTAATGTCTGAAAAAGGTCTGAGCCTTGTGTGGGTCATGCGTCCAAACATGCTCACAAGAGGAACTCGGCCAGCCAGCTGGGAACTATTTCCTGGGCAGCTGAGAGTGGAATTGCCACAGCTAGGAAACGGCAGCTGGGCTTGGAATCTGTGCTGCTTCCACCCACCTCCCACCCTTGCTTCTACTTGGGGGACTTCTCAGTTGATACTGTTTCCTGGTTTGTTTCTTTAGTTTTGCGGGGGGGAACTCATCATCCTCACTTTTAAGTAAAAGCAGTAAAAAAGGCCCTCTGATACTTGCTGCTTGTAAGGAAATGAGCTTTTACATATAGTGGATTAATTTTTAGTGGGTAGGTCCCATTAAAGAAGAGAAACATACTTTGTATAAAATACGAGGACACATTTTATTATTTAATGCCTCCTGGACTGTAATATAGTTGGCAGCTTTTGTGAGCCACAAAATGGGAATCCTTTTGTACAAAAAAGTCTATTAGAAGTATGTATTTTGTGTGTGAATGTGTGTGTATGCACGTGTGGTGTGTGTAAGAGGCAAGAGGAGAGAAAAGCTTACTAACATGTTATGACGATTTTGTTGAATATTTCATTTTTCCTCTACCAAACTGATAAAAGGACCATTTTTGCTGTGATGTTTAAAGGAGATGAACTTTTTTTCCTCTACTGAGGGCAATTTTAAAATAAGCTCATTTCTCAGATATTTCTGGTAAAAATGATAAACCTGCCCAGTACATTTTTCATTATTCTTGGTTTATTTTATTGGCAGTGTCCTTTAAATGTTGAATCCCAGCAGATTTTTCTTGATCTTAAAAAAGTTCAGGGATGAAATTATATCCTGTAGGGGTATTTTTTTGGTTTTGTTCTGCAAAATTTCAGGTTTTCATCTCTTCTTCTGCTTTGTTCTGCAAGGGTATGTTGAGATGCTGAAGTTAGTGTCCTTGACCAGTGGATTGCTTCTTAATTGTTGACAATGCAGCGTGGGCTTTGAAGAAGGTGTTTATTTTGAATGTCAGTGTGTTATCAGTATTAGTAGTAGAAAATATCTTTCAAAGAAAGAAAATATGAACTTCATAATGATGTATTATAATATTACTTTTGATAGTGACTCTCATTTTAGCTTTATAAAACAGGAAGAAACATCACAGAGCATTAAAATATATCTACAGTCACAGCAGCATACCATAAACTAAAGTGAAGGCATGAATATTTAAGTTAGAATTTGTGTTTTATACTATACTATCTGAGGGAGAAATTGTAAACTCTGGAAATTCCTTGTATCCTCATGAAAGAGGGTTCTGGTTTTTATAGCTGTTTTAAAGAAATCTCTGCATCAGCAGAAGATTGCTAACAGTCATCTTATTTGACTTTATTTAAGATTTTGGAAACATGCAGCAGTTGTTTTTATGGAGATAGGGTTTGTTGGCATTTTTACATTAGTAACTCCTTGATTTGATTTTTTACTATCATTGCAGACTTGTCATACAGGATAAATCTACAGTACATCAGAGCTCTGTTGTGCTCAAATACATAGCTAGATATAATATATTTGAGTGAAAAAATTACAGAAACATAGGAAGGAGATCTATTTGAGAGGTTTTAAAATAATCTTTTGGTTTAAGGCAGAAAAATTCTCTACCATTAACAATAGATTGCATGAGATGATTTGCGCACGTTTCAATTTTCTTCATCATTCTAAGTACTCTCCATATTTGTACTTAAAATTCAGTAATGTTAGTGGGAATCTTTCAGTGTGTCAGTAGAAGAAGATTATGATTTATAAGCTAGACTTACATGACATAGGAGTAAGTAAGGAAAATAGGGGTAAGAATCACTTTTCACAAGGTGATAACTCATGCTGAAATAGAGAAACTTTAGACAAATACTTTTCTCTGCAGTAATAAGAACTAATGTCTTTATAAAGAGGGAAAGTTCAATCTGACAATCATTGCAATTATTCTATTAAAGGTAGCACTATATCTCATGTTTGTAGTATCATGTATTTAATATTAGAGGATTAATACAAGCAAAGGCTTATGTAGTGCTTATTATGGGCCAGGAAATGTTCTGAGCTTTTTGCATAAGACTCATTAATTTTCTCCATAGACTCTGTGAGGTGGGAACTCTTGTTGTTCCCATTTTACAGATGAACACACAGAAGCAGATGGAAGTTTCGGTCATTTTCCTGAAGCCACCCAGCCGGGAAACGTCAGGGCCGGAGCTTGGACGCGCGTAGAAAGGTCCTGGAATCTGTGTCCCTCACCCCGGCTGTGCTGCCTCATCAAGTGAGTTATAGGGAGAAAACAAGTGTTGGTTATAGGTTCCTTCATCAAAACTTGAAAATAAAAGGTCAAAGTCATTCGAAATTGGTAATTTTAAAAAAATTACTGTTGGGCTTGAACCGTGACCCCCACAGAAGGCACGTTCAGTCCCAGCCCCCACCACGGGCTGGGGGCCCCATTGGGAGTGGGTCTCTGAGGTGGTGTTAGTTAAGGTGTGCCCAGTCTGCACGCAGTGGCCCTGCGTCCCACTCCTCCTCATGAGGGAAAGGAACTGGACACACCTGGGGAGGCCGCAGGGAGCAGCCGGAAGCTGAGGTCCCTGGAAGCCAGAAGCAAAAGGGAAGACGCCGCCATGTGCACTGTCATGGGATGGAAAAGCCAAGGAACCCCAAAGACTGCCAGCCAGAAGACCCCAAGTTCAGGAGGAAGCCAGCCTTACAGCCTCTGAAACCCCGAGACAGCAAATTCCTGTTCCAAAGCCAAGCCACTGTATGGTATTTGGTTTAGCAGCTGGGAAATGGAAACAATCATTAATTAGAAAAAAAAGTTTCATTATGTTACTTTTGCCACTCCAATTATGGGCATATGCATACATTTTGGGTTTCTAAATTTATATATAAATGAAAATAATAATATATATATATATATATATAATATATATATAGATAGATATGTATCTATCACCTCTGTTGTATTTATCTTTGCCAGTGTTACCAAATTTAAGGCGCAAAAACAGAGCTATCCATGTGAAGGCTAAAGGGTTTAAAAATCTAGGCATTAAACTGAGCTGTAATCATTACCAAAACATTTTAAATGGCTCTCTCTTTTTTTAGATAAGAGCCATACACTGAGGATGGGGTGTAGGTAGGATGGTGGTTGTAATAGATTCTAGTTTATTTAAATAGATTCCAGGATCCAAAAAATTCAGGAAAAAAAAGTTTTGGGGCAAAAATAATTTTTGACTCAGCTGATGAAAACATATGAATTCATTTGCTTCATTAAATTTTACATATTCATAAATTTCATGAACACTTTTGTAAAAATAATTCATGCAATTTACAATATGGGGTGCCATTTGCGTCAATTACCTAGCGACCTGACAGGGGGTACAAAGGCACACTGAATCTGGTCTTCAGTTTTACTCAAGGGCAATTTTAAATAGTATTTTCAATTTAAAATAAGCATATTGTGGAGTAGAATAAAATATACTTGAATTTTTAAAAGCTCCAGCCTGCCTAGTCGAAGAAATTTCAGTCGTAGCTGTCAAATTGGGGCTATGCCACCAGACCTTGAGAAATATTCGTTTATTCTCCTCTGCCTTAGGGGACATTTTGAAGAATAAGTTTGAGAAATGCTGAGATAATTCAGTTTCCCACAGTTATTTTATTTGTAGGTTAGTATTGAATTTTTGATTTTTATCATGAACTCAAGAGTGAAGGTGAAGCACAGGGTTGTATATTTTTATATCCCCTCCTATCTACGGGTCTATGCTAATCAAATAAGATAGATAGATGAGCAGTCTTATTAGTGAAAGAAGGTAAAGGGCAGCTAATAATAAGCACCTATCGAAGTTAGGTGATATTTTACATAGTATAGGATTGAAAACTGTGTCCAGCTTTTTTCTTTCACCTTGATAATGATTGCTTTCTGTATATCTTTTTACTGCTGTTCTGTCTGTAGAGATACTGCAGCTTGTTCCAACCATTATCATCTATTGTGCCTATTTTATCTGTCATGTCATACAAATTCATGTTCATTTCTCAAGTATTCCTGTTTGTGGCGGTCGTAAAGAGGGAGCATTTTTAAGAAAAGGAATGTGGAACTTGAATTATGGCGTGGATGGAGTTTGTAAGTGACTGAGTTTGTGTGGGCTGAAGGGTAAGTAATTCACACTGAAAAGCTCTGGGAGACACACTGCGTGGAAATATCAGAGCAGGACCGTTCTTCCATAAATTAGAGGTTATACTTCCATTCTGCTTTTGGCCTCTATAGAACATGATAATATCTTGATGGAACCATAATTCCTTCAGGCCTCTTCTCTCCTCTGGTTTTGGTTTTGGTACCATGAGGCTTACCAGGTGGATAAGAAATGATTTCTTCTTATTTGCCAATATCATCACATTAGGGATGTTTTTCCAAACACTCAATCCAAATTAGTGTTAATTATGTGGAACGCACCAGGCTAATAGCTGTGGTTAAATATAAAGGTTTATGAACTTCTAGTACTAATATTGAAGATATTTTAATTTTCAGTCTGTGTCAATTTACAAACCAGTAAGGCCTTAGAATTCCTTTTTTGGGGGTCATTTTTTAGTACTCAATTGGGGTTTGAATACCGCCCATGGTTTTTGTAGTTAGATCAGTCTATATTTTCCAGTTGTATACATTCCCTTTTTCATATTTTGGGTGAAATATTTATCTTTCAAAATCTATTCTCTAACAGCTGACCCACTGCAATATTGCCCTCCCTTCTCTTTTGAGCTCCTCTTGGGGTCCCTATGTATTTCTCCTGAAACGTTTGGTTACTACAGAAGTGTGTGCGGGGGGGGGGGGGGGGTACTTTGGTTTGCTGTTGTGTGTTGCTTTTTTTTTTGTCACAAATGTAGGGTGATAGTTTGGTTTTGAGCCCTGTCGTGAAGCTGCTCGTTTCACTGATCTTGTTGGCTGTTTCGGAGACTTAGTCTGTTGTGTTTAAGGAGCGTTTACTGGGTCTCTGTGCTCACAGCTCGTCATCACTAAGTATAGTTCGGAGTACTTTTCCCAGGCTGTACAACTTCATGTCAATTTTCTTCCAATTTTATCGAGAGGTCCTGAAATGTATTTCTCTCCTCTATGTATTTCACTATCAGAAGAGTTGTATCACCTGCAAATTTGAGGTTTCACTCGAAAATAATCTTAGCCATACTGAGGATAATTCACTTTGTCTTGAGAAGGTTCTTTTTATCCCCACCCTGTCTCCTATATCTATTTCATTTATGCTTTTTTAAAAGGATCATTTATCCCTTTTTCTGATGATAAAATATTTCATATTTATATAAATATTTTGAAAATCCTTAAAGGCAGAACATCCATCAATCAAAAATAAAGTCTGCTAACATTTAGCACGTTATTATTTTCTTTGCAAATATTTGGCACACCCTTTACCACCATTTAAGTATGCATTTCTTTCTTCACAGCTTTTAAATTATCATCTATCTTTTTTTATTATCTGAGCATGAGCCTTTTTCTATGCTTACCAAGTGATCTTATAAAATTACCAGGTGGATTTTTAAAAATCTTTGGAAACCTTGAACAATGTATAATGAACCCCCTTCTAAAATTTACCTTTAGTTCTTCTCAGTGTTACACAGTTGCTAGTAGGTTTGTACTTTGGGGGTTTTCACCTTTGGTTATTTTCTTATATTTGTAAATAAGGAATTCAACTTCTCCCATGACAACTTTTAAAAATAATTTATTACAAAGCAATCTATGCTTATGTTCAAGATGGTGTTTCTTAATCATTGTAGATACTCATGTATTTTTTACTTTATTTTTCAGCAACTGATCTTGATCTGTGGCACACATACTTTTATGACTTCCAAATGATTAAAGCCTCTTAGCTTTTTAATGCAAATATCTTGAAACACTAATTTAGATATTAGTGTGTTTTATTTTTTTTCTTAGTTTATTAAGAAGGCAAGAAGATACTTGTACCCATGGTGTTTATTATACGTATATTTTTCTTTTTTTTATTAGAGAGAAGTAAAATATTATATGTACAGCTGAAGTCCTCTCTGTACCCTTCCATCACATGTTTTTCTCCACATACCCCCTGCCATGGGGAACTTGTTATATTTTCAATTGGATGTCATGAATGATTCTAACTAATTGTTATGATATTTGTGTTTATCCTGCACCTTATCCTTCATAATCACCCTTTCTCTGGGCTTCATAACCCAGAAATAACAGACATGTTGATGTGCTTGGGATTTAATTACCACCAGCAAGTTCTAGGTTGTATTTTAGAGGAAGTTATGTGTATTGTATTAGTTTCCTGGGGTTGCCATAATAAAATGTCACAAACTGGGTGGCTTAAAACAACCTGCATTTATGATGTCACAGTTCTGGAGGCTAGAAACCCAAAATCAAAGTGTTGGTGGGCGATGCTCTTTCTGAAGGCCCGGGGAGAGAGCCCTTCCTTGCATCTTCCAGATTCCGGAGGCCCCTAGCAGCCTCCTGAGCCTGTGGCAGCATCACTCCAGCTCTGCCCCAATCTTCACACCACCCCCCTGCCCCTGAGGCTGTCTCTTTGTGTACCCCGTGTGTGTGTGCCCTGTGTGTGCCCTGTGTGTGCCCTGTGTGTGCCCTGTGTGTGCCCTCCTCTTCTTATAAGGAGAACAGTCCTTATTTAGGGCCACCAGCCCCGAACCAATGTGACCTCGTCTTAACTAATTACATCTGCAAAGACCCTCTTTCCAAATAGGGTACGTTCTGGGGTTCTGGGTAGAAGTGAATTTGAAGGGGGGGGGGATACTATTCAACCTACTTCACTTATTTTGATTAGTTTAATTGTATTCAAGTATTACCAGTTTGAGTCAAATAATATTGAAAAGCTCGTAACAAAAAATCACTATGCCTCCATCTTCCTTTGCCCACAGATTTCTAAATAATGTATTTAAACAGTTATATCTTGATTTTTAAATTTTAAACATGATCTGCTCCTTCCTATTATGGGAGACAAAGATTGAGCTCTCTCATCCTTACCCTCACACACACTTCCATTCCTGACATCCTCCAACATATATTTATTTTTAAAAATAAATATTTAATGCTGACATTATTAAATGATATGAATATTATTCACAGCTGAGCTTTGTGGTTCACTATGCCTACATTTTCCTTTCTTGTGCATTTTTTCTTAGCATTAGTGATTGCCTTGTTTCTTTACTTTCCTGAGAGTTTCTGTGTATCTGTCCTTAATTCTAAACCAAGCTGTCTGACTGAATTGTAAAACTTCCCTCAATAGACTCAAGTACATTAGGAAATCTATTAGTTAAATTATTTTTCTTGTAAACACCTTCCTCCTGGAACTCAATTCCAGCATCTGTGTGGATCACATTTTCCAATAGCTTTCCAATAAAGAATGAATGAAAGGTAAATTATTTTACAGCTTACATGTGTAAAAATGTCTTAATTCTCTCCTCTTTCAAATATTGACAGAATTCTAGGTCTGAATCACCTCCTGTCCACATTTTGAAGGTCTTGCTTCGTGGCCCCTTTGCTCCCTTCCTCACTTACATCACTCCAGCCACTCTGGCCTCTTAATTGCTTTGGGTTTGGGAATATTTCCACTCCAGAAATCACTGCTGTGCTCCTCCCTGAGACGTGTGCATGCCCAAATTCCTTCTCTCCTTTAAAAACTGCAAAATGTACCATTTCCCATGAGCCTTTCTTTATTTTTTTTATCTGATTTTGAAAAATTGTCTCCAAGTCCTGGTATTCCCAGTCCCCCCAAAGAAGCTCTAGTGACCCCTCTGGCGACCTTATCTGCGGATAGCCTCCTGAGCTTTTTACATATGAGTGGCGTTTCTGTGGCTCCTCTTCTGTACCCCTAACCTGCTTTCTCTCTTCTTTCAAAATGTCAACCCATGAAGTTAGGGACTTTTGCCTTATATGTATACATTTTAAAATGCTATGTTCCCAGCACTCTGACGTCTCCCTAAAAAACTGGGATAGTGTCGAGCACATAATAGGAACTAGTAAATGAATGAGTGGTATTCTGATTTCCCTTATTAAAGAGGTTACACCCCCATTTATGTGTTAGTATTTTTGTCTTTGTACATTGTTAAGGTCTTACCTTGACCCCCAGGGTTCTGCAATTTGATGACATCATGCCTGGTACTGCGAATTTTTTGACCCCTGAAAACTTATATCCTATAGTTCATGGATTTTAATTGTTATTGTTATTTTTTATTTAATAATATATTATCTCTTTATGGAGCTCTTCTATTTAATTTCAGTGATTGACCTTCTAAATTGTTATTTTTTCCTCTAAGGTTTCGATTTCTCTTTCGCTTTATTCTCTTTTTTCTTTGAGAGGCTTCCTCACCTTTAACTTCCAACACTTCTGTTGATTTTTTACATATTTTATTACCATTTTACTTTATTTTGATAACAATTGTGCTTAGAATATTTCTTTAATAAATTAAAAATTAATATATCATACTGCTTTTGTTTCATGAATTCTGTATATTTTCCTAGTTTCTGAGGGTATTGGATATTTTTTAGTTTTTGTGTTATCTTTGCTTTTGTTTCCTTTGTCTCTATCTCTTTGTTTTGGTTCCTATCTTTCATAGTAGAGATTTTCATAAAATGTCTGGGGAAATTTGGCTGTGCAATCATATTTAGCTAAGGTACCAAAATCACTAAGTCTCTGAGTGTCAGAAAACTTAACTCAGTGGAATTTGGTCAAGTTGTCATTTCACTGGGAGACCCTCAAATACCTGATCTGTAAGCCATTTTTTTCTGGGCAGGATTTCTCCAATATTTTGTCCATTGGCTGCATTCCTAGTAGGAATTGAGTAAGAACTAAGTCTTGTAAAGGTCACACTATTCATTATGCAGATTTTCATATTTCTGTTTCCAATACGGAAGGAATCCTATTCTCACCTGTGTCCTCTACAGCATGTGCCATGCCTGTCTCTGGAGTCGTTCAGCAGTGGGATACTGGGTAGACTTTACTGGGTGAGTGAGGCAATCTGCCTACTCATTTTTAAACCTACCTTTTCAGTTATGTGGTGCCTTCAATTCCAGAGGCTGTTTGGTGGCATAGCTGCTCACTCAAACTGGCTTTCTTTAGCCCCATGGTAAGTATAAAGAAAGTAAATGAATAATATAGACAGAAAGAGTTAAGGAGCGACTCAAGATGGTACATTACAAATAAGCAAATGTGAAAGAAGACATTAACAGAAGAATTGAGGGACAAAAAGGGAATAAGAGTTACAAAGGCCCTGTAGTAAAATAACAGTAGAAAGTCTGCATTGTCAGTGGTTACTTTAAATATAGATAGTTTAAACTCTCTTGTCAAAAGGCAGAATGAATGAAAAAGCTTGCCCAACTCTATGCTGCTTATGAGAGAGACTCACCTTAAATTTGAAGACAGAAGTAGGCTGAAAGAGAAAGTATGGAAAAATTTATACCATACCAATAGTAACAAAAAGAAAGGTAGGGTAGCTATACTAATATCAAATAAAATAGACTTCCAGTCAAAAGCAGTTACATGGACAAAGAATGTCACTATATATTGATGGAGGGGTCAATTCAACAAGAAGGCATAACAATTATAAATTCATATGCACCAAATGGCTGTGCCCCAAAATATATGAAGCAGCTAATAACAGATTTGAAGGGAGAAACAGGTGGGTCTACATTAAAAGAAGGAGACTTCAATGAACAGCTTTTAATAATGAAGAGAACATATCAAGACTAAAGTCAGTAAGGAAATAGAAGACCTAAATGGTACAATAAATGAACTAGACCTAAGAGACATATAGAACAAAAGAATATACATTCTTCTCTAGTGCACACAGATCATTCTCCAGGATAGATCATACATTAATCCAGAAAGCAAGTCTTAGAAAATCTTAAAATACTGAAATCATAAAATGTATATTCTGTGACCACAATGGAATGGAGCTGGTAATCAATAAAAGATTGAGAACTGGAAAACTGGCAAATATATAGAAATTAAACAATATGATCTTAAACAACCAATGGGTGAAAGAAGAAATCACAATGGAAATTAGGAAATATTGTGAGGCAAATGAAAATGAAAATATAACATAAAAATTTATGGGATGCAGCAAAGACTGTGATAAAAGGTAAATTTATAGCTCTAAATTCTTACATTAAAAAATAAGAACAATCTCAAATCAGAGACCTGACCTCACAATCCGAGGAGCTAGAAAAAGAAAAGCAAAATAAATTCACACTGAGCAGTAGGAAAGAAATAACAAATGTTTAGAGTGGAAATAAATGAAATCTAGAATAAGAAAAAAACAATAGTATCAACTTAACCAAAAATTGGTTCTTTGAAAAGATCCACGTAATTGGCAAACCATTAGCTTGACTGACAAAGAAAAAGAGAGATGACATAAAAAACTAAAATCAGAAATGAAAGGGCATTGCTACTACTAAACTCACAGAAATTTAAAAAAAGGTTATAAGGATACTATGAACAACTATGCACTAACAAATTAGATAACCTGGATGAAATGGGCAAAGTCTTAGAAACACATGAATTACCTACATTGAATTAAGAAGAAACAGAAAATCTCATCAGATCAATTATAAGTAGATGTTGAAATAATAAAAACCTTCCAATAAAGAAGTCCAGGACCAGGTGGCTTCCCTGGTGAATTTTACCAAACATTCCAAGAAGATAAAACACCTAAAATTTGCACAATTTTATTAGGTATTAGGGAAATACAAATCAAAACCACCATAAGGTACCATTTCACATCCATTAGAATGACTGCTATTAAAAAAATGAAAGTAACAAGTGTTAGAGACGATGTAGAGAAATAGGAACCCTTATTTATTGTTGGTGTAAATGTAAAATGGGTGAATAATTGTTCAAAACAGTTTGGTGGTTCCTCAGAGTGTTAGGCTAAAAAAATGATGATAATGTGCAGCGGTGATTTTAGAACAAGGTGTGACTGTAGTTGAAATCACTGAATCATGCGTGGGAATGTGACTGAAAGGGGAAATGTCAGGTGGAATATATGTTGCTAGAGTAAAAATTAAAATAATAGACAAACATAGGGCTGTACAGCACAAGCACATTTCATATGACCCAGATTACCACTTCTAGGTATATGCCCCAAAGAATGAAAAGCAGGGAATCAAATGAATAGTTGCTCACCGATGTTCATAGTGGCATTATTCACAATTGCCAAAAGATTGAAGCTACCCAAGTGCCCACTGGGTTGAATTGATAAACAAAATGTGGTGTATTCGTACAATGGAATATTATTCAGTTGTGAAAAAGAATAAAGTTTTGATACCTGCAACAACATGGATGGAACTTGAAGATATCATGTTGAGTGAAATAAGCCAGACACAAAAGAACAATTTTTTATATCCTACTGATTTAAAATAATTAGAGTAAGTAAATTCATAGAGTCAGAAACCAGAATATAGGTTACCAGGGGCCAGGGCTGGGGTAGGGAGCGTGGAGTTAGTGCTTAATCAGTGCAGAGCTTGTGTTTGGGATGATGGAAAAACGATGATAATGTGCAGCGGTGATTTTAGAACAATGTGTGAATGTGGTTGAAATCACTGAATCATGCATGGGAATGTGGCTGAAAGGGGAAATGTCAGGTGGGATATATGTTGCTAGAGTAAAAATTAAAAAAAATAGACAAACATAGGGCTGTATAACACAAGCACAAAATCCTAATGTAAGCTATGGACCATAGTTAAGTAGTACAACTATAGTTATATCTTTCATCAATTGTGACATAATTACCACACTAATGCAAGATGTTTAAAATGGGGACTGGTATATGAAGCTCTGTGTTTCTGCATGATCTTTCTGTATGCCTGCCAGTTCTCTAATAAAAAATAATTAATTGGATAAAAATTATATCTTTTTTATTTTGTTAATGGCAGAAATAGGAACATTTAAAAATGACTTCAAATTCAGTGGTTCCATTTCCATTTGTCTGAAAATGAAATAACCTAAAATGTCAAAGAGAAAGTCTGTCATCTAAATCTTTTGTTGATGAAAAGGAAACAAACAAATACCCTCATTTCTCCTTCTCCTCATTGAAAGAAAGTAATGATGAGAGATTTGGCTAATTACTTTCTGGCTTGTGGTAGATTGGATTATGCACTTAATTTAGACATTCTTCATCTGAATCCACATTCCTTGGCTGTGAACCTACTGTAGATAAGATGTTGTTCTAATTAAATGAAAGGAGGATCTTAATCGACACTGCTGGAACCTTTAGAAGCAGAAGACACTCAGACATAATCAGAGAAAGCTGTGGAAGTCCGAAGGCACCCAGGAGAGAAACCGTTAGATGGGAAACCATGGCACCCAAGCGCTGCCAGCCGCAGATGCCAGCTGGAAGGAAGGAGGCCTTCCAGCCAAAGCCTGGACTTGGTCACTGGCTCTGAAACCACGAGCGAATACATTCCCATCGTTTAAGCCAACACGTCGTGTGGCATTTGTCATAACAGCCTAGCAAACTGAGGGGGTATTTTTACTGCCTTTTAGGTTATAATTACCTTTTGGGAAAAAATCACGGTTGTGTTGGGGGGAAGATTATTGACATGAGAAATAGCTGGTCTTGCTTTGGCTCAGTTCTCTCATTAACTGGTGGCTTTAGAATTTGCAGTTAAAGTAAATAAAGGACAAATGATCAGTAATGTCTTCTTCTCCCTATGCCCTGCTTTTCCTCAGTTTTGCCTTTCTTCCCCTGCTCAGGCAGAGGCGTGGCTCTTGCCCTGTAGGTGGGAAATGATGGAACATGTAGGGTTGGGTGGGAGACGGAAGGTGTAAATAAATGCAGGCTATGTGGTCTTGTTACTACTATAAAATATACGGAGCTAATTCTGGGGTGCTGTCCAGTTTTTCTTGATAATTATTTCTTTTCTACCAAACATTTAAGACTTCCAACCAGGGAGGCATCATGGAAGTAGTGTCTCCCAGGGCTGAGATTTTCACATTTGCTATCTTTAGGCCCAATGTTATGTGAAACTCACCGAGTATTTTCCTCTGAGTGCTTTGTTTACTGGTATAAAATCTTAAATCAAAATATTACATCAAAGGAAAGGTTCCGTCAAAAGAACATCAGCAAAGCCTCAAAGCAACCAGACATGCTACTTGTCTGTTTAAATCATTAGCAAAGGGCAGCATGTTGTCCTGTTTTAGAAGACTACCGGATTCCAAATTTTGGCCGTTCTATGTGTGCTTTTGCCATGGCCAAGATGTCTGTATATTACTAATAAACACTGGCAAGGAGCAAGTTTAAAAAGGCAAGCTCTTGCATTTTAGCTGACAAAACATTCATTGAAATGCTATGTGGGAAGCACGAGAAATTCATCCTATAAATGGTCTGAATTATAGTACATGAATAATGTAATCCACTTTCAGGATGTCACTTCAGCATTGTTCTCGCTTAATTTAAACCATCATGCAGATGCTTTATATGCTTCACACGGGGTATCCCAAAAGGTTGTGTTATCTTTTCTGAGTTTTGAATATGCTGATCGCCTTTCATAAACAGTGGCATTCAATAACGTGTTTTGTTAAAAAATAATCTATTTTTCTTCGACTGTGAATGATTAGAAAGACAAATCATTAAAGACTGGTGTGAGCATTGTTGTTGATTGAAAGGATATCAAATGAGGTGGACGTGCTGTAGTTTTAAAATGAGTGATCTCTCTTCTTAAAAGAACCTGTATTTTATGCGATACCTGACATGGGAAAGGAATGCTTCATGAGTAGCCAATAATGTTGAACTTGTATTTTCCAGATGACTTAATTTCCTTACAAAGGCAGTATTTTAGTGAAATTGTATTTGTTTTTCTTTCTGATAGGTTCTAATTGGAGTTTGAAGGTTCATTACACAGTGCCTGTGAATATGTTGTCAAATACAATTCACCTCTCCCAGAGTGAGCGTTAGCATAATGTTATGGGATGTGGGACCGCAGAATGCTCAGCTGTTACTGTGTATAATGCCAGTTTCCTTCATCGTGCACAGAACATCTACAATGTTTGAATCTGTACCTTCAAATGTCAGTATATTGAAGTAAAAAAGAAGGCGTTTGAATCAAAGTAGATGAACATTAGCACTCAACACTTTGTTGGCAAAATCTTACATCTCCCTCAGTTGTTGGAATAATGCAACTTAAAATGCTTTGTGGATGTATCACCTAAAATTTAGGAGGCATACTACTTTATCAAGTCATCATGTTTACTTTTTTTTTGGGGGGGGGGTGGTTGCATGGTCTAGGAATCTAACCTGTGTCTCCTATATGGAAGGCAAGTATTCTACCACTGACCACCCATGCACCCCATTTACTTTTTTTTTGTATGCTATATAGTGGGGGTCATATTTCATTATTTTCCCATGTGACTGTCCTGTTATTGCTGCACCGTTTGTTGAAAAAAAAATTTTTCTTTTGCAGCAGGGGGAGGAGGAGCAGTGGATGGGCAATGAAATTGCCGGCTAGGAATCGAACCTGGGTCTCCCATATCCCATTTATTATTTTTTTTAAATAAATGATGTATTTATTTATTTTGCATGGGCAAAAATAGTTCTGGGAATTGAACTCAGGTCTCCAGGGTGGCAGGTGAGAACTCTGCCACTGAGCCACTGTGGCCTGCCCCCCCCATTTACTTTTAATTAGAAAAATATTCCAAAGTGTTTGTTCTTATTACACACAGACTTCTTATGTAACAGGACATTCCTGATTTTATTTGGAAAATGGAATATCTGTCTGGTAGGTTTGGGTTGCTGGGTAAATGAGTCGACTTCAGTGTGAGGCTGTTTTTTATTAACAGATTTTATAAACTGTCTTAGTAGCATCCTCTCCTGTGGCAAGAACGATCTATCATAATAAACCTGTAACATAAACGTGGAGGATGCATTCCTGTTTCAAGAGTCTGTAAGAGGAGGCCCCTCATGAACAATTTATATGAGAGGGTCATAAAATGAAGTTCAGCTGTAGCATAAGCGACTGCAGGGAATGGGGTGTTGTTAAGGTACTTTAAATCATGGAAAAAATATATACTGTCAAGGATTTATTAATGTTACTGCAACTGTATATTTTTGGTAAAAAAAAAAAACAATTAGAAGGAAGGGTTTATATTTTTTCAAAGTACTGGGCAGACCAATACATTAGAGGACTAAATAAAGCAGGACAGTGGTCTCTCCTCTGTGTTGGAGATTTTGCTCTATTCAGCACCTGGCTGGGCCCACCGATGGCTGCCTTGGTACCATTTTCTTTAACGCCTGCGCAAGTTTGATAAATTTCTTTAAACATTAGCTAGCATCTTGAAAGTCAAAAACTTCTATTTAGAAGAAAATTGGCCTGAGGATATGAATCATAACTTTGGTACATAGTCATCAATTTACTTATTTTAAATAGGTCAAATTGTGAAAAATAATAGGGATTTGTCCATTTTTAGTTTAGTCCCATCTTGTTTCTATTAATTTGGGTCATTCATTTTATTCTCCTTTTTGTTCAGAGGGACTAGCTCTTAAAAAGGATTGAAAAGCAATTTAAAATGCATGGGTGTCCGTGTGGGTGTTTGTAAACGAGTTTTCAATGGCATTATTTTATGCCATTAAAATACTGTATTTAAAATATCACCTTATGAGTTATATTTATTCTATAATGTTTAAAGATTGACTCTTCTAAATATTTCTTAGCATTACTTTCCCTCCAGATAGCAGTATCTGAATCCTTCTTAATTCATCTTTTACTGTACTTTTCCCTTTCTTAAGTGTAGAGGCAATAAATTAAAATAATGTGCAAAGGCCTATGCTTCTAGGAGCCTAGTTCCTTTTCTTCTGTTAAAATAAAGTTATTCTTAAGATTAGCATGTAAACCAGTCTATTTTGTTTTTAAATGCTTAGAACAATCTGCTATTTTGAAATATTTTTTAGGATATCACTAATGGTGAATAAGGAACATTGGAATCAGCAGATAATATTATAAGGGATAGAAATTTCTTTTGAATAAATTTTAATATTTAAGTAGGAGGGGATAAAAGCTAGATTTAAAAAATGAAGTTTTCAATTTATAGGACTGCAGATTGGGTTCCATGTGGTCTCTGAAATACAAGTGCTTTGATATATTTATTTTGCTAAGCAATGGTCTAAGAAATTGGTCATGAATTTAAAAGCGTTGTGACTGTTTCTATATTCTATATTTATGCCAGTTTAGAGGTTAGATACTTGTGGAAGAGCCTTGAATAACTGAGTTAAATTGTTTTTAGGAAATTCAAGTTGGTTCGGTAATTTCCACTTTCTGTAGCAACTTTGAGATCTCTCTTGTTGCTCTTGGTTAACACAGAGGCCCTTCAATTTTGATAAAATTAAACAATACATCTGGACAAAGGCTGGAAACAAAAGAAGAATAATTTGAAGTGAAGGGATTTTCCTGGGCAGGGCTACACGGGAGGTGCCAGCTCCCCTTAAGGCATTACCCAGGAAGGCCAGGCTGAGCTCTGGAAGTACACTGAAAAGTCCTTGTGGTCTTGATTAATGATTCGATTTTGTTTCCATGCTAAATATTCACAAAAAGCTTCTATTCATTCACATAATCCCTTTTAAAATGAGGTAAATTAAGGAAAAAATAGGTCAATGTGTTGAGAACTGAGCTTTTCTTTCCCTAAGAGTTACTTCTGAATTCTTTACAAAGAGCAAAGATCAGCTCAGCAATCTTCATTATTACTTGTAATAATGAAGGTACTATATACACAAGAAAACTGTCCTTTTGTTTTTAATCTCGTGTTGATTTAATTAAACTTCATTGTAGGTAGACTGCAAGAAACACATTTCAAGGGCACAGCTCTGGCTTTTTATGCAACCAGCCAGGTCCACATTTCAATGACCAACGCAGATGTAGGGGGGAATGTGTTCATAAACTCTGTGTACCTGTGAGCAAGCCTTCCGTAAGGTCACGTGAGTGCTGATGACCAGGTGCACGCTCAGAACTCACGAGGCTCAGTTTCCTGCTACACAGCTTCGTGGCCCAGGTCATTCACAGGGAGACAGGACATCACCTGGGGGAGCTTTGTCTGCTGCCCATGCCCAGTGGAGTTTGTCCAACACCAGTGACCATCTATACATTTGAGTCATTTTCCAGTTCCAAAGACGTGCAAGATGAAACACTGATTAAACAAAGAAATAGTATTGAAATAAATTTTCAAAAGGAAAGAAAATGAAATGTTTTACAAAAGGTGCCAAAGAAAATAAAAAGTCAGCTGATAGCAGTTATTTCATTTAATATTTATCGAGGAAAACATTTCTGTCAGGCACTTCGATTGATCTCGGGTGCTTTACCTGAGCACCCATCTCCTATGAGCTTGGGAGATAAGCCGTGCCTCCACAGTGCCGGGTATGACCCCGGTCTGGCATTGTACTGAGGAGGCCACCAGAAGCTCTGCTGACCAATGTATGAGGAGTACGTACGTTTGCCAGATATTTAAAAACTAATTCTGCTCAAAAGAGCTGTGGAGTCCCTGCCAACCAGGAGGACAAGCTTTTCAGGGGCCCCAGGAGGAGGAGACCTAGGGAGACCTGTTTACCTCCCAGCTCCTCAGGGACTCACTTCCCTCCCCAGGGAAGCACAGGTCCTGCTGCTCAATGGGTGACGGAAGCATGAGGGGGAGCTTTGCACCGCAGGTTATCTGTAAGATACTCAGTCCCAAAGGAGCGTGTCCCTGTCCTTTTTGCTTCTTAAAGATTTGCATTAAACATGGCAGTCATTCCGGTTTCTTTCTACAGATGAAGCTGGGTTTATCCCATCAAACAAAAGGAAATCATTCGATGTTGTGATACAGCTGTTAAAGATGGGCTTTCCCCCGTCTGGTGAGCAGCTGCTTTGCTGGCTCAGCTCTGGAATGTCTTTACAAGGCAGAAATGAGGGCTCGGTGACACTGATACCCTGGGCATTTCTGTCTGTTTTGGGAAATATTGCTTAGATGTATGGGGATCCAAAGCATTATAATTTCAGTGATTCACTTAGCCATTCATTTATTTACTCAATAAAAAACTTTGAGCTCCTGGTAAGTGCCAGGCACTGTTCTAAACTGTGGGGAAACTGAACAAGTCTCTATTTTCTCGAAGTTTTCATTTTAAAGAGTGTGGAGCCCAGGGTAAAAAAGCCAGTCAACAAGGAAACAAATCAAAATAATGTCATATAGTAACAAGGGCTACGTAGAAAACAGGCGAGGTGTGAGAGAGGGCTTGGGGTGGGGGTGGGAGCTGTTGGGCTGGGTGGCTGGAAGAGGGCTTGCAAACACGTGATGAGTTAGCTGAAGCCAGGGGGAGGATTTTCCGGCCCGGAAACGTCCGAGACAGGCCGTTCTGGAAGGACAGTCCTGAGATAGGGTAGGGTCTTTCTTGGAGGAACAGAAGCAAAGGCAGTAAGAATACAGTATTGTGGGCCAGGGCAAGGGAGGTGTGAGGGCAAATCAGGAGACAGATGCGGGCCAGCCCCTGGAGCCCCGAGAGCTGCGGGGCCCTGGGAATTGTGCTCAGAGGGCAGGGGAGCCGCAGGAGGACTTAACTGCGAAGTGATGGGATTAGAACACTTGCTCAGTGCTGTGTCCCTCTGACGCCTCTTTGGAAAATGGATTTTAGGGAGATAAGAGTTGGAAGTAGGCGATGCTTCTTGTCAAAGGCTGACTTTGCCAAGTTCAGTTTTGACAATTCCCGGACTCCCAAAGAGAACACCAGGGCTTCTTCCTCAGTTGCTTTCACTCGTTATGGGCCAAGACCCCGAGCAGATAAAATCTGAGACTGAGTGCACTGTTCATTCTGTGATGCCTTGAAGGAAGACGACGGAGGAAGCATCATTTATTGCCTTCTTTTTTGATCTCCACAGGATGGTACTAGCACTTAATAATATTTATGCAGCTTCTGGGATGTTTTGAAATTTTGGATCATCCACTGACATTCCAATTTCTAAAGGCAGTTTCATATGAATTCCCATAGTCTCTGTGAATTTTAGCTGTCATGCTAAATGTCTTAAATAGCTTTAAACTCTTGAGTTAATATTTCCTTTGTATTTAAAACAAATTAATATTCTATATACAGAAGTCAAAACAACAACTTTGCTACTTGTATAAAATAAGGAAAATTAAAAGTGTTCTGGAAATAGTAGATATCTCATAGTTTGTAAAGAACTGATATTCTCAGGCAGGTAGGCCCAGGGCCAATGCTGGGTGAAAATCAACACCAAATACAATTATAGATGGTATTGCAATTATTTTGGGGTCTATAAATTAAAAAAAAAATAAACATTTATACTAAGAAACAGAATCTAAATAGAAATCAGTGGAAATAATTTTTATTTTAGGATTAAGATTAAATTGAATGAAATAAAGATTCTGGGTATTAGAGGAAATTGTGGTATCTGTTTATTTAAATTTATGTTAGTTTATAGAAGAAAACAGAACACCAGTAGCATTATGAAAATTGAAATAATCCTCTATGAAGCCTGGGTCATATTTTAGCCACAGGTCTTTTTGTTTTGTTTAACCAACAATGCTTGAAAGAACGCAATGTTATGATGACTTTTATTATGCTACAAAGTAGGTTTTTAAGTTCTGGCTTAAATAAACACTGTGGAGTTTGGATGCAAATCCTAAGTGCTGGAAATTAAAGTTTGAAGAGTCTTCAAAGATTCTGTCACTTTTAATAGTTCTCCTCTATCTTATGACCTACCCATGCCAATAGGCAGTAAGAGTTTCTTTAGCTGGATTTGATTTTACCAATACCTTTGAGTAGTTAGGAAGAAGAGTTATTTTATAGCTGCTAAATTAGATAAGGTTCCAAGGTTCAACAGATACAAACAGATTTTAACTAAAAATTACATTTTTAAAAATTGCTCAAATGACTTTTTTCTAAAATTTATTTCTGAGCTTCCATAAATTTCAAGATAGAATTACATTTTTGCATTGCAAGGTAGACAATTCAGTTGCTAGAAATCATATTCTAGCTTATTCTGATCACTGGTTTCTAACGTGTCAGGATGCTTTTCCTTAAAGCGTGTTTTATAACTCATGATGGAAGCAGCATCGCTATGTCCCTCGTCCCGTGGGTTTGCTTACACTAGCTGTAATAAATTAAGATCTAATTTGGAATGGTTGTGAACATACCTAGCTAAGTGTGTCTCCCCCAGCTACCTCCTGCATGCCCCTTGAAGCAGGGTTCGTTTGGGGTAGCACTGATTGTGTGTGGGCATGTGAGAAGGTGAGAAGAGGAGTCCAAGTGACTCCTTTCTCCTCTGCCCGAGACGTGGACGAGTCAGGCAGGTCCCATCTCCTATACCTGACACAGACAAGGCACAGCAACAGCAGAAAGGAAAAAATGTTCATTTTCTTACACAGTGACAGTATAAGCAATTTATTACCTATGTTTCTAATTTAACGATACCAATATCTTACTGATAATTTAAAATTTAACATGTTATTTTAGCAAGTAATTATTAGTGTGTTTTTATATGCTTAGTGTTGCAGCAGATATAAATGAAATAGGGTACCTGCCCTCAAGAAAGTATACAATCTTATTAGGAGAAAGATGAGAAATGAGTGTTTTATAAGAAAAAGAGTTAATGATTAAACACTAATTTTAGGCAAACAGGTAATGTAAGAATGCAAGGGGGGGGGGGGCAGTCATTGCCGGGTGGGGAATCGAAGAGAGCATTCTGGAAGAGATGGGATTTGAGATGGTACTTGAGCTGGGTCTTGGAGGGTATGTGGGGTTTCAAGAAGAGAGATGAAAAGGAAGATTGGCAGATCTTCTAAGCTCTAGAGGCAGAGTCTGCAGCAGGAATCTTACTGTGAGTGATTTATTGCAGGAGTGGTCTAAGGAGGAAGCCCTGGGAAAGCGAGGGAGGCAGTAGAGGAGGAGAAGCAGCGAGGGAAAAAGATGAGCTCAAGTGCAGCTGAGCCTCAGTCTAATCCCTGGGGAGGTCTGGAGAGAGGACAGAACCACAGAAGTGGGTCCCCCCTTAAGGCCTGGAGGCCAGGGTTTATCCCCCATCAGTCAGCCACTGGTTGCAGATAAAGGGGGTTGGGGGGCAGGGTACAAGTGCCCTAACCTCCTGGGCTTCCTGGGGTGAGGGGCTCCTATCACAGAGGCTGGTGCCTGGAACGGTGTAACTGCAGGCTGTCAGCAGCCCATCTTGCTGCAGTGGACAGGCCTGGTATGGGGGTCTAGGTACAGCACCATCAGAATTTCCCACACTAAGAATAAACGTTAGGCCCCTCAACGTTGGGTGTGAGAGTGGCGACCAGCCTGATAGGAGGATTTACTAAGGCAGATTGGTTGAGACTTCCCATTGGTAATACTTTATATTACCATGAGATATTGCTTCTTTACATGTTTTGAAACAACGGTTGTTTTTACAAGTGTTTTATAAACACACTCAAAAATCCATCCCATTCCCTTTCTCAGAGGCGGAACAGGTTATTGGTTTGCAGCAGTAGGTTTGGGGTGAGGCAGGCCTGGACTTAACGCCCTGGCCCGGTCCCTTTCCTTACAAACGGCTCTGCACAGGTTTCCTGAGTACTCTGAGCCCCAAACTCTCATCTGTAGCATGTGGGTTATTTAATGCTCGTGTACATCAAATGCAATAACCACGAGAAGCACTTACTGCAGCACCTCGTACAGAATACATGTTACATGGATGGCACGCACGATCTCGTTCCCAGCGAGTGCAGCTTCTGTTCCTTGGGTGCAGCTTCTGTTCCTTGGGTGCAGGGTCTCTGGGACCGTTGCTTTTCTGCAGGAGGTTGACAGGGCTGGGCCAGAGTGAGGCAAAGGAAATGTCAGGGGCCCCCTGGAACGTGCAGGGCCCTGAAAGGGTGCCTTTCTAAATTGTGTGCATAGGTTCCTCTCTCACCTCTAAATAAATCTTTAGGTTGAATTAGAAAAAAAAAATTGGTATTTGAAAGTCTTGTTTATAGAAATGTTAGAGTATCCATAAAATTCGTTATAAAGGAATATGTGTTAATAGTGAAATGGTTTTAGTAGTACTGCGAGACTGTCTAATTCCAAATATTTCTGTCTCTTGTGATGGAGCTTTCCAATAGTCTATGAAAAGTGATAACATTGTTTTAATTATGATACTGCTATTTAGATTCAAATATTTAGATATAAACTCTATGGCAGCTATGCATGTGTTGAAAGTACACAGAAAAAATAATGAATCACAAATTAATCAATGGGCACATTCATTTTAAAAACAGCTACTAGAAAATTATTATATTGCAATTTACAAAAAGTAGTTTCAAGACTGGTAATTCAGCAATCATGGCCCTAAGAGCCGAGATGTTTCTTCTTTGGGACCATCGTAATTCAAAGCCGTGGTCACATGCCACAGAGTGCTATCCTAGACTGTCATTGGTTTTCCGGGAAATATTTGCAGAATTAATCAACTTAACAAGTGAGTAGAAATAAGCCCATGAATTCACTAACTCATTCATTCTTACAATGTTTATTGAGTCACTTTTCTGGACTAGGTAATTTGTTATTAACTTTGATTATCAAAATTAATCAACTAGGCATTGTATGTGCCCTGCAGTACTTTATAGCCTACCGAAAAGCATTTACACAAGGGTATCTCGTACAGTGAATTCAGTACAGTGCCAAGTAAAATGCTATGCATGGGGCAGACCAAACTCAGAATCTTAGACGAGTCCCAGAAGGCTTCCTGAGAGAGGCAACAGATAATCTGAGGTTTTTACGTTGGGGCAGGGTAGTTCCCAGTGCCCGAGAGGCGGCCGCAGGCAGTGTTTAGGAGGCGGTTGTGTACAGATTGCAGCTCAGGGGAGAACTCTAGCTGGGGATAATTATTTGGGTATAAATACCCATCAGAACTCAAGACGGTAGGTGCCATTGCCCAGGCCGATATGCAAAGTGAGAAAGAGGAGAAGTGTCACCATAAAAGACTATCAGCATGGCAGAGGAAGAGAGATTTTGCTGAAGGGTATACGCTCCATTTTAATTTTCTCATTCAGAGAAGCATAATATGAAATTCAATTTCTTCTACATTTCAGACTACTATTAAAATGTTACCTTACTAATGAAGAGATTAATATGTAAATATTATTGGCATTCATGTGGAATGCATCTTGGGACCTTTCCATAGATGCAATTTGGTTACAGACCAATCCCAAAACATTCTGCGACTCTCAGGTTCATGGTTCTGTGCTACAAGATATTTTGCAAAAAGATCATAGAAACTGACTTGTGCAGTAGCTTTATGACCCAATGCCAATGTACAGGCAAAGACTGCAATTCTAACCCTAGAGATAGGGGCCCTCGCATAATTAGCAAGGTAATTATGTGCTACCTGGTACAAGGTACAGTCCACACTTGGCCACCTTCTCCTCTTTGGACAGGTTCCTAGATGAATTTTTATATATGTGTGTGTATGATGAATGCCTTTCTGGCCTCCACACCTTTTCCTCTATGAGCAGCTCTGATAAAAAGAACTTCACATGTCGATGTGGTCAACTCTCAGCCTTTCCTCTCAGTGCTCTTTTATGAGAGGGAGGGAGGCAGAGAGAGAGACACAGAGAGGCAGAGAGAGACAGACAGACAGACAGAGACTAATACTTAGACTAATACTTAGAAAATTCTAAGTAAAATACTTAGAATTTTACTTGTGAGAGATGCTGATTCATTAGCTTCAATAGTGCCTTCAGCCTCTGTTGTTTCAAAGCAAAAATTAAAGAGTCTTTACATTTTTCCTGAGTAACATTTTGAGACAAATATTTTCTGAATGTATCTTCACTTCTCTAAATTAATTTATTTTCACTTCTCTCCAGTTTTACCACTGTTGTGAATAGCAGTTTTACAGTGGAAGAGGACATAACAAAACAATTTCACGGTTTTTTTTTTTCTTGTTTGCCTCAGGAAGCACGGTTAATTTATTCTCTCCTTAGATTAGAGTCACTGCAAAGTCAACATTTTATTTGTAAATGAATCCTATATATATATATATATACAATAGCTAATTCCTACCAGTTGACTTCTTTAAAAGGAAATTCTTTTTTTAAAAGACCATTAAAAAATCCATCTATTCATGGAATAATCTATAATAGAAGGTGAGTGCTTTAGTATCTTGACTGCTAAAACAGATATCACAGAATGAGTTGGCTTGGCAAAGACAGATATTGGCTGGCAGCTTCAGAGGCTAGAAGGCTGGTTCGGGATCTCCTGGCTGGCTGGCCATCTTTGGGGTTCCTTGGCTCCTCCATCACATGGCTGTGCGCATGGTGCATCTCTGTTCTCTTCTGGCTTCTGTTGACTTTCTGCTGCTTTCTTCTTACATGGCTTTTCTTTCTGTGTTCAATATCCTTTGCTTATAAGAGTTGGACTAAAACCTACCTTCATTCAATTTGGGCATACCTTAACTGAAAACATCCTCAAAGGTCCTGTTTGCAAATAGGTTCCCCATACAGAGCCCAGGGTAGAGACTGGACGTGTGTTTTGTGGGGAGCATGATTCAGTCCCAACAACGGGCAGGGAGCAGTAAACTGAGGTCCAGTGAGCATCCTGGGCATCCACCCGATTCACTCACTCACTGATGTGCTCACTCCCACACATTAATCAAACATTTTTGGGGTCAAAGCCAGGCCTGGAGAAAACTATCAATGAATATTTGTAATGAATTATTGCAGCTGTTTCTGAATAACCAAAACTTCAAATATTAGATCTGCGGGTGCCAAGAATCCAACCATCCTTCCAGCAAATAGTTTTTGACTGCTGACTTTGTGCCTTCAGACCTGTCCTCGCTCTAAAGGCACTTGTAGGATTCTGGGGACGACCAAATTTAATCAGATGATCAGGCTAATGTAAAATGATAAAACCTGAGGTAAAGGAGGGAACGGAGTTCTCATTAGTTTGTAACCCAAGAGTGCAGCCTACAGGGCAGATGGCAGTAGCGGTGAACTTCTCTAAGGAGATGACTCTTGGAAGAATGAGTAGGAGTTAAGGAGCTTGTAAATTGGGGTAGAGCAAAGAGTTGGGGAAGATATTTAGAAAGAGAGAGAACTGTAGGCACTTAGTTCTCCTGGTGCCCTCTGGAAAGCACAGAGCACTTAGGGATCTACAGATGTCCTGGCTGGAGCACAAAAGTGAGGGGGAAAAAGTTTGAAATGAGGAAGAGGCCGGAGCATGCGAGACTTAAAGTCTATATCCTGGACCTAGGGCATCGCACTGATTAAGTGTTGACAGTAGTGGTCTGGGGTCCACAAACTTGTTCTTTCGAGGGCAAGAGAGTAAACGTTTTAGGCTTGGCAGGCTGTGGACTTTGTTGTGACCAGCCAACTCTGATAATGCACGGATCTGGGCGATGTGGCAGAGCAGATGGGGTGCTGGGAGCAGATGGCATGTTGGAGGGCACCGCTTTTTTGACACACAGATAAATGGGCCAGAGCAGGCTGAAGGGCCTACGCGCTTATGTGTAAGGGCGACCGAGGACAACAGATACGTCACCCGGCGCGGTTGTGTTCCAGTGAACTTTACTTATGCGAACCGCCCCGCACAGGCGGCTGTCTGCAGAGCCCCGTGCTCAGGGGAATCCTAAAGTTAATCCTGCATTTCCACGTTTTTCTCGTTGACCTGGTGCAGGGCTAGTTAGAGGCTATCTGCGTGCTCAGCAGACGTCAGTGAACTGTACACGTCGGCAAGTGGGTTATGAGCAGAGAACTGGATTCCTTTGATTCCCCTTTGAAGTAATGTCACAAGAAGAAAGCAGCAGGCTGGTATTTCAGCCAAGAGGAAGAGCATAAAAGACACAATCAAATGCCAGAAACTGGATTACTAGAGGGAATGAATGTTAAGAAAATATTAAAAAGGTTTCTTAAAAAGCAGGGATCACGTGGGAGGCTGTGTCCGCCGTGCGCGCTGAGTTGCCTCTGTTGAGAACGGACGCTTAGGGCCCTGCGCCGCTCGTCTGATGGGCCGCAGCTGGGTCTCCACGGCCGGCAAAAGTGGGTTTCGTAGTGCTCATGGCGTAGAGAAGGATGTGCCGTCACAAAGATGCTCGGACAAAGTCTAGAAGTGCGCAGAATCCTTTGAAAGTGGGCTTTGCTCGCTCTTTTACTCTTCTAAAAGAGTAACTTCTTTGATAATTTCATAAAAACTTTCTTTTCTATGTTGAAATGATCCAATGGTCAATTTAATATCAAAATCACATATTAACCTTAAATATTTTGAAAATTTTTTTTTAACCCTGGACACAGTTGAAAGAGATACTTATCACTCAGAATGGGCTAGGATATGCCGCAGAAATGAACAACCCCACCCACTCGTGCTCCCTGCCCGTGTGGTCGGCAGAGGCCCTGCACAGCCTGGTTACCGCCGCTCCAGCGTGTGAGCGGACACCGCCTCCCTATGCTCCTGGGGCTTCGACAAAGCGGAGAGCTCTGGAGAGTTCAGTACGTGGCCTGGAAGAGACACATGCATTTTTCTCATGCTGCAATGGCCAGAACTAGTCAAATGTCCACCACCTGCCCATTTTGGGCCAGGATATTCAGCCCGGCCATGTACCCACAATGTGGAACATTGAGACTATTTAGTGAACTGTGCCACAGCTGACCACGGGCTCTTATGTATTTGTTTGTGTAATTATTTTATTACTGACCATCTCTTTGACTAGACTGGGCGCAGCATAACAGCAGGAATTGTGATTGTATTTTTTCCCCACAGTTTTCCACAGCATGTGTCTAGAACAGTTCCTGGCACCAGGAGGAACTCGACAGATACCTGCCGTGTGGATTCAGCCTTCTATCTATCTAGCCTCTCAGTGCCGCTCTCGAGCCATCGAGAATAATCCACCTCTTCCTGTGGTCAAAATCTTCACAAATGTGGATTCTGTGCAATGTTACCCTTGGAAGTAGTTGTAAAATTATTGTTGAAAATGATAGCCAGGAAACTGTCTTTAAAACATTTATACGGTTGGGTGGGCCACAGTGGCTCAGCTGGAGCTCCACCTGCCATGCTGGAGACCTGGGTTCAATTCCCGGTACCTGCCCATGCAAAAAAGAAAAAACATTTACACTGTTTACAAGGACCAGAGGATAGTATTTAAAAATGACCCTTTTCCCCACTCTGACAGGAGAGACTGCAGAGATGTGGAACAATTAAGTTTAGGGGTTTACTCTGTTGGTTCATATTAATCAAGGCTATTCTGAAGAAATAGACAACCCCCCAAATACTGGTGGATTAACACAACAAAGTTTTCTCTCTCTCTCACACTACTCTTCCATCTAAGGTTGTAGGGAGGAGGAAAAAGGGGCCTGGTCCTGTAGAGTCACACTGGGACTGAGGCTAATGGATGCCCCACTACCTGGACACTTGCTGGTGGCCTTGACTGAGAGGAGCCAGCTGGAGAGGTCACTTGCTAGGTCTTCCATGCTTTGGCCAGGGAGGTGACAGCGCTGCTTCTACTCACAGCTCATTGGTCGCAACCAGCCATGTGGCCCCATGAGATGCAAGGGATCTGGGCGATGAGGCAGGGGGGATAGCATGTTTGGAGGGCACCACTTTTTCTAACACAAGATAATGGGGCAGAGGCAGCTGAAAGTCCCGCGTTTGCATGTAGCTGTGTAGAGGAGCCCCTTTGGTAGTGCTCTATCCTGGATGTGGAACTCACTAGAGCAAAAAGGATTGCTGTAACATTTGATGATTAAATAATAAAGAGTATAAAGAAGAAAGTGCTTGGGCTTTTGGAGTCAGTCCCAGGTCCAGTAAACGCAGGCTAGAAGGTTGGTCTATTAACCTCCTGTTAGGAACCACATTTATGAAGTGGTGTCAGAAACCACTTCTGATATCAAATATTAGACTGATACAAGAAAAAAATGGTTGCTTACTTCTATAGATTGATGTCACACACACTAGTGTTTGATACGTGTGAGTAGATGCTTTGCTTGTTATCCTGTTACAGGCTGTGACTGCCGGGTGGGGGGCACAGCCTGCCGGAGCCCCAAGCCTGCAGGTCTTAGACCCCCGCAGTGAGCACCCCAGCAGGGCGTGTCCGGTGGGCTTTGGTAGGGAGAGCATGCCGGTGGCCCCAGAAGGCAAGATGTTCTTGAGATTCAATTTTCTTTATGAAAAAGAAAACATATTATTTCTTTTTTTTTGGGTCATTTCTCATGGAATAATGGGTCATATTAGGTTAAGTTTAGGAAACTCATGTTTATTGAGCTCTGCATATCTTCTAAAGGAATTTCAAATCTATAAATAAATAAGCTTATTTTTCCATGGTGCCTGAGAGATAATGAAACTTTTATGTAAAAATATATCTCCCAGCTGCAATATCATGATTGTTATTCTAATATTTCCTCCACGAATACTCAGTGAACTGTTTGTATTTTAGAAAATTGGGGTATTTAATTTTTTCTTGATTCTTGAGAATGATTTTAAAACCACGACAAAAGACTTGATTTTAAAATGTATATGTGTATATATATTACTTAAATTAATGTAAGAAAGCATTTGGGAGGTCTTCATACTTCTCTTCCAGGTCACAGTGGCAACTGTTACTTGCTCCAAACAAGCAGAAGTCTCTAAATACTTCCCCATCCCCTCTGCTCTGTGCGACTGCCTCAGCTCATCATCACTTTCCATCCAGCCAAGTACATGACCCACCTTTCAGCCTCCCGGAATTCTAGAATTCACACCTGAGAATATCACTGCCCAGATTAAAAGTCTCTGGGGCCCCGTCACTCCGGAGAAAGCCCAGAGTCCTGGAGTGTTGCCGAGTCCCCTTTCAGAGCCTTCCCTCGCTGTCTCTGCGCTCACTGCTTCTCCCCGCGCGGCCTGTGCCCCAGGACGTTCTCTCCCGCAGGCCTTCTTTATAAATCCTTTGCTTACCGTCTTCACCTCGGAAACTCAACCCCCAGCTCCCAGCTTCCAGCCCAGGGGCTGCGACTCATCCCCCAAGTGCTCCGACCGGCCGGCTGAGAGAAGCTGCGCCAGGTCCCCGGAGCCCAGCCCGGGGCTCTCCCCGAGCACCCACCACCCGCAGTGCGCCCCTCACCGCTGGGCGCGTCGCTCCCCGCACCCCCTGTGCTGCGGCTCCAGGCCGGCTGCTGGGTCACCTTTGTGGTTGACCTTTTTCTACCGAGAAAATGGAAACGTACGAAAAATAGCAATGACAAAATAAAGTCTCAAATTCCTGTTTCTTAGAAACAACAGCTCTTGATTTTTTTCATGTTTCCTTTTTCTTACTAAAGAAATCAAATCTAGCTGATCTTACCTTATTTTCCACTCTTCTGCCTGTCTTGGAGGCAAACACCATCTTGGTTTGTTGTCATCTCCTGCCCAATATAGATGCTTTGACACCCATATGATGGGTCTATAGCCAGTCTATTCTGTCTTTCTGTGTTTTTAGTGTTTCCATTTTTTAACTAGAATGTACTTAATATGCTATCTCATATGCATCTTGTCTCCATCTTATGTTGGTGTGTATCGATCTCAAAAACATAATGTTGAGTGAAAATGGAAAGAGGCAGAATGTTATGTGAAGTTTGATTTTTGTCAATATTGTGAGTGCAAATGGTATGTTGTTGTTGCATGCGTTTGTCTTTTTTATTAATGAGGAGGTTGGGCTTTTTCCCATTTGCCTTACAGATGCTTGTGATGCTTCATTTCCTATAAATTAATGTTGGTTGTTTTTTTGCCAGAGAATGAGCGCATGAACACCCACAGGCTTAAGGAAGTGTGGGCAGTGAAGGACGGGAGGCAGCAGGGCTGGGGGAGCCCGGTGTGAAGTGGGGAGCGGTCAAGTGCGAGGTGGAGAGGAGGCGGCTGGACGGCCGGGTCCCCCTCTCCTGCCTGGCTGAGAGGTGGGAGTGTCATCTTCATGGGATGGAAATTTGGTGATGGGCTCTAACCAGGGAGCAACTGCTTGTATCCAGTTTTAAAAAATCAGCTTGTGAGATTTAGGGCCAAGGTGGCATAGAGGGAAAGATTTGGAGGAGGATAGTGATGTAAAAAGGATTACGATAGACCAGACAAGGCATGATAGTATTGGTTGGAAATAAGCAGAGGAATTGGAGATTGAGCAAAGTTTATTTAGAAAATTGCATTTCAGGAACCTGGATTGGATTAGAAATAAAAATCAGTATTGTACGCACGTAATGTAGATGCGAATCGTGACCCGTTTAAAATATACCACTGATATTAATTATTTTTCCTTTACTAAATTGAAAATTATGACCAGTGAACCCTATTAAATATTATTTACCCTGTGTTCACTACTGAATCACCAGTGACAGTAAGTAGAAAGTGTTCAGTGAGTGCATACATGGACACCAGAATTTTATAGAGTGTGGTCGTGCTCACCAATCTCTCCCTTCCCTCCCTGTCCCTCTGTCGTCCTTGTCTGCCGATGCCCCGACACGATTCAACCGCCAGGTCTTTTTGTTCCCTGCTTCAGCTTCTGGAAACCGACAAATCCTCACTCTTAATCTGACTTAATCTTTTCGTGTCCCTCTGGCCACTATGTATAACCCATTGACTAATCCCTCCTCATTCACCCCAGATGTTTGGAAAGTGACATCTCTCCTTGATGGCCCATTCGTATGTATTTGAGTGTGAACCCCTTAAGAGACAAGTATTCAGATGTGACCTCCCTCAGCTCCTCTCTCCTTCACCCTCACTACTCCTTATCTCTGTTCAGAACATTTCCATCTTTTAACTTTCTGGACACCTGTAAAGAAAAATCCAAGTCTTGCAAAACCCATGGAGTTGATTTACAAATCTCTTGTACTAAAAGGCATATTTCTATGGGATAAAAGAAAGTTTCTTTGTACAGATGAACATTTAGGTGAGTTTTTTTTTTGTTTTTTTTGCAAGGAAAGGGAGTCACTTTTCACCAGTCTTACTGGTTTCTGTTTGAATTTTTATGTAGTTATATAGACAGACATTGCCTACCTAAATTTTATTCTATCCCTTAGTTTTCCTGTGTGAGTACCTTAAACTGAAAGTGCTTTTATTAAAACACAACACAGAGTGGGCCATGATGGCTCAGTGGACAGAGTTCTTGCCCGCCATGCCAGAGACCTGGGTTCGACTCTCAGTGCCTACTCATGTGATTAAAACACACACACACACACACACACACAACACAAAGTGCACATACACCCCTTGGGAATTGCTTGACTGCACTGAATCACGGTAGTAACAAATAAAGATGCATGACTATTTTACCAGTTTAGATATTATCACTTTTTTGCTCTTTGGTGTAAATCTTCTACAAATTGATTAGTTGTATGGTCTAAAATATATGATTTTTATTGTGCACTCAAACACTGTATTACCTTTTATTCTTTTGATATAAATGAAAATACAGTGTCTCAGATGTACAGCATTTTAAAAACTCTTGTTCATAGCTTGCCTCATTCTTTTTAGATTTATGCTCCTGTTGTGCCTGGTCCTAAATGAGGAATGGGTCTCTGGGAAGGAAAGTGGGTCAGAGGGTGGCTTGTGCAGAGTGGGGAGAAACTGATGGCTTCCCTTCCAGGCTCTTTTGAAAATTGCCGTTTTAAAGCGCGATTAGTCAAGGCTTACAGTACTGTTAACCAGCTGAAAACTTCAAACCGCCATGCAATTTAAACTATTCAGTGCTTTTGGCAGAATTCTGATCTTTTGATGTTGGGACAGGAGTAGACAGTTTATTGGAAAGTGAGGCAAAAGTACAGACAAAAACAATGGATGACTGTTGGGAGGGGGTCACTAGATTTCTTCCTCCTGCATTTTCTTTAGTTTTATGCTATCCTTACATATTTTAAGAACTATGTACATAGTAAGTGGATAGATGGATCAATCAATCCATTGACAAAAAATCTAGGTAACGAGTTGGTAATTTTTGAGGAGTTCTTTATGCTGTATTGTCTATTTTTTGTAAGTCTGACATTTTTCATAATGAAAATATTTTAAAACCATTTGAAGAGTAATATCAGATTCTTAAGTGGACTCTAAATTAAATTTTGTTTTGTCACATTCTTTCTTTCTTTCTTTTTTTTTTAACATGGGCAGGTACCAGGAATTAAACCCGGTCTCTGGCATGACAGGCAAGAACTCTGCCACTGAGCCACAGCTGCCTGCCCTTTGTCACTTTCTTTTAATAAGAAATAAATGGCAAGATCTGGAAATGGCAACAAAATAGCAAACAAAAGCAAAACAAAACAAAAATTAAATTTTTTGTCTATGACCCGACCAACTCCCCACATTCACCACTAGATTGTTTAACTATTTAGTCATGCATCTCTAAAAGATAAAGATTCTTTTAAAAATATAATCCCAATACCATTGCATGTTAAAAGTTGAACTCTAATTATTCCACATGGTCAGATAGTAATGATCTGTCATTCCTTCTTTATCTATTAGCTGGGATATATATTTAAAGCAAACTTTCCTATATCAACTCTCTATTCCCCTGATAAAGTTTACGCAGAAAAGAAAATCAAATGCTTTAGGTTCTCCATTACTTTCAAGTTTTTTGGAAAAATTAAGTGGGTTCCCTAGTATGCTTTAATGGTGACCACTTTCTGTTTTGTATCTTAATGGACTCATGCATTTTTTGAAACATTTTATTTTGAAATATAATGTATTTACCAAAAAGCAATAAATTTCAAGGACCATTGAGATAAGTCGTTTTTAGAACAGATTTCAGAGTGTGGTATGGGTTACAGTTCCACAATTTTAGGTTTTTCTTTCTAGCTGCTCCAAGACATTGGAGGCTAAGAGAAATATCAATATAATGATTTAGCATTCATGCGCATTTGTTAAATCCTTTCTTCTCTGTTACGAATAGTCTTTCTCCTTTGAATTTGGGCTATGCTCATTCTGACTTTTTCATGGTGAGAGGGCTGTTACTGTATGGGATGGGGGATGGACCTGGCTGATGTTCCTGAGAGGCGGGCCTCTCTGCATTTCAGGACTTATCTGGCCTGGGAACCATCTGGAGGTTGTAGGTTTCTGGAAAGTAATCATAGTGTATGGAACCCTTTTAGAATCACAGATAGAGCCCTAGGTGTTCATTGGGGTGGGCAGGAATGGTTTTAGTTGGGGTTTGGCAAAGCGCAGTGAATAGCAATATCTAGCTGAAGCTTGCATAAGAGTAGCCTCTAGAAGGCCTCTCAACTATTTGAGTTCTCCCAGCCACAGATACCTTATTTTGTTATCATTCTTTTCCCCTGATGTTCAGTAGGGCATTGTTGATCCCACGGTGCCAGGGCCAGGCTCATCCCTGGGATTCACATCCCATGTTGCCAGGGAGACATTTTTATGTTTGGATGTCATGTCCCACACTGGGGGAAGATAACAATTTTACTTAGAGAGAGAGAGAGGCCACATCTGAGCAACAAAAGAGGTCCTCCAGAGGTAGCTCTTAGGCATACCTATAGGTAGGTTTGGCTTCTTTACATAAATAAGCTTCCCAAGAGCGAGCCTCAGGATCAAGGGCTTGGCCTAGGGCTTGGGAATTCCCTAATGTTTGAGACAGTATCAGGGTTTTCCCTGGTGGTAAAACTTAATAGATCCATATTTTTTTCTCCTGTCCCTTAAGGGACTTTGCCAATACTTTAAAATTATCTGCTCAGTATCCTCTGGTGTGTATCTGGGCATTAGTCTAAGCTATACAGAAGTATAAGCCTTCGTTCCCATTCTGGGCTCCATGTGTTTGGATTGTTTAAATGATCTATCCGGACAGGTTGAACTCAGAAATTTTTAACATAGCTGATATGTTTCATTCCACTGTAGTTATTATTCTTTTCAAAGCTCAGACTGTTTAGTTTTTGATTGGTGGGCAGATCTTCAACTTGGCTCCTGATTCCTTTCAATTCAGTATTTCTTAATATTCTCTTTACTTTCTGTTTTACCATGTTGCAGGATTGTCTTGCGTATTTCCTGCCTGAGCCTTAGAATCAGTCATTTTCCCCAGAAAGCCTGCTTCTTTTCAGTGGGAAACCGTATTTCGAGACCACACCTCCAGATGCTTACTGCTAGGGATGCTTACTGCTAATATGATGGTTGGTCTTTGAAGTGGAAAAAGTGGGAAGTGTGTTTTGGTTTTTTTTTTTAAAGAAAATACACCATATGTTAATGCTAATATGTTCATTTAGAATTTTAAAGCTTTTATTTAAAAAATTAATTTTATATCTGCATCTTTTTTCATCCACTGAAATTAATTTCTAATGACTTATTTGCTCCATCATGCATCTCTCTATCTAGTTTTAGAATAATAGCACTAATAATATCATTTACAATTGAGTTACTGAAAACTATTTTTAAAGATTTCCTAACCATTCTTTTGTATTTATGAAATATCTCACTAGGCATGTGCTGCAAATTATCATTAAAAAAAAAACACTTGAAAAATTCCTTTATGATTAAGACACCAACTCTAATCACAGCTTCATTTGTTTCATGCTACTTTTGATTTTAAGGGATTTTTAATTTTGAACTTAGTTTTGGTTGATAATGATGTAAAACTACTACATCTCCTCTTTTTGCGGGGGGGGAGGTGCATGGTCCGGGAATCAAACCCAGGTCTCCCGCATGAAAGGCAGGCATTCTAACCACTGAACCACCCGTGCACCTAATACATCTACTCTTAATCTCAGAAATAAGGTATATTCAGAGAAACTTTGACTCTGTTTTTGTCCTCCCTAATTTCTCCTTCTTCCATATAGAACCATTTTCTTTAGTTTTATATTATCTTTACATATTTTAGGAATATATGTAAATAGTAAGTGGATAGATGGATCAATCAATTTATTGACCCATCAATAGATAGAGATATGGATAGTCCTATATCTCCCTTTCTTAGATAAAACTTAGTATACCATATATATATATACATGTATGTGTATATATATATTTTATATATATATATATGTGTGTGTGTATGTATCCTTTTTCTCCCATGTGTGCTGGATTCAGCCAGCAACCATGGCTAATTATTTTTCTTGATCTGTGTTCCCTGACAGGGCTCAGTCTGGAGTTGTAGATGTTCCCTACATTTTATCAGTCCATCTGTTTCCAGGGCTTAGAGCAATGCCTGGAAAATGGGTACTGAATGATTCTTTTTAATTTGAATAAGTGACCTTTAACTGGTCCATTGTAAGTAATGGCAGTAAAGAGACCAAGCTCACTCGAGAATTGAGTACTCATCTAAATGTTTATATTCATGTTACTTCATCCTCATCCTCTTGTCTCAGGGATATATGTCACCAATTTGAAGTGGAAATGACTTTTTACAATTATTATATAACCATATTTTCCTTTCTGAAGTAAAGCAGAAACCCAAGGTAAATGGTGTGTCGCAGTGTGGTTTTATGTGTATATGTCTATATGCACAGGTGTATGCATGCAGGGCACATGTATGTACATTCATGTATGTATGCACGTTATTTTTTGTGTGAGTGCTGCTGAGTATTTGATCATCAAAACTGTCATCTTGGACCATGTAGAGGGAACGCTATGAAGCGTGTTTCATTTTTTAAAGAAAATACACCATATGTTAATGCTTATATGTTCATTTAGAATTTTAAAGTTTTTATTTAAAATATTTTTTTTATCTGCATCTTTTTTCATCCACTGAAATTTATTTCTAATGATCTTTTAAGAGTGGACAAGACCAGTGCACGTTATATGAAAAAGAGTAAGAATGTCTGCTGATGTTAACAAAATAGCCTTGCTATTGTCAAACCAACGCACAGGCTATGTATGATATGGGATCCTGACCATGTGAATGTTTAATTTCTCTATCAATTGCACTTTTCACTATTAAGTAAAACATATTGGCATGGGAAAAATTTTTATTTAGTGAGTGCTGGTTATTTTCTGTGAAAGGAACCCAACGGGCCAGCGGGAGCTGAGGGCAGGGGGACAATATCATCCCAGATGTGGCCAGAGGCGGGAAGTGGCTCTGGGCAGCGAGTCCCCGCGGCTGCCGCACCGGCCACCAAACCTCAGTCACCACCACTCTCGCCGGGCTAAGGATTATGACGAAAATGGAAATGTTCTTTACTTTGAGCCTTTGAAATCATAGGACTGAGAGGAATTTATTTCTCCACTTTCATTTTCTGTGCAGGATGGAGATTAAATTTCATCAGAGATGGGTCAAATAAATTAAAACTGAAGCAATTGACAGAAAACTCTGAAATTTCTTTAGGTTAAAATTGTTCATTTAAACAAGTCTATTAGATTCAGTTCAAATTAATATGATATTGAAAAAAATGAAGTTATCCAATCCTGGACAATTAAATGAAAAAGAGAACAAAGTAATTTATAAATAATATATATTGAGTTTCTAGAGAAGCAAAAGGATTATTTGTCTGAAAGAAATAATAGTAGTGGTGTGTGGAGGCTGGGTACTTAAAAATGATGATTGTTTAAAAGATGTTATAAGTATGTTTGAGCCTGACTTCTTTAATATATTAGAGATAGTATTATATTAATGGCACACATTTATTGAATAAATGTAAAGTTTATATATAATTAGCGAGGGAGAGCGAGAGAATGAAAATGAAGCTCCATCCTTCAAAGTTCTAACAACAGAGTAAAGAATATACAAGTGAAATATTTGTTCTTAAAGTTTACAAAAAGCAAACCTATAGTTTGAGAATGGAGTAATGGAGAAAGTTTAAAGAAGGGAAGGAGTAATTCTGAACCAGGTGAGCTTGGTCTCTTAGAACAAGTGAAGCCATGCACGCTGCTCATAGATGCTGTTTATAAAATGTCAGTTTACCGATGGGTATTTGATGGGCCCCTGTAGGCTGCAAAGGCAGGGGCTTTCTGACTCTCGTTAAATTCCTCCATTTGCATTTTCTAGCTGGGCTACTAGAAAGCAAGGCATGTGCCTCTCCCTGTCTCAGGTGCCCCATCCGTAAAGGGGAGCAACGATGGATAGAAAACACGTAGTAGGTGCTCATAAATTGTAACATTATTTTCCACTTCACCCTGGGATGTGTTGATACTTAAAAAGTCAGTTTTGTAGAAAATTTTCCTATTAGAATTAAGAATAATTATAAATACATATTGTTTTAAAATACTTTCTTGCTTTATTATGGCCTCTGTTAAAAAAAACAAAAACAGAAACAAACAAAAAAAAAGCACAAATCTCTAGTACCAGCTAGGACATCTCATGTGGCTTTGTTTCAGAGGCGTGTTAATCAGCCTTCTGAAATGTGCAATGCGCATTTAGCTTTTTCTGTTTTCAGGTTCTCAGTCTGTGCTACATCAGAAAAAAATTCTCATCCGTATTGCCTGTGGATTCCCTGAAGGAAGCAATTATTTTAATTATTGATTATTTATGGTTTAAGTGGGGAACCATTTTATTCTAACTCATAGGAATAAAACAACAACAAATGAGATGCATGTGAAACAGCTCATAAATGTGTCCCTAACAAAGGAAACATACATCTTCAGATATGAATATGCATTTAGATCCTGGCTTGCTGCCCGAGCACCTAACAAGTTGTTCCATGTTTCAGCTTCCTATTGTAATAGATCCTGCAAATGGGATCTCAGGATGGACAGCTAGAGGTGACAGCACCCAATCAGGTTTGCGTCTGGGAAGAAGTGGGCTGCCCTGTGGTTAGTGATTAAATATTTATCATTTTGCCTTCAACCAAGTACATGGTAAAAGACTGGCTTTTAGTTTTGTTTCTTGCCTTAATCAGAGGGTTCATTGTTTGTTGAAAAGATTTAATCTGAAATACTTTTGTTGTGTGTACATGTTACCAAAAACAAATAGGCTTAAGAAATGTTTTCATTGAGCTGCCAGTGATGACATCTCGAAGTCCATGAATCACATAATGTTCTACATTTCTTTATATGCCTCAGGAGGATATTTTAATCAACTAGCCTTCCTGTATTTAAAGGTTGGAAGAACCACCCTATAGAGTTAGGAATGCAGGTAGTTGTAACATGATCTTTAATCATGTTCTAAAGGGTAAAATTCCAGTGTTATGTCTTCAGTTTTGGAAGGAATGTTCTGATCCAGTCGTTCAAACAGCTATTTACGTGGAGATTAATATTTAAATTGGATTTTAATTCAAAGAGTAAATTTTTGGGATTTGGGATATTGTACAATCTGTCCCCATTCAGGGGGAAAAATCACCTTGTGATTTTTATCCCCCCCCCAAACTGCATTCTGCTGGGAAACTTATTTTATTCTCCTAAGTTTTGTTTCCTCCCCCCGCCCCAGAATGATGAGCGGTTTGCAAATAGAAATTTGTGTCAACTGACATAGTTATTTTCCCTTCTACTGTTGGTCTCAAAATGTTTCTGTGTTCTTGAAACATGAGACATTATTACTATGTTTTGGTACAGCTAGTGCTCTCCAAAATTTAAATGGATTAAGGTGATCCATCCAATCTATTATGTAAGCAAAAACAGCTTCATGTTTGCTTTACAAAATACAGTCAGGTTTGCAACATAACATAAAACCCATGTTAGATTTCTTCACAATACATTGTAGAAGATAAAACAATCCTGTTGTAGTAAACAGTAAAAAGCCTGATTTCTGTTTTGCTAAGATACAAAAAAATCTGTGATAGTTGCTATCTTCTATAAGGAACATGTTGGATGAGACTTATGGTTAGCTATGAAATCTATGGTTGCAGAAAATAAAATGAGATTGGAATTACATGTCTAATTAAATGATGAGATACTTAGGCAAAGTAAACTACTTTGATTCTGATTTGCAAATTAGGGACAATATATTTTCCTTATTTTCTGGTTTTACTTCTAATTTCTTTTGTTAAATGTGATTAAATTATATGCTCATATTTTGACACATTCTAATTATTATAATATTGCAAATATTATTCATTGGTATCTTATTGACACTTCACAGTATTCCATTGGCTGGCATTTAACACCTTCCCCACTAAACACATTGAGGACATATTTATAGTTAGTGCTTGTTAAAATGATTTCATCCAGATTTCAATTTATGTGATCCAAATTTTCAAGTAAAATCTCATGAAATTATCAGATTCTTCAGTAACATTCAAAACTTTTATAAGACATCTGCTGAGTTTTCAGACATTTATTTTGGAAAGAAAAATGTGCTGGAAAGAAAAATTCTATTTACTCTGATCTGTTTTATTTTGAATAGAAACACCTACTGGTTATGAGTTTGCTGTCCTTTTGTAGATAAAGGCTAACATTTCTTTCCCAGAGCTTGTTCTTGGTGTTTATAGTAACAAATGAGCTTAAATTTTTAAAAGGCAGTGATTTTTTTTTATTATGGCCATTTTAATAGGTGTGACGTGATATTTCATTGTGGTTTTAATTAGCATTTCCCTAATAGCTAGTGACATTGAACATCTTTTCATGTATGTTTTAGCCATTTTTATTTTCTCCTTGTAAAGTGTTTATCCATGCCTTCTGCCCATTTTTAAACTTTTTATATTTGAGTTGTAGGATGTATTTATATATTCTGGACATTAAACCCTTATTGAATATATGGTTTCCAAATATTTTCTCCCATTAAGTAGGCTGCATTTTTACTTTCCTGACAAAGTCATTTGAAGGACAAAAATATTCAATTCTGAGGAGATCCCATTTATCTCTTTCTTCTTTCATTGCTTGTGCTTTGGGTTTAAGCTCTAAGAAATCACCTCCTATCACAAGATTTTTAAGATGCTTCCCTAAATATTCTCCTCAGAATTTTATGGTCCCAGCTCTAATGTTTAGGTCTTTGATCCATTTTTAGTTAATTTTTGTAGAAGGTGTGAAATGTGGGTCTTCTTTTATTCTTTTGGATATGGATATCCAGTTCTCCAAGCACCATTTATTGAAGAGACTGCTCTGTCCCAGTTGAGTAGACTTGGATGCCTTGTCAAAAATCACTTGACCACAGATGTGAGGGTCTATTTCTGAACTCTCAATTTGATTCCATTGGTCAATATTTCTATCCTTATACCAGTACCATGCTGTTTTGACCACTGTAGCTTTGTAGTAGGCTTTAAAGTCAGGAAATGTGAGTCCTCCAACTTTGTTTTTCTTTTTCAAGATGTTTTTGGCAATTCTGAGCACCTTGCACTTCCAAATAGGTATGATGTTTGTCTTTTACATTTCAGCAAAGTAAACTGTTGGAATTTTGATTATTACATTGAATGTGTAAATCAATTTGGGTGTAATTGATATCAACTATATTTAGTCTTTCAATCCATATCTTTCCATTTTAGATCTTCCTTGATTTCTTTTAGCAATGTTTTATATTTTTTGTGTATTGGTCCTTTACATCTTTGGTTAAGTTTATTCCTAGGTATTTGATTCTTTTAAGTTGCTATTGTGAATGAATTTTTTTTCTTGATTTCCTGCTCAGATTGCTTCTTACTAATGTATAGAAGCACTCCTGATTTTTGCATGTTTCTCTTGTATCCTCCCACTTTGATGAACTTGTTTATTAGTTCTAGTATATTTATTGTAGTTTTGGGGAGGCCTTCACTATAATCAGTGAAAGTTTTAATTCTTCTTTTCCAATTTGGAAGCCTTTTATTTCTTTTTCTTGCCTAATTGCTCTAGCTAGAATTTCCAGAAAAATGTTAAATAACAACTGTTCTAGTTTGCAAGCTGCTGGAATACACTATACCAGAAACAGAATGGCTTTTAAAAAGGGGAATTTATTAAGTTACAAGTTTACAGCTCTAAGTCCGTGAAAATGTCCAAATTAAGGCAAGGCTATGAAAATGTCCAATCTAAGGCACCAACAAGAGGTTACCTGCACTCAAGAAAGGCTAATGAAGTTCAGGGTTTCTCTCTCAGCTTGCAGGACACATGGTGAAGTCTGCTGGCTTTCTGTCCCAGCTTCTAGTTTCATGAATGTCCCCTGGGAGTGTTTTCCCTTTTCATCTACTCAGGTCTCTGGCTGCATGGGCTCTGCTGGTTCTGATTGCTGTCATGGCTCTAAAGCTTTTTCCGAAATGGTTCCCTCTTAAACAGCTCCAGTAAGCCACCCACAATTGGGTGGGTCACAACTCCATGGAAACAATTAAAAAGCTCTCGCCCAGCAATATTGAATGAGGATTAAAGAATTTGGCTTTTCTGGGGTCCACAATAGATTCAAACTGGCACAGCAATGGTGACAGTGGATATCCTAGTCTTTTTCCAGACCTCAGAGGGAAAGCTTTCAGTCTTTCACCATGGAATATAATGTTAACTGTGCTTTTTTTCCCACATGTAAACATGCTCTTTGTCATATTAAGGAGGTTTTCTTCTATTCCTATCTTTTGAGGTATTTTTATCAAGAAAGAATGCTGAATTTGGTCAAATGCCTTTTCTGTGTCAATCGGGACAATCATGTGGTTGGGCCCATTCAGTCTGTTCATGTGGTGTGTTATGTTGGACCACCTTTGCATAAGTGGATTAAAACCCATTTGATGATGGTGTGTAATTCTTTTAATGAGCTGTTGGATTTGATTTGCAAGTATTTTGTTGAGGATTTTTGCATCTAGATTCCCATTAAAGAAATTGGTCTGTAATTTTCTCTTGTAGTATATTTGACTGACTTTGATATTAGAATGACGTTGGTTTCACAGAACAAGTGAGGTAGTGTTCCTTCCTCTTCAGTTTTCTGGAAGAGTTTGAGCAGAATTGGTATTAATTCTTCTTGGAATGCTTAGTAAAAAAAGCCATCTGATCTGGGCTTTTATTTGTGGGGAGGTTTTTGATGATCAGTTCAGTCCCTTTACTTGTGATTGGCTTGTTGTCATCTTTTGTTTCCTCTAGAGTCAGTGTAGATTATTCGTGTGTTTCTAGAAAGTTGTCCATTCCATCTAAGTCTTCTTGTTTGTTGGGATACAGTTGCTTATAGCATCCTTTTATGATCTTTTTATTGCTGTGGGGTCAGTAGTAATGGTCCCTTCCCCACCCCATTTGTGAGATTATATTTGTATCTTTCTCTCTTCTTTTCTTTGTCAATCTAGCTAAGGGTTTTTCAATTTTATTGATTTTCTCAAAGAACCACTAAAAAAATTCTATTGTTCTTTTATTTTCAAGGTCCTTTATTCTGCTCTAATCTTTGCTGATCCTCTCTTTCTATTTGCTTTTTGGTTAGTTTTCTGTTCATCTAGTTCTGCTGGGTATGCAGTTAGGTCTTTGATTTTAGCTCTTTCTTCTTTGTTAATATAGGTGTTTTGGGCAATAGATTTCTCTCTCAGCACTCCCTTTGCTGCATCCCATAAGTTTTGATAAGTTATGTTGTGTTCTCATTTCCATTTGTCTTGAGATATTTACTGATTTATCTTGTAATTTCTTCTTTGACTCATTGTTTAAGAGCATATTGTTTAATCTCTGTAAATTTGTGAATTTTCCAGTCCTCTGCCTGTTATTTATTTCCAGTTTCATTCCATTATGCTCAGAGAGGGGCCTTTGTATAATTTCAATAGTTTTACATTTATTGAGACCTGTTTTGTGACATAACATGTGGTCTATCCTGGGCAAAGATCCATGGGCGACTGAGAAGAATATATATCCTGCTGTTGTGGGGCACAACGTTCTGTGAATGTCTGTTAGGTCTAGTTCAGTTAGTACATTATTCAACTTCTCCATTTCCTTATTGATCCTCTGTCTAGATGTTCTGTCTGTTGATGAGCATGATTGTCTATCTATTCTTTTCCTTCTTGTCCAGAACTGCTTGTTTGATGTACGTTGTAACTTTAAAGAAAACATATGTAAGTTTGATGTGAATATCTTTATTTTTGGTGAAAGTGTTTGAAAATTGTCCATTAGTATCACTGATGGCAAAGCCTACTGTTAGGGAGTTTATCTTAAAGGGTAGACCAGTACCAAATAAATAAAAGTACCATTAAATAAAACAAAAAGTACCATAAAATAAAATAAAACTATTATTAAATAAAAGTATTTGGTGGCAAATTTAACAGGTTAGACAAGAAACACCTTGCTAAATCTTTAAAATGTAAACTGCTATAATTGGGACCCAGTGATGTGTCATTTGGTGTTTATTACCCTATATAGGAAATGACATCATTCCCTGCATGACAACTTTATAGAATTTTAATGTGAAATTTTAAAGTGCTTTTTCATGGAGTTTAGGGTCTTTTATTTGTATCGGTAGATTTTTCGGTAAGAAATAATTGAGAATCTCAATTTAATTTAACTTAATTTTTTCTAATTTAAACCCATTTTTCTCAGTGATTTCTGTGTAGCCAATCTCATCTCTTCCCCTGTATCCCTGAAATTTGGAAATGGTATTCCATTCACTCATCTATCCATGCCTTAAGCCACATCATGGAACCCTCTTTTACAGTTTTTATCTACCTACTCACCAAATCCTGTGGTGGCTGAAGCTGATATCTTTCTTATGTCTCTTTCTTTCCAATTCTAGAGCCAATGCCTTCACTGAGAATTCAAATATTTCTTCCCTTGATTTCTGAACAACATCTTATGTTAGTTGTCTGTCACTTTCTCTTCTTTCCCTGCATTCTCATACCAGTCTCCTGCTTAATACCCTTCTAGGGATCCCCATGGTCCCCAATATAAAACTTACATCGAACCTTTTAATGATGTGCAGACCCCTTAGAATCTGCTCCCTGCTAAGCATTCCAGCCAGTCTTTGCCACCTCTCCCACTGGCACTGTACTTGTGTCACACTAAAATACATGTCCTGTGCAGTGTCCTAGCATGCTTTCTCGAGGCTGTCCTGCCTCTCTTCTTCTGCGCTTCCCATTATTTGCCTGGTTAGCGTGTCTTCATCTTTCAAGAACTTCCTGAAACTTTCCTGACACTCTAATCCCCAAACGATCCCACTTTGCTCACATAAATCTTCTTATATAATTTATTGTGCAGTATTGCCACCAGCAGCTTAAGTGTCTGCTAATGTCGTGGCTCCTGGGTTGCCCCGCAGAAGGGACTTAGCAGAAGCATCTGGCTGGAAGATGTCGAGAGAAACTCATCTTGAGGATGCACAGGCAGAACGATGTTTTATTTAGCTTTGTATTCATTTGAGGTGGTTTTAGCGAGGCTCAGATTATTGGGGAGAGAGCAGGTAGAAGGGACCCTAAGACCTCTTGGTCCCACTGCTGGTCCCCCACTTGGAGTGCGCTCCTGGAAAGCAGGAGCTCTGTCTGTCCTCTCCGTCCCATGAGCACCACGTGGTGTTTGGCAAATGGATTGTATGCCTTGTAGATAGTAGGTTCTTAACTAGTAACTGAATGGAGAATTCTTGATGCTATTCACTCACCCATAGTTAATGGCTTTCAAAAAAGTAAATCCTCTGTGGTATTGAAATAAACTGGAAATACACTTTTTTTACCAAATGAAATGTCTCATCCATTTGATTTGATTAACATGTGGGTTTAACTGGGATTAAATCGAACAGTTGCCATGTATATGTAGATACTGCCTGCGTAACTGGTCTACTGTTTTACCGACTAACGTAGATTTAGTAACATGGACTTCTTCAGTCAGTGTTTTCTGATGGAGAAATAAGTCAGAAATATAAAAGATTGCTTTCCCATTTTAAGCTGGCATTTTTTTTTCTAAGAGCTGTTGCATATCAAGCATACTTAAATTGCCTTTCTGATATATGGGGACACAAGTGTATTGTCAGTAAAATGTTCTGTGTTGATTAGTTTGTCTTTGGGGTGTAGTTGCTTCATCAGCTGATGGAGACACTGCTGGCATTTCCTGCAACCTGCTATGGTGTGTGGGCTTTATTGGTTTCCCAGCAGCGACACTGACACAGATTGTCAGATTTTATGGGCAGTTTTAAACCTAATGAAATACATTCTTGAAAAACTTCCTTTGCCATTTTAATAGCTATATAATTTGAAAGAAAAAAAATCAATGCACACAACACAGGGCACTTCGGGATTGAAATCACTGAAGATGATGACAACATGCTTATTTTGCTCTTGCACATGGTGGTGTTAACTGCACGATGGGAAACCGGTGCTGCCTCAGAGTCTGGAATTTATCTTTGTGCCAACGCTTGCAGAAACCCCAGGTGCACTCTCGGACATAAACCTGCTGTCCATCTTTTTGATCTCACGATTATTCCTTTGGGATGTAAGGTAATAAAAGGCTGCTGAACCTTTAAAGGAAGTCAGTGAAGGTAAGACATGTTCATTTTCTGCCAGCACTGAAAATATAAAGTTCAGAGCCACATGTTATTACTGACACACAAGATAATACCTGCTGAGAAGTTTGCATACATTACCAAATTTAGTCATAGTCCTGTGAGAGTGGAAATATTGTCATTTCTACTTTATCAATGAGAAACTAAGTGATTTGCTGGTATCTGACTCCAGGTCTACCTGCAACCATGGGCCATGTTCTTAATTATGAAGTTCCTTACAGAGTCTCCTCTTTTACTCCATTTTTGCTCTTTCTTAAATCTAGATGCCAAAAACATATTTCTGTAAATAAAGGAATGCTGACAAAAATCTATTTATGCTCATGCATATCTCTAGTCCTCTCATATTTTTTTCTATCTCTTTAAATTTTCTCCAAATGTGATACAGTCAGGATCTGTATATTGCCAAGACCTTTACAAGAGAAGAGATTACTTTTTGGATGGAATCACTTCCAGGAATTTTCCAAATGATTCACACAGAGTCAACTTAATCTTCTGGAAAACATTTTAGGAACCATGAATACATATTGTACCCAGGACACAGCATGCTTACTGCAGCGTGGGCTGTGATTTTTGGTTTGGCACGCATAATCCAAATACCAGGTAGAGGGGGCTGCTTTGGCGTACAGCACACTTCACTACCAAACAAAAACTTTCCTACAGAGGAATCTATTCATTCATATAAAACATACTAGTATCTCTAACAGATATAATTAATCAAGTGAGCAAGCCATCATCCCATTAGCATTTCACCTGCTGCCAAAAGGGATTTGAAGCTCTCTCCGCTGGGGAGTCTTTGGAGAGTAGACATATGAGCTAGTTAAAGACTCCATTATATAAAAAAGTAGTTATAAAATGCTTGAGGTACCTGGTAGATATAAGCTAACCTTCCTCCTACCCAAACCTCAACCTCTAAAGTAAATTTTAGGATTTCTCTCTGGCTTTTTTCTTCTAAATATTTTGGAATTATGGTCCAGATTCTTTAAACACAGAGCGTTGTCATGGGTTTTCCATAAACCTCAAAATTTTGACAAATATTTCACATTTCACAGTAATTAGGATAGTTACTTTAAAGGCACCACAGACTAAAGAAAAACAAAATCTAGGCAGTAAAGAGTCTAGAATGGGTCTTCAGAAAAATGAGGAAATGAATTTTTGAGAATTTTAGAGTCACAAATCAAAGATTTGACCTTTGCGGCTTCTAATTGCATTTTCAGAATGATAGAAGCAGTTAGAGGAAGAGACTATGAATGCAGAGGCAAGGCCAAAGGACAGAACAGTTTAAATTGCCTTGATACAGATTTACAGATAGTAAATGAGACCTTCTCAGGGTAAACTCTTGGCTGTGGCGCGTGCGGCCCAGAACGAGCCATGTGCACCCGCGCCCCCCGCGCCCCGGGATTCTTATCCCCTCCAGTTGTGTCTGTTCCTCTTCAGCCCTGCCGTGCCCTGTGGGTTCCATGGTAAACCACAGACTGCGTGGGCCCTGAGGACAGCGGTCGGGGTGGGAAAAGGAGCCAGGCCCCTTGACTAGGCAGCGGCGCGGGTTCAGGGCCACCAGGCAGCCCGGGCATGGCACTGCACAGGGAGCAGGAGGGCAGCACCATCGGTCACACTGAAGCCGCCCACCAAGGGGTTTGCTTCGAGCACGTGGGTGCTCTTCCGGCCCCAGCTGGGAGCCCTGGGTGCTCTTCCAGTCCCAGCTGGGAGCCCTGGGTACTCTTCCAGTCCCAGCTGGGAGCCCTGGGTGCTCTTCCAGTCCCAGCTGGGAGCACCGTGGGTGCTCTTCCAGTCCCAGCTGGGAGCATCGTGGGTGTTCTTCCGGCCCCAGCTGGGAGCCCTGGGTGCTCTTCCAGTCCCAGCTGGGAGCCCTGGGTGCTCTTCCGGCCCCAGCTGAGAGCCCTGAGTGCTCTTCCAGTCCCAGCTGGGAGCCCTGGGTGCTCTTCCAGTCCCAGCTGGGAGCACCGTGGGTGCTCTTCCAGTCCCAGCTGGGAGCATCGTGGGTGTTCTTCCGGCCCCAGCTGGGAGCCCTGGGTGCTCTTCCAGTCCCAGCTGGGAGCCCTGGGTGCTCTTCCGGCCCCAGCTGGGAGCCCTGGGTGCTGAGCTGCCGCTGCCGCCCCACCCTGGCGCTCGGCAGGAAGGCCCGCGCCAGCCCGGGTGAGGCGCCGCCCCGTGTGCCATCGCTCCTGGGCGCGTGTGGCAGGTGCCCACAGGTGCGGTGCCTCGAAGGAGATCACTTTCCACCCATCTGGGAAAGGGGTTTTTTAAAACTTTCACGGTGTATTAAAATTCAGCATCACTTTCTCCTACTTTGAGGCAAAGTGACTCCAAGGTTGTAATGTGGAATTCCCTTTTCCCTTCCTAGAATATAGTAGCACCGCTTGTCAGTTGAGGCAAACTAGGGAGAATCATTCATGGGTGAATGGGGAGGAGAGGAATGTGGTTTACTAATTCATTATTTGTCATGGCAATACTTACACAATCCATCAATCCTGCTTGTCTAACTGTATGCTCTGCCCGAGGTAACCTTTCAAAAAACTGAGAAGTTCTTTTGGGGGTTCGATGGGGGAGGTGAATGTATTTAGTACGTAGACATATGCATCGAAAAACAGATGTCGCTATAAGTATTCAAGGGTTCATTTTTCATATTCACATTTCATTCGTGAGAAGAGCAGATTTATTCCTAATCTCTTTTATCTATAAGGAGACTAGCTCACCTGGCTCGTTTTACTTTGCTAACCCACCAGCTCTTCTCACCTCTTTCCCTTTCTTTTTAAATTGTCACTAACGGAGCCTTTGGCTCCTGAGGCGTCCAAGGACCCCCTTCTGAAGAGCAGCCGCGATTCACCGCAGACATCACTTTGGTGGCAAATCTCGCAGCTACAACCCTCGTTATTGTCCCAAGTCCCGGGTAACAGTGGGAGCAAACGCTGCGTGAGCGCCTCATGCGGAGAGAAGAGGTCTGCTGATTGTCCTCCTGTCTAGAAGCCTAAGATGTGCCCACCCCCAACCCTTTACACATTTATGAAACCACTGTGACTCGCCCTTTATGTCTTTCCAAGCGCCCCTGTAATTGGGTTAGGCTCTACCTGCTGGAGGCAAATCGCTCTTATTCTGAGCACAGGTGCTCGCCCATCAGCGAGTCCTTTTAAGCACTTAGGGCTGCAGCGCGCATCCTGTTGAGGCTGAGCCGAAGGCAAGACCTTCCAGAGATTGCTCGTAAAATCTTCTATTCTGACAGCACCTGTTTCTCTCAGTGCTATTTCAGGACTTTTTAGGGTCAGTAAGAAATATTTTCGACAAGTGTGGTTTATTTTTTTAAAAAAGCTTTTTTTTGGTAGCTGTCTTACATGTGCCCGATAATTCATTTTAAGTGGTAAAGGATGGAGATAACAGGTAATTCATTTTAAGTGGTAAAGGATGGAGATAACGGGTAAGTCAGATTTTAAATACCTTAAGGCTCTTTTATCATATGAATTTTTTCATAAATTTTGTCTGGTTACATAGAAAAAACTGTAAAAACAAGGCTTAATGTTGTTGGATACAGAAAGTGTATTAAAAGGGGACAACAGAAAAGCACACTGGTCTCTACTCTTGCCTGCATCCTTTGCCCTTTTTCCCTTCTGCCCAACTCAGAACCAAATTGCCTGCTCTCAGGATTAATTTTAGTCATTTCATGCAATTCCGTACTCTACTGCCTTTCTGCAAAGCAAAGATAGTATTGTAATTCAGAACTCAGCTGTCCACACCCCGAGGGAATATGCTTTTATTATTTTTCAGCAAGAACATTTAAAAATTCCTTAGTTATATTTTATACTTACCTACATTCTTAAACAGAGTACAGATAACAATTCTACCTATTTTTGTGACTCATTTGCCATTTTTGTCATTATAGTTCTGATATGAATGCAGTGATCAATTATGCCCTGTTGATTACAGTTCTTCTTTGTCTCATGTCTGAAACTTTGTCTATCAGAAAATAGCCCCAATCTTCTATATAGTCCTTATGCTTAATTTGCTTCACCCAAATTACTGCAATTTGGAATCAAAATGATTAAAATCATCACAGTTTTTCATGAAATTAGACTCTATGAATAAAGTATACATGTTTTTTATGTTTAGATGACTTGTTTTTGGCATGCTTCTTTTTTTCTTGGACTGTTTACTGGAAATGGCCAGCTTAATTTTTACATGTCTCTCAAAATTTCTGAAATTTCATTAAAGATAATAGATTTTTGTTCTAGAGGAAAGGTGCTATAGAAATAATGCAAATAATGCTAACTCATGAAAGTATAAGAATATGCTGTATTGTTTTTTGTTTCATCAGGGTGATGGTACATAAAGGATAAATAAATGTTTCCTTGAAAAAATTAGCTGAATAGCTTTTGAAATGAATTATAGGACAATGAAGAGACAATCATTTTCACACCTGCTGTGCTGTGTCCTCACTGTTTATGTTTTTGCACATGGGATATAGATTTTTGGATCCTTTATATCAGAATCAATAGCATGTGCATCATTTATATGATAAAATATAAAGTATTTGTCTTAAATAGGGTGGTGCTGCCACATCCCCTACCCCTTCAACATAGTCATATGACACTGAGCCTTTGAAGACTGGCTGAATTCCCATCTCTCCTTGAAGCACTTCCTGTTGTCATCAGGCTATGTCATGAACTCTACTTTTAAAGATAAAGCAAATATGGCAAAATGTTAATTATTGACTCTAAGTAGTGATATACATGTGTTCTTTGAAGTAGTCTTTCAACTTTGGTATGATTGAAATTTTTCTTTTAAAATTGGAAAAAAAATAGAGTAATATGATGGAAAAGGACAAGAGAGCTCTAAGATGGTCATTGAAGAACCAATATACAAAACCAGCATGGAATTTTGTAGGCACCAAAAGAATGCTGGTATGACGGAGTATAAAATGTTAGAGAGTTAGGCAGAAGCCAGAACCTGTAGGACATTGTAAGCTAGGAGAGACATTTGCATCTCATTTTAAGTAGATTTTAAGTAGAGCTGTTGCATGCTTCTGTCTTATAGTTTAGAAAAAAGATCTTTGGTTACCATTTGGAGACCTTGTTGTTGAGGTGCTAAGATTTGATATAAGGAGAAAAATTAGGAAATTGGAAGACCTCAGGAATGTGGATTTCATGGGGATGGAGAAAAGCAGACACAGATAGGATATTTTTGGCAGACAGAATCAGTAGTATTTGGCTGATGGATCAGATAGTGGTTAGAGAAAGAAAAGGAAGTTTAGTTAAGGTGAGTGGAAAGAAGAATTAAGGATAGATTGATCCTAAATTTCAGTCATGAGCAACATGCTGACGGAGATGTCATTGAATGTGATGGAGTAGATTGGGAGGGGACCAGACTTTTCAAGGAGCAAAGACTAAGTAATACTGATACTTTTGCCATATTGAACTTAGCTCCCAAGTAGAAGCATTGATTTGGTATTTGGGTATATTGGTTAGTGTTCTGGAAGAGATGAGAACTGCAGTTATAGACTTGGGAGCCTTTGGCTTGAAGATACTGTCTAAAGCCATAGGACTGAGAAGAAGGGGTAATAAGAGGGAGGCCTTTCCAAGCCTGGCAGTACCCCCACATTTAGTGGTTAGCAAAGGAGCAAGAAACAAATTAGACTGCTAAAGTGCAGCCATGAAATGGAAGAAAAACAAAAAAGACTATAGTTAGTGGAAGTCAAGAAAAGTAACTGTTAACATAAACAACACGGCTACCTGTATCAAATGTTGTTGAGGATTCAAATCAAGTGAGAATCAAGACTTGACCATTGTATTTGGGAAAAATGGAGGTCATTAGTATCTGGCAAGGACAGTTTCTGTAGAATTTTGAGAAGGATTGGGGAATATTAAGAAGGGAATGGAAAGAGAAAAATAGCCAACTTCTTCAGTGAAGTTTTCCCTGAAAGAAAGATGAAAAATGGAATAAAAAGCAGAGAAAAGAAGAACTAAGTAAAATATTGTTATTATTTTTTTAAGGTTGTATCATGTAAACTTACGGGAATGATCCAACAGAATGGGACAAAGTGATGATTCAGAAAAGAAAGGGATAACTGCAGGTACAAAGTCCTTGAGAAGGCAGGATGGGTTGTGATACAGATTTGCAGATACAGGTGGAGACCTTGGCCTTTGATAGGGGAAGCTCGGTTTCATCTGCAGCAAGGGGTTGGAAGGCAGAGGGTAGAGAAGGGTGCTGATAGGCTGGTGTAATGGTGTCGTGAGCACAACACAAGAGTGTTTCTGTCTCATTACTTCTCGTTCCGTGATAGAGTGTGAGGCAGGACCAGCAATGGATAAGAAGACAGGAAAGAGAGGGATCTGGTAGGTTTCAGGGGCAAGGAGCACTGTGGATGCCTCTTCTATATTTCACTTTCTTCTGGTATCTTACATCTGGTTCTTTGCATTTTTTATGCTGGCCTGGACTGCCTAGCAAAACCTGAAGCTGAACTTGTCCCTTTGCATGATTCCCAATTCCGTTGGCAGGTCTAGTTCAATGTTTGACCCTCTCATAGCTCATTAGTTCTTTATGGACAAGTATTTATTGCATGTCAACTTACTGAGTACTGGAAACGCATTTAATCGTTCTAAGGTTTAGTTTTTTGTCCCCCAGTGTCTGGATTTCAGATGCATCACGAGTAGCCAAGTAAAAGGTGCCTGCAGATGGGTAATTCATGATACCACAAGTCTCTGAACTCTGAAGCTATGCCTTCTCTGTACAAAATCAAAGAAAGATACCTTCGTTCTGTGAGCAGATGCTATGTTGCTATTAAGTTTACTGAAGAATGTCATGGAAAAGAAAAAATATATGCTCTTTATGTTTGGATTTCTAATTTTCAGGTTAAATATTCTTACTACATATTTATTTTGAATCTGGCAAACATATCCAAATCCCAGTTCCCCCACTTACAAGATACATGGCCATGGGGAAATTACTTACCTCCCATCTTCAAAGTGAGGAACATAAAATCTAACTAATGGAGCTGATAACATGATTATGAAAAGTAAGATAGAAAGATTATAAAATAATAAATATTCAATATGGTCATTAGACTCTAACCAAATGAGTATATCAGATATTATATTTTAGTGGAAAGCTGTCTACTCTCAGAGCTTTGAAATATAACTCAGAAATCTATTCAAATTAGAAATTAAATAGAATTTACTCCAAAGTAACCAATAGCTCAAAAGTCTATTCAAATTAGAAATTAAATAGAATTTGCTCCAAAGTAACCAATTAATGCTTCTTAAAATGACTGGTCTGAAATTGAACTCAATAGAGATCATTTATCAGTATAAATGTAAAAGTTATATTAATTAATTGATATAAACTTAGGCGTTAAGTAATTCTGATAATCTAATTTGGAGGTACAAATTCAGAACATAGGTCTTGAGGAGAAGTTAACTTTTTCCTTAAAAACACATATAATACAAGTTTGTTTTTCCTTGAAAGCACAAATAGTACACGTTTAGGCTGTTCAGGCTCATTGAGGTCTTTGCTTCAGAGGTCACGGAAGTCACCTGTAGAAGGATTGGTGGCACTGTCAACATGCCTCATCCTTGAGGGACCCCCACAGTCCTGCGCTTTATGTCTTCCATAGAAAAGAGCTTAGATATGCTGTTCCCTCTACCCTGAAGAGGCAGAATACAGTATGATCCAGATAATTCAACTAATAATGGCATGATTAACTTCTATTTCATTTTAAAAAACATCTATGTAAACGCGCTTATCTTAGAATATGTAATATATCTTTTGGAGCAGATGTATATCTAATTATACGTGTACTTTAGTGTTTCTAGAAAGTGAGCTAGATGGAGTTTATGGTAGAAAAACAATTAGTTGCGCTATTTAATTCAGAAAATACTATAAGATTTAAAAGGAACTATGTATGTTATTCCTTTCAAATATGATTAACTAAATGTTCATAATTTTTGAAGCTAGAAAGGATAGATGGAGGTTCATTATGCTATTCTATCTGCTTTTATGTTGAAAACTTCCATGATAAAAAGTTAAAAATAAATATAAAGCAAAATGTTAAAAAATAAAAAAGAAGGACCAGTGACAAATGAGAGTATAGCAAGAGAACCAGAAAAGAAGGGTTCATAAGCCAAGGGAAACAAACAATAGTACAACTCAGCCAGTCCTTGCTCCACCCTAGAGTTGATCTTCTAGTAAGGATTATATGGGTATTTTTAATGTGCTTAATATAATACTATCCACATGTGTTTCCCCATGTAAAGCATTAAACATTTTAAATGTTGTGGGATATGAATTACACCATCTTTGTTGATTATTTTAATTGACCATAGTCTTGTCAACTTTAATTTTATTAAGAAATCTTATACCTTAAAACACTAAAATTTTACATTTTCCCATTTGTTTGTTTATGGTATTTAAATAGTATTCCTCATTGTCCTACTCAAAGTATGTCTTTTTTGTGTAGCCTATACTAGGAATATGAAATGGTACATGTAAAATACAGCTTTTTAATATACCAAGTAGTTTATGCATCTCGGGTTTCCTTATTTTTGCAATTGTGTGCTTTTTAAAATTGCCATTTGAATTTGGGGCTCTTCTGGGTTTTGGCTGTAGTGAAAACACTGGGTGCTGTGAGGTACAGAATATAACCTTGCATACAGCTGGGAAAAACCATCACTCTTGTCTCCTGCAGTCAGCAGGAGGTTTTCTTTTAGTTTGTTTAGAAAAACGAGGGCCTGTCATCTGCATGGTATACAATATTTGACAGAGAAAGTTTCTTTTGTCCTTGTGGCTTAAATGTCAGATGCCACAGAAAATTCTGCTTGCTGAAGAACAGCTGAAGATATGATTTTTAACAGTGTTAACAATAAAACAAAATAAGTTTTTAAAGTATCATGCATAATAGACCAAGACCATTATCTGTATACCAAACAGAGCCTCTAGGATCCAGAGTAGACACAAAAAGTTTTTAAAAACAAGTATGTGGTATAAACCACTTTGGGAAACAGTTTGGCATTATTTACTGAAGTTAATATGTACATGCTTTTTGATCTGGCAATTCAACTTTACCCAACAGAAGGGTATGCGCTTTGCACCCACATGCCCTCCAGGGGTGCTTCTCACTTCACAAAGCATAATGCCTCAGGTCAAGCAGTGTCAAGATCAGCATGGCCAGAAACTTTGTGATAGAGTCACATAAGGAGTACTAGAGAGCCATAAAAAGGAACAAACAGCAGCTGTGTGCAAGAGTGTGAGTGAATTCTCAGACATAATATTCAGTAAAAGAGCTTAGGCATGAAGCAGGACATACTGTGTGATTCCGTTTATATAAAATTCAAAACCAGACCCAAGTCAAGAGTGGTGTCAGGGTAACCTATCTATGGGGAGGTGAGATGGGGATTGAGAGGACGGCTTCCTGGGACTGAGTGATATTCTTTGACTTGACCTGGGAGATGGTTTTATAGGTCTTTTTTTTGTGATAATATATTGATCTATAAATGTAAGTGTGCATTTTCTAAGCATATAAAAATATTTTATAAAAAGAAAAAATAGGAGAAAAGGAATACTTATCACCTCCACTATGTATTTGTGTGTGTTTACTGAAATATGCTGAATAAGCAATTAAATGGTGCCAAATTTAGACTTGCTCATGGATCACAAAGCAGATCTGGGTTTAATTGCATTTTATTTAACCAGCTAAAGAAATAATTCAAGTGAAAACAGTTTTTTTCTCTGAATTACTATATCCTCAAGTGTATTACATAAGTAAATTTAATATAAGTAATTATTTTAAAGGTGTCACAACTCAAGGATGGGAGAATCCATCTTAGTTTTCATTATCAAGTTCAACAATTCACTTCAATTTTAGGTCCAAACACTTAATTTTACTCCTACTGTATGTGAGGTGCCAAGGTTTCTATATAATAAGTTTCCCAGATTCTGGCGCCCAATCGCAATACTTTGTTCACAAGAATATTTAGTTTAGCAAATGAGTAGAGAAAAATCAACTGTGTAAATCTATAGATTACTTACCTGTTGCTGAAAAAGTGCCTTATTTTGTTCAGTCTGCATGCGCGTCCCTGACACTTGGCAGCTGAACATCAGGTCTAGCACATTTTTATTATTCAGATGTATACGACATTTATTTTTAATAATTATTTTTCACAGTTCCTTGTAATATCTCATCCAAGAAGATGATAAAGTAACTGCAGCTGCCATTTACTAGGCGTATGCCATACTGCCATGGCTGATGATATGAATCATGTGTACGTTTCCAGAAAAGTTAATTTAAGCAAGGCGCTTATTTCTGCCTTAAAGTCGATGAAGCATTTTCCCTAAAACAATTTTTCATTTATCATATTAAAGAGAAAATTGGCCTTTGATAGCCGTCATCAGAGATGAGTCAAGCTTCTTTTAGAAAGTTAGCATTGAGAGGGGATAAAAGAAAATGCAGTTATCTTACCTTAGGTCTTGTAGTTATAAATAGATGAATAGACATATCTAACATCCTAAACCACAGGTTTTGTTTCTGAGAGTGTCTCTTTTCATAATGTGGTTTGAGATTTTTTAGGATCTTCCTGTCTTGTTTGCATGGCAAAGGATAGTTTAAGAATGTTTCTTTGTCAAATATAGTTGTCTTCAAATGAGAATGAAAGGGAGGAGATGTGTTGGACACTTTAAGATGTTTTTGTTATTCATGTTGGAATCTGCTATGAAATAATAGTGTCAAACCGAGTTAGAGATTTCTTTTAAGAAACAAAATTGAAGTGTTTTAGAAGAGGATGTTTTAAAAGAGAGGACACAATAATCTTTTATGTTGCTTTAAGAAGCATGTGCAACCTCCAAGGAGGTTGAAAATGTCAGGAAAATAATCTTGAGTCAAACTTGCATATATGAAGAGAATCAGAAAGATGACAAGGGTCTTACATATAAAGGAAGAATTGATAGGACATGTTAAAAGTGATGTAAGAGTCAAAGGAAAAGATTGGTGAGATTTATCACTATGAAAGTTTTGAGTGTTTAAAATCATAATACAAGCACAAAAATGTTAACTAGTATTAAGAAGCCCGAGATAAAAAAATAAAGCCCACATCCCACCCCTCTTCAGTTTCCAGTCGTGTTTCTTTTAGATGGCTGACGTTAATACTTGTGGTTGTTTCTTCCAATATTTCTAAATAATACGTGTCTCTGTGTCTCAATTTGTCAAGCTCAGATATTGTCAAGTGACATTGTTTTTATAAATCACAATTTAGCTTTATTACAATCATCTCCCCGCCATCCTTCTAATATAATTTTTAATTTAATCGTAATTTTTATAGGCAGTGTGTACATCTTATCATGATGTAAATATTTTGCAATGTTAAATCTAGTCTACCATTCCATATTTACGTTTCTCACCTCTAATACTTTTTTTTGTTGTTATTGATGCACAGGCAGACACTGGGAATCAAACCTGGGCCTCTGGCAAGGCAGGCGAGAATACTGCCACTGAGCCACGGTGGCCTGCCCTAACTCTTGCTTTCTGTTTGTTGTTTTTCCTGCATTTCCAATTGCTTTTATTTGCTTATTGCACTATTTGCCATTATCCTATTCTCTTCCCCCTCACAAATATTTCAGTGCATTTGGGATGTGGTAATGGGAGGTCAAGAAGCTTTATGACCTTCACATGTTCTAGGAAATGCCTTCCATTGACAAGTTCCCCAGGGCTTTAAACAGTGTTGGAAAGAAGCAGCAATAAGAGCCAGCAATGGCACAGCAGTAAAATAAACAGAAGCTCTGGGTCCGCAGTTCCTTGTGTTCTGCTTGAGCTTGCATTGGATGCTCCCTGGACCTGCTGTCCTGCTGTCCTCTGCTCCATCCACCTTGTCTGGGAACCCACACCGTCCCCTTTCTTGGGTTTCTTCCTTATTTTGCTGTAGGACATACTCAAATAGTTGTTAAGAAAAATTACATGGACATTAAGTTTTCTGAGTCTATGTTTAATTCATTGTATTATGCTAATGGTAGGTTTTATAGTCTACATGTTTATTCCTTCATCTTTGGGTAATTTCTTTGTTGTTATTAACATTTTTTAATGCAAATTCCTTCTATCCAGTTTCTCTGTCCTGGGTTTTTTGTGGGTTTTTTTTGAGCTCCCAGCTGTCAAATTTGACCTTTTTGTGTTGATAATTTGTGACATTTTATGACCCATAGTTTTAATCTCATTTTCTTTTGTTTTTCTCTCTAGGCACGGTCTCCAACTTTATCTTTTAGAAGGTCTATTGAAATTTTATTGCAGTAATATTTGTAATATTCTTTTTTCATGTTATCCTATTCTTGTTTCTCTTCTTGAATCTCTTGAGAATAGTAATTAAAGGGAATTTTTCCATTGTTACCATATAGTCTTTTGTCTTTCAGATCCCACCTCCCTCCAATTTATCTTAGGTCTTTTTTCCTATGCAGAACTCTACTCAAGTTCTTCATGCTCCTTTAACATTGAACTGTGAAATCCTAAAATGTTCATTGACAGCTGTGTGTGTGAGGCGGGGCGTGTTTCAGGCTTTAAAACCAAGTGATCGTGTGCAGGCCCAGCTGTTTTGCTGGGTCAGCATCTAAGGCAGGAATGTGGACACTCTCTCCTCTGGGAACGTATTGTTTTTCTCCAGAAAGGAAACCTCCACACTTACCCCCCGGGGGGCGGGGGGTGGTGGGTAGGTTCAAGTATTCTAGGGCCACAGCTATCCCTGGGCACAGGTGGAAGTAGTGTTTACCTATGAAGAAAAGTGTCTGGTACCTTTATCAAATTATGTGTCTTAATATAGTCACATCTTAGGTGCAAGTTTTGTTTCCTATAACTGATTCGTTGAAGAAAACTTCATAGCTTTAATTCCCCAGTAATTCTTTGAACCTTCCTCTTTTTTGGATTTTTATTTCAATATATGGTAGGCTTAAAGCCCAATGTTTGAAAAAGCTCCAGTTTTTGAATCACAGCCCACTTCCTTATAGTCAAGCCTTGGAGAAATTGCGGTATTTCACACACTGGGTAAAATGTTGACTTGTACAGCATATTCTATCACCTATTTGTTTAAAAATTAGACTATTTACTTTTCCTATTGTTATAATTCCACCTATAAATAGACTTTCCTCTATACTGACTTTTCTTTATACAAAAGCTAAAATAATTTTGAAAAGGCAAAATATTCTGAGGCTGAAATTAGATTTTCATTGATTTCAAGCAGATTGAATGTTGGTAGAATTAAATATATGCTTTATCTAATATAGCTTATTCCTTGAAATTATAAAGAAAGTTTCCATAACTGTGGAAGTAAAAATTTTCAAGAGCTAACAAGCTCTATTTAGTTTCTTTTATGTTTTTCTTCCATTTGCTACAGACATCATATATATAAATTCTTCTCCAGCCATAAGAGAATTATCAGCTTTGGAGAGAAAAGGTAGGAAAAAAGAATGCCCTGAGCATCCCTTTGAATAGCTCCAGCAAGAACAGGTGCTATTATCCCAGGAGGAAACTGTGAGTGACTTCTGTGTAATGGGAAGTGTGGCTGCACTGATTAAGGACTCGTGGCTAAGGAAACAAGGGCCTAGTAAATAGCTGAAGGAAAGAAAGCCAGAAAAGCTTGCTGTGTTTTTCCACTTAAATACACATAATTTCTTAGGGGCTGCAGGTTTTACAAAGAGTTGAGGAGTAATTTGGGATGTTACTTACTTACCTCTTTTTCTAAAAGAAAAAGACTCCTCTAGGATGTGGTTGTAAGTAGGCCATGGGCCGAGAAATAGGCCCCCAGCCTCGTCAGGCATCTCTGCGAACTTCGAGGGCCCAGGCTTTCCTGCATTCGAGAGGGCCCCGGTGCTTTGAACAGTGTTAGAAAGGAATCTGCAGTACAAGTCAAGTAGGGTGGTAGAAATCTCTTCCACAGAGATTACTGAGTTGTAGAGCTTAAGAAGTTGCACGGTTGTTGCTGCTGTTTAGTCAGTTGGGAGGTTTGAGTTGAGTCTCACTTGCTTCCCTTCCTGTTGAGTTTTTCTATATAAATGAGACGTCACGGGGCTAACAAAATAAAGTCCTCTTTCAGAAGACAAAGATAGCATCATACATTTTTGAGGTTTTGAAAGCTGAGATTCTGTTTTGTTTTACTTAAAAGGAATGTTACAATGTTGCACTTTTTTGCTTATTTATGAAACTCGAGAGAAATTTCCCATTGACAAACTCTCGCTGTGTGTGTCACCACACCAAACCCTCAGTTACTCTCAAATGAAGGGTTTGAAGATCTACATGTTAAGAATTCATTCCCAATTGCAAAATTTCCTTGATGCTTAAGAAATTGTACTTATTCACTTTTGGCCAAAAAGTTAAAAACAAAACAGTACTTTGACATACAATGTCAGCGTGTTCTTAGATTTTGATAAATGTGGATAAAATCAATAGATAGATGCATGAGGAGAACCCACATAAAATGATCATACAGCAAAAGCATTTTCTAACATAAGTCAAAGCTATAAGGTTTTCCTTTTGGTAAAAAGAGAAAACAGTTTTCATAACTACAAAACACCCACATGCACCCCCCAAAAACAAAACAAAACAAAACACCCAACTTTCTATTGAAAGAAGACTTCCTTTCAGGGGGCAGAAGATAACTCGAATAGTAAATAGAATTACTAACTTCAGAATGCTATTGTAGTGAAAGTTTATGCCATAGAATTCTCTAGGGTTTCAGTTTAGATATTTGAAGACACTATTTGCAGCTACTTGCCATTTTATAGGTTGACACTGTGAGTTTGAATATTCTTCATATCAGTCTCCCACTCCATCCTTTATTTTCCCTCTCTCATTTATACCGTCAATATGCCACTTTCCCTATAGCACGGCAAATGCTTTTTTCTTTCCCTTTTTAAAAGGGTCCTCCTGGGCGACCCTCACAGGTTCCTCTGTATACTCCCTAAATCATATATTGAATACATGTGATAAATCAAATAAAATGTGAAAAATGTGAAGGGAACATGATAAAATATTTTCTTGGATTATAATTAAGAATTTATTTTTAATTGTGGTAAATACACAAAGCATAAACTCATTTACATCAATCTAAGTGATCAATTCTTTAACATTAAGTACATTGACAACGCTATATAAATCTCACCACAATTTTCACATTTTCCTCACCCGAAACCGAAGCTCTCACTCATTAGCAATAATGTCCCTTTCCTCTCTCTCCCCACACCCCTGGTAGCCACTGCTCTACTCTGTCTCTGTGAATTTGCTAATTCTAAGTGTTTCATCTGAGAGAAACTGTACAGTAACTGGCCTTTTGTGTCTGGCTTATTCCACTCAACCTAATATTTTAGCATGTACCATCACAAGACACAAAGAAGTGTTTCCTTCCGTGTATCCAAGCCTAAAGCTATTGGCTGCGCTCCCTCGGACCCGTGCTTCTGGCTAGTTGCAGTCTGCAGGCAGTTTCCATCGCTCTAGAAAGTTGTTCTCATTAAAGTCCTCTGTAAGCCCTTAACCTGAAAATTCAATGAAGATTTTTCTCTCTCTTCCCTGAATTCTTTGTGGCATTTAACGTATCTGAGCACTGTCTCTTTGAGGGCTCCTTTCCCATGATTTCTAAGACAAGACCATCTTCTAATTTTCTTCTGCGCTCTTAGGTTTGTCCTCCTGGGTGACCCTCACAGATTCCTCTGTATGCTCCCTAAATGCTCTAAAAAGGCTTCTCCTCTTTTCCAGTTCCGTAGGGCTTCTCTGGGGAGCTGCGTGCACCCCGCTGGCTCCGTTCCAAGTGCATGCTGGTCTAGACCTCCACCCTGACCCATTGCTCCTTCGGTACCCCAGACCTCAGAAACCCAGGGTTGTCTTCAGTCCTCCTTCTCTCTTGTCTCTACTTTTAATGAATGACCAAGGCTCATTGAATATTACCTTCTTAACATCTCTTAAATTGTTCCTCCTTTCTCTGTATGTTGGCAGCACTGCCTTTGGCCCTGGTTATAAGTTGACTGCATTACTGGAAAAGCACCCCATTCTACTATCTTGCCCTTTGCCCTGCCACACCTACTTAGTCCACTCCTCTGCAGAATTCATCTTTTTAACACTTACCATTTCACTCATCAAATCGTATTATATAATTAATTCTACTTATTCACTTATAAGTCTCAATCTTTGTTAGCTTGTCAAGTACCAAGCCTATATAAATATTATTGTTTGTCTCTGTCATATACTGCATTAAAATATATATATATATATGTATTTTGGTGAGTGATGAATATGTTCAGGCTGACTCCTGCTAAGCCAGATAATAATGACCAGATGAGTAGCGAGGCCGGATGAGAGCTAAGTCATTGAGATTGGAAAGATTTCTGTCTTTCAGCAGCTGCTGTATTTCTCTGTCTCTTCCTTTTGTTTGTGAAAGTTACACTGTATAGGGTAATTTAATTCAACATAGAACTGAAATACAACCTCTGTGTTGGGTCTGGTTAAATACTATATCATATATTGAGTACATGTGATAAACAAATCAAATAAAATGTGAAAAATATGAAGGGAACATGATAAAATTTTTTCTTGGATTCTAGGATAAATAATAGTATGTCCAAGGAACAGATTTTACCCAATTACTGTATACTGTATATCTATCTAAATAAATCTACATTATATTATCATAGTAATGATATATTTAAACATCATTCCAGTTTTGATTAGACAGAAATGTGCTAATAGTCAAAATACTGTCCAAAAGAGGTACTTTTGTTTAACTTCAGACATTTGGAAGTTAATTTAGAGCTAAATAGGCTTGAGACACACAATTTATAGAAATGAATCTTGCAACAGCAGCTCCCCAGTACACGTAGTAAGTGACTACATTCAAGTGACTCTATTCAAGAATCTAATTTAGTTTGAATCATTAGGAAAAGATAGAATCAAGGTATTAAAACAATTAAATGTGCACCTTTGCTATTTGTACATAAATTTGACCTTCCAATTCCATTTACAAAATAAACAATATAGTTTTTCTCCTTCCTGAGTTGTTTATTATCTGTAGTAAGGAACTTTTAAAGCAAAGTGCAAATATTCACACACATTGTCTTTACAATTGAAAGAAAGGAGTATCTGTGCAGACACACATGACTATTTAAAAAAAATTAAAGCTGGAAGGACAGTTTTGTGTTTATATTGAGAATTTAAAACAATGTTGGTCTGAGAATGGTTAGCATTTCCAGTAAAGGTGGAGACATTGCATTTTGCTTTACTGCAGCTATGAACACCTTTTTGTCGACAGCTTTGTTAGTAGGTCAAGGAGAAATCATACCCAACTAGAAGGCTCCATGGAGAAATATATCAGAATTAAAATTAAATTGAAAATATTTAAATCAAGCAAACCACTTTGGCGTCTTTCTTTATGTGTGCGAATTCATACATTTTAAATAGGACTTGGGAAATTCCATCGTGGCTGAGCAGCAGGGTGAGGGCCTGTGGTCGGGGTGCTTGCAGGGCACCCTGCACCTGTGGAAGTTCTCACTTATTTAAAGATATTGCATTTGAAACATTCTGACTACGTTATGGAGCCACAGAAAAATTTACAGTGATTTCTTTTTAATGGAACAAAGTTCTTGTTCTTTTCAGCTCAGAATCGTTTTCTAGTCTTGCTGTGCTTACTGGGGGTCCAAGGCTCTGTCAAGAAATGTTTTTTGTAGTGCACACCGCTGCACTCCCTTGCACACGCAGGGCTCTGCGGACCACCGATGCATTTCTCTGCGCGTGCCAAGCCGCGCTACCAACTGGAATTTGTGTTTTTGTTTGAATATTAATTTACCTCATCTTTAAAATAATCTTCCCTTTCTAGCTTTATGTACAGACCCTTTTACATAACATGTGGTCAGGATCCCATCGTCAATATGACATGGAAATGGATGAGAGGATGTGAAGTTAGAATCACTGTATCGATTATCTTTCTATTATGCAGAGTAAAATAGGTACTTTGTGCAGGTAGAGACAGTATTTATGTAATTAAGTACATTCATACTGTATCAACTAAATATGTGGAATATCGATTTCTCCTATTAATATATATAACTTTTTTTATTAAATATAAATTTGCAAGTAATGGAGTGGTTAAAAGTAATTTGCTTTAAGCAATTGTATAAATGCACACTAAAACTCAGTCTAACTGCAATGATTAATGCAGCATCTACTTATTTAGTAAAGGCTCCAAGAATAAAGTTGTTTACAAGCAAATCAACGTATATGTTTTGTTAGAAGGAGAATTTACTGTGAGTGGGGGTACATTAACTCTTTCAGACATAAGAATTCTCCTGTTTTCTAATTACTCCATTTATGCAAGTGATAAGCTTTGAGTAAGTCAGGTTTCAGTGTCCAGCTGTTTTCTAATGTTGGAAAGGGAAACACAGGGGTTTGAAATGGTTCTGAGTCTTTCTTGTCGTGGACTCTGGCAGATGCTGCTATAATTTAATATTCGTGGAAGAAAGAGCAAATATAGAATAGGATCAAATTGATTTTGCAGAGTTTTCAAGCCAGATGTCCTTGGCATTTACATGGAAGAAGTCTACTGTGTACCAAGTTGCATATTTTTGTGTGCAAGTTCTCAGCCATGGTATGTAGTCATTGGTGTTTTGACAACCATCTGCTCAGAACTTACTTTTCTCTTCAGCTGTAGCTAAAATTGAACATTTTTCAAAATGGAAAATTCCAGGTAGTTTTGATTATAAAAGAACAGAAATCTAGTACTGAACATTAAAAATAAAAGGTGATACATATCATTCGATTAGTAATAACCTCTGAACTGAAATAGCTGTGCACAAGAAATAGCCTCTTTGAGAGCAGAGACCTCATCTTCTTATCGATTCAGTTTATTTTAACTGTGTGCTAAGCTCTCAGCTAGACGCTGAAGAAGTTACAGGACTGAAGTAGCTCCACAGTGACAGTCCAAGGCCAGTCTTTCTTATATGTAAATATTTACTGAATGAATGAATGAATGAGTCATAATCCGTACATAATAGCTTGTCTATTTGTACAAAATTTTGCCCAACCACTTACATGTTTTAATAGGTGGAGTTACATTTGAGGGAGTGTGTGTGTGTGTGGTGTGTGTGTGCATTTATGTGTTGTAAGTGAATGAAAGTGAGTTTGATACTATAGACTTCTGAACGTGGATTATGCACCTAGCAATATGATAGGCCTTCTGGAGAGTCAAGAGAAGGGAGCGCACAGCGTGGTTTTCTAGCATCATGAGACCATCCACATGAAAAATAAAGCAAGAGACTATTTTTAAAAAATGGGAAAATTGCATAATATAGATCAATGGATAATGACCAGGAAAGGGGGGGGGGGGTTGAGCTAAGGTTGATTAAAAAAAAAAACTAAATTTGACCTATGGAAAATGTGGCAGTTGGTGAAATTAGCACAACCAAGGTGAGGTGGGCAGAGGCAGGCTGCATTCAGGGCGAGGTCAGGAAATCATTTGACTAACGCATGGAAGTTTGAGAATAATATGAGATACATTTAGAGAAATTCAGAGAGGGAAGGGGGGTTAGAGTGAGACTGTGGAATACGTGAAATACCCAGGCGCATTTATGTTTGGTCTAAGGGCCAAGTGAGAGCTATTCAAGGTTTCTGGGTGGAGTAGGGGCTTAAGAAGTGTTCTTCAGTGGAGGGCATCTGGCAGTTATGCCCAAACATAGAGATGACATAATGGATTCTAATGAGAGAATATTATAATACCTCTGCCTTAAAAACGATGCCGACTCAGGCTGTATCAATACTGATAGAGAATAATGTGAATTTACATTATTTTAATTTAATTTAATTTAATGTAATTTAATTATTACAATATTTTGAAAAAAAACAATAGATAAGATGATAAGAAAAGAAAGGATTATCTTAGATAACTCTAGGACAATAGAAATACAAGCATAATACACACACAGGCACAAGTACATGCTTACACACATGCTTATTTAAATGATAAACTATTTGTGTTACTCTCTGCAGTATGAGTTTTTCTTATTCATGTTGAAAGCCAGACTTTTATGTTGGGGTCAGCAGAGGCATGCTTTCTCTGCAGCCGCTTGTGGTCTGACACCTTCATGCATTCATTGATTCACTTATCAAATATTCTTTGAGTACTTTCTTGGGTCAGGCTTTTCGTTAAACAGATATATTACTAAAAAAAAAAGCTTACAAATTAGTGTAGAGAAATAAAGACAATAAACAAGTATTGTTATGAGAATGCAGAAATCTAATGCCCCCCAATCCTTCTTCAGTTTCATAAACATGAATTACAAGGTGTTAGATTACTGAAAGGGTTGGCAGAGGAAGAAGTATTTCTCTAAAGCATAACAATTTACTGAGCATGCCTATTGTAGCAAGCAAAGATATTAATCTGAAACTGTTATCTAAATCTCTTGCTCCAACATGTTTGGGACCAGTTCATGTCTGCATTTTGTGAGTGACTAACTCTATCCACTGAAAACATGCCATTCAGCAGTTTGGCATCTTAAGTTTTAATTTTGGGTCCTGAGAAATCAGCTTTGGTCCTTAAGTATAATCTTTTGATACATGCTAAATTCAAGCTCTTTGTACAGCTGTCCACTTATGGTTATTATTTTCAATAAATTAATGATCTCTTGGAATGTTTTACTCTAATAACTTATAGCCACAAACTTGTATGGTGATACTTATATAATTCAAAATCAACATGAAAAAAATGTCCAATCTTTGGCTGTCTTGACATGTCTGAATCTACCAAACATATTATGTGTTTCACTTTCAAAATAATCATGGTATATATTATCTAGGTGTGAATTTAGATATACAGTATATTGCTAATCAGTAGTACAAAATAGGTGAAATGTTATTAAAGCTACAGAGAGAACAATAAGTTAGAGAAATGGGCAGACACAAATCAGAAGTTTCATATAGAAAATTGAAGAGCAATTAATCTTAGAAGCAAAAATCTCATGACACTAAAACAAGATGTTGAAGAAATCACTATGTGTGCAAGTGGGGAGAAAAGACAGGTTGTGAACCGTAGTGAGCGGAGAGCTCATTGCACTTCAGCAATGAGAAGCTGTAACTGCCAGGCACTTACACTACTAGAGAGCACAAATAAGGGGTACCGTGCACAGTGGTGCATAACATCTCAGAAGGGATTGGAACTTTAGTAGAGTGATATACTTGAAAAAGTAAACTGATTAGGAATATTCAGTTACATAGACATCCTCTGTAACAACTTTCAAACAAGAATGGATTTTGGATATCTTACTTATAGTAAGATTGGTACACCAAGGATGCACCATCCCCGGACCCTTACAGGGGGTTTTTTCCTCTGCGGTGTCATGTCCCAGACCCCATCACCTTCCCTCTGTCGGCTTGGGTGCCAAGCAGGGCTGGGAACCGAATCCGGGACAGTGGGGAGACCGAGAACCTCACCATGTGGTGAGGCGTCCACTCCAAGTCATATCCCTCTCCTCTCCAGTTATATCCCAGATTTGACTTCAGAAAAGATAAAACACGTTTTAAACATCTGGAAATTCTTAAAATGGTGTTAGGGATTGAATCATGTCATCCTCAAAGACATGTTCATGTATGGACATGAGCCGAATTTTAAATAGGATCTTTGAAGATGTGACTGGTTATGGTGGCCCTTAATCAGCTATGACTAGGGTTCTCGTAGGCTGGGGAAACTTGGATACAGGAGTGGGAGGTACATGGGGACAGATGGCCTGTTGCAGGTAGAGGCTGAGGTGTAGAGTGCCTGCTGGGGAGCCACATGCACTGCGAAAGTCTGCAGAGAAGGCATGCCTCTGCTGACATCTTGACCTTGGGCTTCCAGCCTCCAAAAGTGCGAGACAATAAGTTCTGGTTATTTAAGCCAACTGTCTGGGGTACTTTGTTACAGCAGCCCTGGCAAACCAAGACAAATGGTATTTATCCTGGGGAAGTCTATAATTAAACATGTAAAGGTGACAGGTTATAAAAGAATAAAATTGGTGATGTGATTTCCTTAATGCCTGGTAATAAATTGGAGGCAGAAGACATGCTTCCAAGTGTCTGAGTTGTGAGAAGGCCTGAAAATACAAAACAAACAATGCCATGAAACCATGGGAAACTAGGGAACTGTTTTTTTGCAAGCATTAGTCAGCTATTTTCCTTAGTATTTTGAAAGCAGTTCTTCAGAAATTTTCTGATTTTGAAAATCTTGAGTTGATCTTTAGGAAAGGTGTGGTCACCTCAGGCCTCTAGACAACCACCTGTAGTGTCCCCTCTACCGTTGACTCACCTGCCTGCACCTGGAGGTCTGTCTCTGACTCTCGCCTAGAATACAGAGTTCATGTTGGGAAGCAGTTGACCCAGTATCACATCCTTTTCTCCAAGGCTCTTCTCTTTAACGGCATCATCTCCAGACTTGGGGTCCTAACCTTGCCTAAGCAGTGAAGATAAAGGTCAGGTGACGCTGGTGTCTGGACTTGTGTCCACCCTTCCCTTCTCTCGCCTCCGAGCTTTGACCTGTGGCTCAAATCACTTTGAATATCTGTGAAACTCTCTTCTTGCTGCCCTGTTGTAAACCTCCAGTTCTGGTTTTTTTCTTTACTATCACCATTATTAAAATGTGTCGAATACAAGTTATACAGACGCTCTCGCGTGTAATTGCCTTGCACTTTGTGAAGGCAGTACCTCGTGTGTGCCCACGCTTGGGGGTTAGTGGCCCAGCCCAGTACCTGGGCGGCTGGAAGAATCAGTGACCATGGATGGGACACAGTAGGAGAGCCTCGGGTTGGGCTTGAGAAAGCAACTTCTATACTTAGGAAATCACCTATGGTTACTGACCTTCCATTTTCTTATCCATAAAGTCGCACTAATAAACCCCATTCGTCTACCATAAGAGTTTGCTGTGAGAATCAGGAGAGAAGTGGAAAATATTTTTCAGTGTTGCACGCCTATTAAGAATGAAGAATTGTTTCCTCAACAGCAGGTTAGCAATAATATACCATACGACAATGAAGGGCTCAGGACGGTTGGTTTTACTTTTGTTTGTTTTGAAGGATCGGATAGACTGGAAAAAATAGGTCCTATGCAGAATTTTAGAAATGAAGTGAGAACTGGTGTGGCTCACAGAGTTGATCTCTGAGGTTATTTTTTAATTTCTGGATATTCACTGAGAACTTATTTTTTGTCAATGGCACTGGTGGTCCCTGGGAATAAAAAGATTAGTACATCGTAGTCTCTGCCTTCAAGGAATTTAGAGTTTAGTGGTCAGAGAATGTTGTTTAAATGTTGTTTAAATGCAAAAATAACACCTTGAGCCAAAATTCATTGTATCTGAGAGTTCATATGTACCTGGTAAATGAAAAGAAATATTAGCAACACTTGCTAAATGTAAAATGCTGATTTTTACTTCAAGTATTATTAGGAGGGAATAGAATATTTGTGAGTTTTCCTGCATATTTATGTGTGTGTTCAAACAGCTGCTAGAGAACAGTGTTTTGCTATAAACACTGTCAAATCTCACTTCAAAAAAAATTGTCTATAAAACAAGTATTTCGATAGATATACGAGAGTGCTTAGAATTTGCTTTTAAAGCATAAAACAGAATTAGTTGCTTGAGTCAGCAGAACATATTTTTTCCATGCAGCCCTCATTCTAATTCTTTACCTTATGGCTCAGCTGAGGTCTGGGACCATTTGAAAGTGATGATGCAATAGTCCCAAAGCTGGAAGGGCTCCCAGCAGTGAGCATAACTAACTTTGCCTCCTGTGGGCATTTGGGGGTGTAGGGGATATAGACTGGGCCGTTGAAAAACCAATCAATCAATCAAACACCCAATTTATCAACCAAACCAACCTAATCCCAGAGAGAATTCAAAGTGACTCATAACAAATTACAAATAGACAGAAAGGTTTATTAGTTTATTTTCCAAGATGGGAGATGAGAAATGACCTAAGGAGGCCAGGGTTTGGGTTTAGAGAGACAGTCCACACACAGCCTGTTAGGAAATTGGCTTTTGATGCTAACATTATCTGGACTGCTAAGTCATTAAAGCAAAAGGAGAAATACATCTGTATTTTGTTGTCATGTGGTGTTGTGTTGCACTTTGTTTCTTGCTTTTGTATTTTAATTTTGTGGCAGCAGGAGATTTGCCACTTCTTCAGAACAGACACACGATTTATGCACTAAATTCTGGGATGAATGTTTCCTTTGAGAAATTTTTTTGAGCCACATTTATGAGCTCGGCCTGGCATGAGGCTTTCAAAATCCAGCTGGAAACAAAAGAAACAAAACAAATTGCCTTCTTCCATCACGGAGCTCACGCTTTAACAAGGGCCGTGGACCTTGTGCAAACCATCGTGATATAAAATGACACATTGCAATCAGGGTTCGGCGGGAAACATACTGTGTGGCTAGAGATTATGGTGGGACCTGTTGAGAGCAGGTCAGGAAAGGTTTCCTGGAGGAAATGAGACTCGGAGGAGAAGGACTGTGAGAGAGAAGAGTGTAAAGGGGAGGAAAGGTAAGGGGCAGTTTCTTGGTGAGTCCTTCAGGAGGCGGACCCCGTCCTTGCCCTAGACACCGAGTAAGGTCAGTGTCCTTCGAATGTGGTGAGAGGATATTGGACGCTAGGAACAAATATCTTGAGTTGAACCTAGGCATGATTAAAATGCGTTAGAAAGTTTTAAGAGGATCTGCATTTATGAAAACCACTCTGCTATGCTGTGATTGAAGAAAGGCAGCGGATAATCAGGAGCCCACTTAAGAGGTTATTTCAGAAGTTCTGATGTTAAAAATGCTGTGGCTGGGTGCTGGGGTCCGCGGTGGTGATGGAAGGAAGAGGGTGGGTCTGAAATGGGTTTGGGGTTAGGTTAGCGTCTAGTGACAGAGGGCAGTCAGCAGTGGTTCCCAGGTTTCTGCTCAAGGCGCTGGGTCGGGGGGCGTTGCGTGTGCTGGGCTTGAGGGACCTGGGGGGGGGGGGGCGGGCGCTGGGGCGAAGGGGCAGCCTGTGAGTGTGGGTGTGGATGCCCGGACACCAGGAGCTCTTCTCAGGGTAGATAAGGTTTCAGATGCCTGTGAGCCATCCACACGTATGTGTCAGCCAGGGATTGGGTAAATAGGTCTGGAGCTTGAGAAAAGATCTTTCCTGCAGATGCAACTCGGGGGTGGGTGGCACACCAGCTGGTGCACAGATGGCTTGGAAGTGGATGAGATCACCTGGGGAGAAGAACGAAGGAAGAGAAAGATTGAGGATTAAGCCTGGAGGAACTTTAATACTTACTGATAAAACAAATGAAAAAGAGAACGAAATGAATGTGACTTTTTTTTCATTTTTTCCCGGACTTTTAAGCTAGGGGAAGTGTGGTATGGGGCCGCGTTTGGTTGCATTTTTAATCACTGGAGGTAAGGAATTGTCCAAGCCCTTGAAGAGCAGGGCCTGTAGAAGGGCTGAGGCCTGAGTCTCTCCTGACCCGGTTGCATCCTCCCCAGTGCGCCTGAGCCCCCCTGGCACTGCTGTCAGAGGAGGCTCGTATCACTTCGTCCTCCTGGTTAGACTGGGCATAGCAGTTAGTTTAGAGAGTTATCCTCTTTTTATTTTTATTTTTTTTGGGGGGGTCACCAACAGCAGACATAACCACTAAGTTGTGCATTTGATCTTTTCATATCACAAACAAGTTTGTGGTGGTGTAAATGCCAATCGGGCTCTGAATTTCGTTTTCGTAAAAGTGTTTGGCATTTCCTCTCCTTCGCCTTTTTTTGCTTCTCATTTGGAGTTTGCACACAGACCTTTCAAAGAGACATCTAGTTTACAGGCTGGGGTTTGGAAGCCAGGCACAAGAGAGCAGACACCGAGCATATGCTCTGCCGATATCGATGAAGCGAGTTTGGAAGACTCTTGGAAGCAGTCTATTTCTCCCCAGCCACCACCCCCTCTGTGAATATTTTAGGTTCCCGTATGCTAGAACACTCTAAATAAGTACTCCTGCTATGATGATTATTTTTTTATCATAATGATTCTGAAAAACTTTAGGTCTATTCAGGATTGCTCTATAAGTGGAAATGATTTGTGGACTCTAATTTTCATAGTGGTGGTTGAAAAGCTATCCATGAAAATTGCAAGGACTGGAAATTTTGTTTCTAGAATGATGCCCACCAGATGATAGGTTCTCCATAAATGAGAGAAGTAGCAGTGAGTAGAGACTGTACCTCAGCAAGGCAGATTTGAAGGTAGATGGAGAATCTGTTCATTCTAGGCCTGGGGATGATAATTTTGCTAAATTCGATTTTTGTTTTATTTTTATTATGATTACTTTTGCATTTTAGGAAACCTTATTGGTCTTAGGTAGTGGCAACTTCCGTTTATCAAGTACAAGATGGTCAGAGTTGGTTTCAAAGAGTATCTGTATGAGTTTGGGGAAGTTGAGGAACTCTGAAATAGACATGACTTCCTTGAAGTCCCCGGCACCCAGAGGAAGTTTATGTCCTTCCTCGTGGATCCTTTATGTTCCCATAGAGCTTGGTGTGACGGCACGTGTTTCCTCATGTGTGTCTAAGTTTTAGCTCGCTGCATAATGGCATTTCTGTTCTTTTTGCATATCTGAGTTTTAGGTCACTGTAAATTTATGATGTGGTCCTGTCTTAAAATGCAAATGAACACTTGGTCAGGAATTTAATACCATCGTCTAGTACTTGGCTGAGCCAAGCGGCCAAAGTGATACTTGAGTTCACAGTGGCCTCTGAGTCCTCACTGGGCGGGGAGGCCTGCTCCATACAGAGCGCCGGGAGGCTCTGAGCAGCTGCAGCCCGAGGTCCCCTAGTGTATGGGTACATGTGGTTTATTTTGGTTTTGGCTATAATAAAAATCCTCCAACCTTCACCTTAATCTGCTTGGAATGAAGATAGTAAATATTTTTTTAATTAACTCCATGGAAGAGCCTGAACTACTTTTCTGATTGATAACATGAAAGGGGACCAAATCAAACTAGAAGTTTCCCAAAATATCCTTTCTTCTTGGGTGCAGGAAAGGGCAGAACTAAGTAATAGCACATGATAAATTTGAAAGGCCTGTAAACACCGGTTAGGACTAGAGATGTGCTCTCCTTGGTTCTGTCTGCTTCTGAGCAACTGAATTTAGCGGTAAAATTTTCCCAGCTCACAAGCATTGTTGTGTCTGGACAGCTATTAGTTCAAATTGGACTGATTTTCCAGTTCTCTAAAACTCTTCATCTGCTTCATGGATTGAGTGCGTTAAGTTATTTCCTGCGATGCGCAGCTGGAAATCATTCTCTTCGGCAACATGTGGGTTAGTCCCGTTTTATTTCATACCCAGTGAGTTCCTGCAGGCCCGCATAGCTCAGGAGTCCAACAGACAAGTATCTCCTTTTTTTTCTTGACACTTCTTAGAACATTTTAAATTGGCATGTACTCTTTTGTCTTTTAAATACTGAATCACTTGCGAACAGCTCTGTTTGCTTGCATGAATTTTTTTTTAACACTCCACAGACCTGGAAGGCTGAAATGGAAAGTTAGAAACATTCAAACAGAATGTTTCCTCTCATTCTGTTGAGAGGTGAGTGAGCTGTGCTTGGTCATGAACTAGCAGAAGAAATATTGTGTACCAAGTCCAGGATGGCAGAAGGAGAGAGAAATGGAGGGAGTGAGAAATCGACAATATATTGCTGTAAACAACATAAATTGTTTTTTTAAAACTTATTTAAACACTGAATATATTGAAGATAATAGTTTCATTATCTTCAGAAAAGACCGACTACTTTTTCTCAGCACGTTTCTGTGAGCCATATGGTGTCAATTAAATTAGTGGTGGTCTTTGCAGGCTGGACTATAAATGTAACAAGAAAGATTGTTTGAGAAATTAATTAAAAGATAAACATAAATGTATATACATGTGCCTACTGATATGGGCAGATATATATTAGTGTCTTTGAGTGTTACTAAAGTAAATGCGAGTGCTAGAAACAGGCAATGAAGACAGCTACCCCACAACATTCGTTTAGGCTAATATTTAAGCTGATGAGAACATTATGCAAGCAATTTTTAGTCTATAGACATTCTTTATGCCAGATTACAGTAGATTTCCTTCACAGACATGAACTTGATAGCGGTCAAGTTTAAATGATGGTTTACCACACTTCCCAACATTAATCAAAATAGAGAGCACAACGGGAAAAAAATAGGAGGCTTTCAGCATGAAACAGATTTTTTAGAGACGTGATGGCTGCTTCTGATCATGCTCATTGTATAAACATTGCGTAGACAGTCACTGTATATTCGTGTCACTTACATTTTTTTGGTATGCTACTGACCTTCACATTCTATCCTATAGATATTGGAATGATGTCTACATATTTGTCTCTTTTCAGTTACGATGAAGTTGTTTTCTTTTCTGATCTATCTTTATGTGTATGCCTGTGTGTGCATGTGCGTGTGAGTGCACGAGTATAAATAAATAAATGATCTTGTCCATTTTGCTTTTTGTTCACAACAGAAACCTCAGATTCTGCTTAATTTAAGCAGAAGTGTATTCGAAATATCCCACATAACTTGTAGAACTGTTGGAAAAATGTGGAAACCGGTCTCAGGAGATGACAGCTACAGGGATGGCCATTGAGGTCATCACTCTCTCTGACCCCCACTGGTCCTGCTGTCCTGAGCTGACCTTCCTTATCTCGCGTGCCCTTGCTTTGGCTGCTCCAGAGTCAGAGCCCCACGCCAAGCTCATGTGCATGTACCTAACTGCTGGAGGGCAGAGAGAGAGAAGTTTGGCGTGGAAGCTTCACTGATGGGAGGTCGGGCTCTGCTTATCATCAATATTAAACACAATGCCAGTTACCCAAGAATAGAAATGGAGGCAGAGTGGTGGACAGCCGAGAGCTGACAGAAGTCCACTGCATTTTTCAAATAGGTGAAGGCTTTCTTTGAATTATTTTATTGAGCCATATTACCAAAACCGAGTTCTACATAGCCACTAAATCAAGGCTTTGATTAGTTCATTGCTCTTTTCTTTTCTTTTTTTTTTTTTTGGCCAGGTTTCTCTCCAGAAAGATTCTACTAGTGTATCTATTGATTCTCACTTGAATTTAAATGGGAATGCTACTATATGCCAGCTAGTGTTAGTTACTAAGGCAACGAGAACGAGAATGGAGCTGTCTCTGTACTCAGGAATTTTATAGACTAGAGATTCACTGTAAAAGATGTTAAAGCTACAGTGTGATGAGGCTTATAATAAAATATCAATTAAATTCTATGTGGACACCAGAAAGGAAACAACTCAATCTGTGTGGCAGAGTCAGAAAACACTTGAACGGAGCAGGGGATATTTGAGCTGGGTCAGGAAAGGCGAGTAGGTGGCCATGTGGCCTCAGAGCAGTCAGTGTAGGAAAGACAGGACGCTGCCGTGACGAGGCGTCCCCAGAGCTGCCGGAGTGTTTGTGACCAGTGAGACCTCAGTGCCCTGGGCACGTGGGGAGGCCTGGAGGGGGATGGGCGCCCGTGATGTCCCAGAGGCTGGCAGGGAGCTGATTATAAATGCTCACGTTACTGGTGAGTTGGGTGGCTATGTGAGCAACAGGCAACTTGCAGAGGTTTTTAAGCAAGAAGGTGCCATGATCAGATTTAATTTTTAGGGAGATAATTTCAGTAGTGCTTTGGAAGGTGTGCAGAAGTGAAGTCATGGCAGAAGGAATAGTGGGGGTGCCCCTGCAGTAGAAGCAAGGTGGAAAATCAGCACATGTAGTAGGTATGTGCAGAGACACAGCTAAGCTAGAGACAAGAATGCAAAGTGAAAACAGAAACCTTCAAATGGAGAAAAGCAAGGCATTTTGTTCATAAGGCACCTTTTAACATATTCTGCTTTCTCTGGGATAAAATTTTATTAATATTGGCTTGTGCTTGTCTACTTGGTAAGAATGGATTCCACAGAGGTTGGGGGATCAAGAAGCCTATGAATCAAGAGCCAGTGTCTTTGTGGGTGCTCTTCACGGGGTCGGCCAGTAATGGGGGTGATTGCAGGTAAAGGGTGGGCAACATGGACTTTTGAAAAAGAAATCACTGAGCGACAATGGAAGGAACAGATTTGTAAGTAGCATTAAGGAGCGAGCAGTGACTGACTTTTCCTCTCCCGGCAATTCCGGCACTTCGTTGGGATATCTGAGAAGTGGCGCCATTACAAGAGGAAATCAAGGCTTTAACTGAAATAAGGAGGTTGAAGGAGCACTTTCTTAATATGGGCAAATTGGGAAATGGGTTTTGGGCATTGTAAAGTTGTGATAGCCGTTGGCCTGTGTGTGTGCGTATAAGGGAAAAAAGAGAACTAGGCTGCATAAGACTCAGAAATGAGGATTTTCACTTACTGTGGGGAGGATGTGAGTAGGTTTTTAATGATACAGTTAATTTTCATTGATTTAGGGTTACTATAACAGTGTCTGAAAACTAGGTGTGCCATTTAAATTCTGGGCGCTATTTTTTACATTTGTGAAGTTAAAGTTTGAACTTGGCTTCTTTCATCCTAATTCTTTTTTTGCTACTGGATAATAACCATCTATTTTACTACCAGCACTCACGGGCTGAAGTCCAAGAACCAGTCAGTCTTCGTTATGTCACACAAGATCCCTGACTAATTTGTTAAATGTGTTTCTCTGTAAATGCACTTAACACTTGTGTGTTAAATATAAATCTGAGGCAAAGTTTTTCATATTTATGAAATAAAAACTGGGAAACTAGAAAGCTGTACGAGGGAAAGAGAGTCACTCATGGATGGCAGGTGCAGGGGGCCCTGGACAGACTTTCAGCTGCTTTTGCCAACCCGGTGTTTTCTTTCCCTTCCTCTGGTTCAGAAGGGGATTGAAAATATGGTTTCCCATTGACGTATTAATGTCCAACAACCTAATCCACATTTGATTTAGAAGGTGACAGTTTATTTTTATTGGTATCTTATTGACAATTTAAATCTCACAAATATGTTTGTGTATATGATTTGCCAGTCTTTTAATATAAAAAATTTCCCACATATGGAAAAGTTGAATTGCACAGCAAACACTATCTACTCAACTAGAGTCTACAATTAGCATTTTGTGATATTTACTTTACCCATATATCCATCTGAACAAATCTATTGATGAACCCATCTTATTATCGGATGCATTGCAAACTTCGTCCATTAACACTTCACCATGGATATCACTAAAAGTCTTCAATATTGATTTTCTATCTTTTTCAAGGTACAATTTACCAACAGTAAGATGCATGAAATCTTGTGCGGTGTACCTGGCTGGGTTCTAATTAGTGCGTGTCATTCCCAGACTCCTAGCAAGTGGAATATTGCCAGCGCCCCAGATATTTCCTTTGTTTCCTCCCAGTCTCCCTCATGCCCATCCCCTAGAGGCAACTGTTGTGTTTCGTGTTCTCCAAAGGTTATATTTACCTGTTCAAAAACTTATATGATAGAAACACTAGAGTATGCACTCTTTTCTGCGAAGCTTCTTCCACTTGGCATGATGTAGTTTTTAGTCATCGAGGGTGCTGCACCTGTCGGGATTTTTGTCGTTTTGATGGTTAGAGGAATGCACCCCGCTTCTTCCTCCGTTCACCCACGGATGGAAACTTGGGCTGTTTCAGATTTGCCTGTTAGGAGAAAACCCATCATGAACTTCCATGTACAGGGCTTTTTGTGGAGCTATGCTCTCATTTCTCTTGGGTATTTTCCTAGGAGTGGGATTGTAGTGTCGACGCGCAGGGATAGGACTAAATTTATCGGAAACCGCCGAATGGTTTTTTAAAGTACTTGTACTTATTTACCCCTCAACAGCAATGGATTAGAGTTCCAGTTGCTCCACAAACTGGTAAACATGTGTCGTTTGTTCTGGAATTATACCATGCCCGTTAATGTGAACATAAGACTCTTGCAAATATATGTCTATTATCAACACCTTCCCACCCCACCTTTATAGTTGTCATATTATTACATCTGTATGCATTTTAAATCCCAAAAAGCAATCTTATTTTTTAGATTTAAACATCCATGCATTTTACAGAACTTAGGAAAAAATTGCCTATTGATATATCTTCATGCTTGCTTATACTTTCTTTTGTCATCACCAGTTCTCTATTACTTCCATACAGCAATTTTTAAAATTTAAGATAGTGTATTTTTCAGTTCTAAAATTTGCATTCGGTATTTTTTATTGTTTCTCTCTCTCTGCTGAGATTACTTATTTGTTTTCCATTTTAAAATACTCTTTGTTGTATTCTTTTTTAAAAAATATTTTTATTGTAAACAGTGAACAAACATTTTTGACATAGTTACAATCAATGCCTCACAATATCATCACATAGTTGTGTATTCATCACCATGATCCTTTTTTTAACATCTGCATCTCTCCAGCAAAAGAAAGGAAAACGAAAAATCTCATACATGCCATACCCCTTACGACTCCCTCACATTGACCACCTGTATTTCAATCTACTCAATTTATTTTAACCTTTTCCCCCCATTATTTGTTTATTTCTTATCCATACTTTTTACTCATCTGTCCATACTGTAGATAAAAGGAACATCAGACACAAGGTTTTCACAATCACACAGTCACATTGTGAAAGTTAAATAGTTATACAGTCATCTTTAAGAAATGTGGCTGTGGGAACACAGCTCTACAGTTCCAGATGCTTCCCTCTAGCCACTCTAATACAGCATAAATTTAAAGGGGATGTCTATATAATGTGTAAGAATAACCTCCAGGATAACCTCGTGTCTCTGAAATCTCTCAGCCACTGACACTTTATTTTGTCTCATTTCTCTCTTCCCCCTTTTGGTCGAGAAAGTTTTCTCAATCCCTTGATGCCAAGTCCCAGCTCATTCTAGGATTTCTGTCCCACATTGCCAGGGAGGTTTACACCACTGGGAGTCATGTCCCATGTAGAGAGCGAGGGCGGGGAGTCCACTTGCAGTGTTGGCTAAGAGAGAGAGGCTACATCTGAGCAACAAAAGAGGTTCTCTTGGGGTGACTCTTAGGCCTAATTTTAAGTAGGTTTAGCCTATCCTTTGCAGGGATAAGTTTCATAGGGGCAAACCCCAAGATTGAAGGTCTAGCCTGTTGGTTTGGTTGTCCCCACTGTTTGTGAGAATATCAGGAATTCTCCAAATGGGGAAGTTGAATTTTCCCTCTTTCTCCCATTTCCCCAAGGGGACTTTACAAATACTTCTTTATTCACTGTTCAAATTACTCTTGGATTTTTATCAGGGCATCACACTAACCTGGACAAACCTACAAAATTTCATGCCCTACTCAAGGTTCATGTACTTATGGGGTTCAGTTAAACTGGCCACATAAGTTAAATTAGGAAATGCACTAGTCAAATTATAAATTATGAACCAAATAAACATTTTTTGCTTTAGTCTCACACAGAAGTTGAAGTTTTAAAATATGAATTACCATCTATTTTCAACACTGCAGTATTGCAGTATTGAAATTCCTTTGTTCTTCCTCATGCAAAAATGTTTTATAATTTGTACATCTAGTCACTATCATTGTACTCTCTAGGCATTCCTAGATTATACCATCTCAGTTTTTATCATCTATCTTTCCTTCTGGTTTCATATGTGCCCCCAGCCCTCCTCCCTCTATCATTCTCTCATTTAGCTTCATTCAGTGTACTAACATCATTGTATTACAGTTAGGTAGCATTGTGCTATCCATTTCTGAATCTTTACAATCAGTCCTGTTGTACAATCTGTATCCCTTCAGCTCCAATCACCCACTCTCTACCCTATTTCTATCTCCTAATAACCTGTGTTCTTAACTGAAATTCTCCAAGTTCACTCATTAATGTTAGTTCATATCAATGAGACCATACAGTATTTGTCCTTTGCTTTCTGGCTAATCTCACTCAGCATAATGTCCTCAAGGTACATCCATGCTGTTACATACTTCATAACTTTATTCCACCTTACAGTTGCATAATATTCCATCGTATGTATATACTGCACACAGCTTATTTAACCACTCATCTGTTGATCGACATTTAGGCTGTTTCTATCTCTTGACAATTGTAAATAATGCTGCTGTAAGCATTGGTGTGCAATTGTCCATTTGTGTCCTTGCCCTCATGTCCTCTGAATAGATACCTAGCAATGGTATTGCTGGATCATATGGCAATTCTGTACTTAGCTTCCTAAGGAACTGTCAAACTGCCTTCCAGAGTGGTTGTGACAGTTTACATTCCCACCAACAGTGGGTCAGTGTACCTCTCTCTCCACATCCTCTCCAGCACTTGTTGTTTTCTGATTTTTTGATAATGGCCATTCTGGTGGATGTGAGATGATATCTCATTGTGGTTTTGATTTATATTTCCCTAATAGCCAGGGAAGTTGAGCACCTTTTAGCATTTTGTATTTCCTCTTCTGAGAAGTGTCTGTTCATGTCTTTTGCCCGCTTTGTAATTGGGTTGTTTGACTTTTTGTCGTTGAGTTGAACAATCTCTTTATATGTACTGGATGCTAGACCCTATCTGATATGTTGTTTCCAAATATTCTTTGTTGTGTTCCTGAGTATAGTGTAAAAAAAATGCTTTAAAATATTTATGTGTTCATTCCAGCATCTGGGTCCTCTCAGTGTTAGTTTCCATTGATTGCGTTTTCCTTATTTATGGGTCACATTTTATTATTTATGGTATGTCAAGTGTTTTGGATGTCCTGGGTGCAGTGGACGATGCGCGGCTGCGTGCGGGAGCGTCATTCAATGGCGGCTCCTCCACAGTCACTGAAAGCAGGACCTCTACATGCAGATTTTTAAAAATCCTTTCTGCCATTTGAAACCAAAAAGTGGGATTTTTCAGGAGAAAAATCAATAAAATCATGCAAACATACATGAACATACCACATTATATAAGCAAGCAAACTTAGTTCAAAAACATCAAATAAAAACTGAAAATTTTGGTAAATTTTCTAGACATTTACCATAGGGTGGAAGATTTTTTTTTATATTTTATATATTTAGCTTTTTTCTCAATTGTCCTTTTACAAAGCACAAATGTAACAGAAAAATATAGTATTTTTATAAAGCGCAAATTTCAATCTCTAACATATATATATAAAATATTTATTTTGTTCACCCTTTGTTGCTTATAACCACAAATCAACTAAATTTATTTAGTCTAAATACTATTCAGAAAAAAATGTCAGTCCTAACTGTATGCATAAATGGTCACTGGCTTTTTGTCATTAGCATTATGTGACAACAGATTAAATTAAGGGGCTATAAGTCAATACTGTGTAAAGGTTCATTGGCTATGTGCAGCTCATTTACACTTGCAATGTTTACATAATCTTAACAAAGTAATCCATATTGAATATGGCAATATATATTGCTCTGCTGGTTTTGTATGGGAAAAACAGGTGCAACTTGATAGATTTAATGTCTATTGAAAATGGGCTGCAATCTATAATATGACGTGAAAATTCTGGAAAATCTCAGCTATCGACTGAGCCTTCAAACTGATTGTTAGCAACTAACTGGGGACCTTTCCTGATGAATATACTTTGCTGATCTAAAAAAAAAAAAGGGTACAGCAAATTAACTGATGATATTTCAAAAAGCAACTGTTACCTGACTGCAAAGCAAAGCAACTAAATTATAAAAAGGTTAATTTTGAGGACATGGTCTAAAAGCATAATAGAAACAAATCAGTGGAAAAAACTGAAAGATAATAAATGTATATTTTATTAATAACTTTAATTTATGGGCATAAAAGTCAATGAAGCAATAATGGGGTGATGATAGCATAAGTTAATTCCTTTATTCAATGTTTAAACTGATAAGGTTTGCCGAGGACCAGGTTTGGCTCTTGTCCATACCCTGACGAGAATAGGCTCTGAATTCAAGAGCTGAATCAAATCTTACCCATCAATGGTACAAGTTCTTAGATTTATGAAAGATGTTTCTGCTGTGTGAGCTGAAGTTTCTTCACCCGTAAAATGGAGCCACTAGAATGTGCCCAGTTCTGCTGGTGAGGGATCATGGAATGAGGGCTCTGAAATAGCCTCTGAGTAAATATGACTTCCAGGCCAGCAACCCTTTTATTTCTATGCAATTTTGTTCACATTTTATTCTGTAGGGAACTGACAAGAATTCAGTGATATGTTTTCTGAACTCATACAATACACAGTAAAATAATTTTTGCCAGCCATCTTCACTTTTTGGCCTCCTTCGTGATACTCAGTTCTGGAAAGTTAGGCCTGGACTGCTGAAGCCGGGTCCTGCAGGACGGCCCCAGGCAGGGCGTCGGGCTTCCTAAGAAGCAACGTACAGCCCCATCAGCATCGTGGGTAGGAGGGAAGACAGGGATCTCCAGGCAAAACCTCACACACCTTGGGCAGTTTCAGAGTTGTTGGCCACTGCTGGAGATGGCTTTTGAGTGGGTGACCTGGCCTCTGGCTAGGGACCAGAACTAGCCGGACTGGAAAACCCATCCTGCAGGCCAGAAGGATGAGATGCCGAGTTTTGTCCTTGTGAAATCAGGATACCCCCCCATATCTCATCCTTCTTAGTACCCTTTTTATCCTTACACAGTGAGTCAAACTGGAGGGAAAACTCCACTGAAGCAATTACTAATAGTGACAGCCGTGTTGTTTTTGATATATGTGTGTGACCCACATGTTTACTCCACGTGTAATTTATATCTATAAGTGTCTGCCTACCTATATCTATGCCTCAGCAATCGCTGTGTAATCATGTGACCTTGCAGTTAGAACCTTTACAAATTCTTGTCCTCTCTCGGGCATGCCACTTGGCATAAACTTTTGAGTAAAGTCTGTAAACACATGCTGTTCCCTCTGGCTAGAATGTTTGCTTTTTCCCTTTTCTCTACCTGACACATTTCTATTTATCCTTCAATTGAGATCACTTCTCACAATAAGCCCGGCTTTCATCCCTACTCTTTCTACTGTACCTGGAACATTTCTGGCACATTGTGCTCAAAATATATTTGTTGAAAGGATAATTGTATAGTTAAATATACAATGGTGATGAATGGCAGGAGAGGAAGATATACAGACAGACTTAATTTAATTGTGTATTATGTGCCAATTTATAGAATAAAATAACTATCACTAATTATTTAATTGTGGGTTTAATTTAAGGCTCTGAAAAATATCATACCATAATTACCTTTTAAAATATACCCAAACATACCACTTGGCTTCTGGGCCATACATCTTCATTTGTCCTTCTTTTTCAGGTTTATTCCCTGCTGTGCTGAATCTTGCTTCAAATGCTCTTATCACTACCAATGCCACATGTGGAGAAAGAGGCCCGGAAATGTACTGCAAATTGGTAGAGCATGTTCCCGGACAGCCGGTGAGGAACCCCCAGTGTCGAATCTGCAATCAGAATAGCAGCAGTCCATATCGTACGTATCAAAGTGTGTGGGTGAGCACATATGATTGGGTGCTTTTTAAAAAAAAATGTTTTTGTTGAGGAATATTCACAATATACAGCCCATCTGTAGTACACAATCAATAGCTCACAATATCATCACATAGTTGTGTATTCCTCACCATGATCATTTTTAACATTTGTATCACTCCAGAAAAAGAAATGAAAAGAAAAAATCCATATATCCCATACCCCTAACACTCCTCTCATTGTCCACTATTATTTCAATTTAGCCAATTTTTTGCCCTTTATCCCCCACTATTGTTTGTTTATTTTTTATTCTTATTTTAAACTCATCTACCTGTACTCTGCATAAAAGGAGCATCACATACAAGGTGTTCACAATCACACGGTCACACTGTAAAAGCTATATAATTGTATAATCATCCTCAAGAATCAAGGCTACTGGGACACAGTTCGACAGTTTTGGGTACTTCTCTCCAGCCACACCAATACACCATAAACTAAAAAGGGATGTCTGTTTATGCGTAAGAATAACCTCCAGGATAACCTCTTGAACCTGTTTGAGATCTCTCAGCCTCTGAAACTTTATTTTGTCTCATTTCTGTCTTCCCCCATTTGCTCAAGAAGCCTTTCTCAATCCCCTGATGCCTGGCCTGGCTCACATCCGGGAGTCAGGTCCCACATTGCCAGGGAGACTTCTATCCCTGGGAGTCATGTCCCACATAGAGGGGAGGCAGTGAGTTCCCCTGCTCAGTTCGCTTAGAGAAAGCAGTCACATCGAGCAACAAAAGAGGTTCTCTGGGGGAGACTCTTAGGCATCGTTATAAGTAGGCTTAGCTTCTCCTCTGCAAGACTAAGTTTCACAGGGATGAACCCCAAGATTGAGGACTTGGCCTATTGGTTTGCTTGTTCCCACTGCCTGTGAGAATATCAGGAATTCTCCAGATTGGAAAGTTGAATATTTCCTCTTCTCTCCCCAGTCCCCCAAGGGGACTTTACAAATACTTTTTATTCTCTGCCCAAATTACTCTGGGCTATATTGGGGTATCACATTGACCTACACAAATCAACAAGATCTCACACCTTATTCAAGATTCATGGAATTATGTTGTTCAAATAAACTGACCATGCAAATTAAATTAGATAATGCACTACCTAAAATATAAATTTTGTACCAAATAAATATCTCTCCTTTTGGTCCCACACAAAAAGTGAAGTTTTAAAATAAGGACCATATCATCTTTTACCTTAATCCTATCCAGATCAGCTGCATTAATATCTCCAGTTGAAGCCTGATGATTTTGTCAACTTTTTAAACAGCTCCTGTATGGGGTAATGCTGGCTTTCACAGCTTCGGAGCTCTAACTCAGAGTCTCAGATGTCACATAAATACACGAAGTTTCTAGGAATGACCAGGTTATATGTGAACAGCTCAGTATCTTGGAATTTAGAGATAACAGTTACAACTCCTGAATATATGTGACTGCTGAAAGAGCTTACAGTCTGGTACCCTTTACAGCAGGCCCCAACCTGATAAACCACGCTCTCAACTTCAGTTCACCGAGTTTTTATGTTATGGTTAGTTCATGTGAGCGAGGCATGATAATGTTTGTCTTCTGTTCCTGACATTTCATTCAACATATAGTCTTTAAGGTTCATTCATCTAGCTGCATGCCTCACACTTCATTCCTTCTTGCAGTTGCGCAGTGGTCCGTTGTATGTGTACACCACAGTTCCCCCTTCCATTCCTCAGTCATTGTACCCTTAGGCCACCTCCATCCATTGTGAAGCATGAACACAGCCACCATAAACACCAGCGTGCAAATGTCCATTCTTGTCCCCACACTCTGCCTCCAGGTGTGTACTAAGCAGTGGGGTTGCAGGATCCTATGGCAGCCCCACCCCAGCCTCCTGTGGAGCCACCACCCTGCCCTCCAAGGGGCTGCACCTCTCATTTTCCTACCGACGGTGAATAGCACATCTCTCTCTCTGCGTTTTCTCTAGCACTTGGTTCTAACTGAGTGATTTCGAGGTCAAGTTGTATTAAAGCCAAAGGGCTCACCCAGCACAAAGGGACCAAAAGAGCAGGGGATGGAGAGCCCATTGGGGGCCAGCTGCTTGGATCAGAGTCTGCGGATGTGGCTCCACCCACTCCACTTCAGGGTGTGGAGAACAGACAAATCCTGGCTGCCCCCCGCAGGGGATTTATACCACCAGGGAGGTGGGGCCTGCCTCTGAGCAGCTGGTGCTGCTCGTTCCTGGTGTCTTCAGTGAAGGTTCTCCGTTAGACCTCCTGGAGTGTCCCCTGGACTGCAGAATGCAAACATCTGCATGTAATAGAAAAGGAGAGGGCAGGGTAGATGAGGGCTGGGAGATGGCTGTTCAGCATTTTGTCCTGATGTGGTTATTAATTCAAACTTTCAACAAATATTTATTATGCACCTATTATCTCATTAATGACACATTGGCCACCTATGTGTCATGTGTCGTGGGGATCCGTCAAGGATAAGACATGTTCTCGGCCTCGGCTAAGGTCCTGGGTCTCGACTAGCAAAGAATAAGGGACCAGAAACAGGCACCTGCTGTATAATGTAAGTACAAAGGAAAGTGAGCTCAGATGCCTGGGGAGAAAGAAGAGAGCCACAAATCCAGTCTTGGTTGTGTGAGGGCCTCCAGAAGAGGCCATATCTAAATGAGAACCAGACACGGAAGCTCAAGCTTGGGAAGATAGAACCAGGATGAGGGTCAGAATAAGACAAAAACTCTTACTTGTCCAGGGAACTACATGTGCTCAGGAATGGCTGGGGCTGAAAGCATCGGAGGCCAGAGGGTCTGGTGCAGGCGGCTGGAGGCAGGCCACAGCTGCTCCTAAAACCCGAGGTGGGAGTGAGTGGAGCAGTGGCACGTGCAGCCCCCGGCTGGTCTCGGCAAGTCCCGCTGTACCACACAGCACATCCCTGAGTTTATCTGACAAGTGTTTGAACCCCTCCGCGGCAGTGCATGTACTGGAGTAAAATGTTAAATCGCATGTGCTCTGTGAGTTAAAGAACTTAGGGGGAAGGGAGCAAATGGAGAAGTAAACTGGGTGCTAAGGGAACATGTAGAGAGTCAACTAAAGACTCCGTGGAGAAAGGGATCCATGTACTGAGTCTAGCCTGGAAAGCAGGAATTAGTAAGATGAGGAGGAAAAGTATTATATAAAAAAAGAAGGTATAATGAAAGGAAAAGAGCATGTAAATCATGAAGGTCTGAAACAGGGAACTAAAAGTTACTGATTTAATGGATAAAGAATTTGTGTGCAGGAGAAAATGGGATGATATACTTCTAGACATAGAATCTGATATTGAGATAACTGTTGGCAAATGATCATCATATATATGTATATATGTATAGAGGAGGTTAATAAAGTGAATAATTTCAATTGGGTGCTCTGATGGGGATAAACATTCACAAATAAATGATTTCTAAATTTGTTCAGTTTTCCTTCTCTTTTTAAAAAGTTATTAAACCCAATAAAATGGAAAAAGCTTTCTCCCACAATTTGCCTTTTCTTTACTCTCAAAAAGAAAGACAGGAGGTATTTTGCCTTCTTCCTTGGAACTAGTTACAGGGAAAAGGGCGTGTCCCCTTCTCTATTATATAATTAGGAATGCTGGAAGTGTTAGTATGTTTGGAGGATTGGGATGTTTATCATTAAAATGGGTGATCTTCCAGATCATGGAATGTTTAAAAAAAAAAGAAAAAAGCAGTTAAGGCACCAAAGGAGGCTGCCATGGGGGACCGACTGGCTCCTCTGATAGTGAGTCTGGGCGTTTTCTAGGGTGTGGGCCGCGGTGCAGGAGGAGTGAGAGGGAGGCAGCATCCCGCGTTGCCCTTCTTGTGTAGAATGAGATGAGCAAAGGGCATGGCCCGAGCCCCGTGGGAACATTACAAGCTGAGGCAGGGAGCGCAGGTGGGGACCAGGAAGGCAGTGGAGGGAAGCAGCACTCAGGGAGCCAGGAGATGAACTCATCAGGTACCTGGAGAAGGAAAGCACTTTCAGGAAGAGGGAGCAATCAGCAATGTTAAGTGCTTCCCAGATGCCAAGTAATACAAGCTTGAAGGGGGTTTCCCTTGATTTTGACAATGTAGGTGGCCATGGCTGACCTTGCTGGTGCCCTCAGTGGACTGAGACGGCAAGAGGTGCACAGCGCTGAGTTGATAAGTGGATGCTGTAGAAGGAGAAAAGAGGAGCATAGGAGTATCCTCCCCAGTGTCCTTAGTGTGAGAAAGAAGGACCTGGGCAGAGGAGAATGTGGTATTGAGAAAGTCTTCAAACACAGGAGATATTTGTGTCCGTTTTAATGCTGTGGCCCAGGGACAGATTGAAGACAAAGGGAGTGTGGTGGTGACATCACTCTGGAGGGAAAAGCAGATAGGACATCAAGAGCAGGTGAAAACCTAAGTTTGGGAATGTGCACCTCTCAACTGGCCGAATCAGAGAGTAGGATGATCGGGGGAAGATAGAGAAAGCACTAGGGAGTAGAAATAGTTAGTAGGTGGTCTTGGTTTCCTCACTCAGCTGTGAGTCTAGGTCCTTTTCTAAGGGAAGAAGTGCAAGTTTAGACTAGGTTCTTGGGTGCTGGGCAGAGGACTGCCAGGCCGTGATGAGATCCCACTGGGGTAGAATAAAGGAATCAAATGTTTGGGCGGATACTCGTGGCGTTTTACAGAGTACGTGAAATGTAAGTCAAGGCCAAAGAATAAATGGATTAATAGACTCTGAGTTTTTGATTCATTAGGGGTGAAGATACAGCCTGATGGGGAGAAGCTCCCGTTATTTCCGGGAATGATGGCCTTGAGGATTAGTTAGAGAGCGTGAGAGAGCCTGAAGGCAGGCAGCGGTGGTCTTGAGCGTGCGGTTCGTGTTTAGGATGGAGAAGGCGGAGAGAGAGAGGATGTAGAAATGTAGAGAAGTGATAGAGTAGATAGATAGAGAATATGTTAGCGAGATGACAGGCAGGCAGGGAGATAGAGAACTGATAGATGGTAGACGATGGGTGAGAGACAGAGACAGAGAGAGACGGAAAGAGACGGAGAGAGAGACAGCTGTTCAGCCTACATGTAGGGTGTGAGAGCAAACAAGACTTGGGCATGGAAGCTAATTTAAGAAGCACTTCAAACAGTAATTTCAAGGGCTAAACCTTGTGGTACTTATTATAAATAATGTAGAATTTCTGAGAAGGAAAATATCAGTGGGAACCCAAGTCACAAGGGAAAACTCAAAGAACATGGTAAGATTAGCTGGGCATTAAAAAATATGAGTGTCTGAGATAAGAAGATGAGGCATTCCAGGAAAGTAGAGGAAGAAGGGAAATGTGTACAGTCGTAGGGTCAGGATGGAAGAAGGATACAAAGATTGGAGCGGAATAAAATTGAAGGGAGAGTCTTGGAAAAATGAATGAGATACTTTTGCCAGCTTGAGTTCAAGAACTACACTGTCACTTCCACCTCAGAGCTCCATCCTCAGGGCCTCTTGTGCCTGGGAGAAAGCAGCCCAGGCTTACAGTTTCACCCGGTTTTCACATCGAGGTAAAAAGTGAATACAATGTTTTTGTTTAGCAAGATGCACATGAAGTATACTTAGTAGCTCCTCGTTTTCTTTGTTTGCGTTGTTTTAAATTTATCACAGCCCAGATGTATTTTATGTGATTATTATTTTTTCTTTACCAGCTCCATTACATTTCAAAGCCCTGTTCTGACACTAGAAATTTAGAAAGCAACCACATAGGATAATAAATCTGGAAGGTTTGCACTGAGTTTCCATATAAAGAAATTAAACTTGAACTTCCTGACTGTTAATAGATTATTCATCTCAATTAAAACTAGCAGTTTGCAAGATTTACTTCAATAATTTCCTGTCAGTCTTCGGTTGCATTTAGCCCTTGGGTTGACTTGCACAGCTCTCCCTGCTGAGGATGTTATAAGCTTCTATCTCTACTTGAATAAGGGAAATATGCCAACAATTAATCAGTATTTGCTAATTAATTTTGATTAAACTTTCATAATGGGGATTATGGTTAATTGTTGATTCATCTCCCAATCCTCCTTTTCGTGACTAATTCTCATATCAGTTTGACCTGAAGTGGCAGATAAAAAAATTTCCAATTAGACAGCTTCTCTCACAGTTACCTAAGAGCCGTATTGGATTTCAAAATATGGCTGTTTCTGTGTTTTCCTCTCACACATTAAACCCTAGGTCTGTGAAGAAGATTTAGGAGGATGTTTGGGGAGGGTTTGCTGTGATATTTATTTTATTAGAATCAGTGCCAGTGATATTTCATTTATGGCACCAATTCCTAACATACCGATTTCAGTAGCACCCACTCACACCACCAGAGGCATTTATCTGATATTTAGTTATGCTTCTGATATTTGCTGTCATTATAAAGACCTAACACCTTCCCTACCTTCAACAGAACAATTTAACTAGTGATAATTATTAAATATATTCAGCAGTATTTACTTTCTATTAATGAGATAGGATGCTTCACTTCAATGGATTGCTAATGGGATAAGACTTGGTACAAAACAAAGTTCATTTGCTGTTTAGTTGCATTCAATAATTCACCAATAAAAATGGAATATTTTTAACCTGTCCTATATTCTTTATCATTAATATTTTTATTAGAGAAGTTGTGGGTCTACGGAACAACTGTGCATAAAATACTGGATTCCCACACACTGCCCCATCACCACCACTTGCTTTGGTGTGGAAAATTTGTTGCAATTGATGTTAACACTTCTTTTGTAATTCTACTATTTTTTTTAAAACAGTAGTTACATTTGCTACCATTGATGAAAGATTATTAAGGTAGTACTATAACTATTGTCCATACGTTACATGAGGGTATTTTCCCCCGTATTCCCTACCTGATATTTGTTTTCCATGTATGCTGTATTACTCATCTACCCATACATCAGATAAAGGGAGTGCCAGTCACGAGGAGTTTACAATCACTCAGGTCACACGTGGTGGTTGTACAATCATTATCAAAGATCATGATAGAAGTGCTTCCTTCTAGCTATTCTCATATGCTAGAAACTTAAGTATCTATATAATGAATCAGTAGTTATAATCATTTGTTAAATTCTAACTTCGCAGTTACACCTCCTCCCTCTCATTTGATCGTTCTCTCAATCTTCAGGGATATCTGGGCAATGACCGCTGTTCTAGTTTGCTAGCTGCAGGGATGCAACACACCAGAGATGGATTGGCTTTTAATAAAAGGGGATTTATTTTGTTAGTTCTTCAGAGGAAAGGCAGCTAACTTTCCACTGAGGTTCTTTCTTACGTGGAAGGCACAGGATGGTCTCTGCTGGTCTTCTCTCCAGGCCCCTGGGTTCCAACAACTTTCCCCAGGGTGAGTTCTTTCTGCATCTCCAAAGGCCTGGGCTGAGCTGCGAGTGCTGAAATGAGGAATGCCGAGCTGCTTAGCTGTGCTATGTTGCGCTCTCTCATTTAAGCACCAGCCAATTAAGTCAATCATCACTCATTGCAGCAGACACGCCTCCTAGCTGACTGCAGATGTAATTAGCAACAGATGAGGTTCACGTACCATTGGCTTATGTCCGCAGCAACAAGACTAGGTATGCTCACCTGGCCAAGTTGACAACTGACTCTACCACAGTGACTTCATGGGGTAGAGAGATGCGGCTGGTTGATGCACTTGGAGAGGCTGGTACCTCTGGGTTTCAGTGCTTATCTGGCATAGAAACCATCTGGAGGCCTTAAGTTTCTCAAAAAATAAGCTTACTAAGTGAAATGCTTATAGAATCTTAGAATTCAGGGTTTTCAGGACTGCCCTTTATACTTTTATTACTATAAGTAAATCAAAGCCAAAAGCCTTATTTTCATCTAAATCAGTTATAGCAGACTCTACTACTAATAATATTAGTATGTAATCATAAGTATCACAATCTGAAAATAGCAAATTTAGTGAATATTCAGTTTTTACTAATTTTTTTTCTTTTGAAGATGTTTTCTATCAGATTGCTACTATACCAAGGACCTAACTTTGCTTGACTTTATTTTTAAATTAAGTGCAATATTTTGTCTGAGATTCAGAATAGTGGGCATTTTGAACAGAAGTACCATTTAGTTCATGTACGTGCATCATAATAATAATAATTTGAATTTTAATAGTTGCAATGTTCCTAAAATTACCCTGGGATTCAGAAGTTCCCATCCAAGGTGCTTTTACTGGTCCATTCCAATTTTTGGTGTGAAAATAAATTGAATACATTTTTTTAAAAATTGCCCTTCATTTTGATATTTCTTTTTAAGTTTTGTTGACTTTTGAATGACTTTTATTTTATAAAATAATACTGATGTTATATTAAATGGCAGCAAAATACATAGGAGATTGCTATCATTTGTAATTTGCATGTTTTCACTTGGAAAAATAAAACCCAGGAATGCCTCTGTCAGTTCCTGGAATCTCTCTATCATTTAAAACACTTTTTCACCTTCTTCTGAAATCTAGAAAGCACCCCTCTAAGCAGAGTTTTATTATTCCTATTTCAAAGGTGGCACGGAGAGTTGAAGTGGCTGCCCATGGTAAGGACTAAGTGACGGGGCTCCTCACATTCCAGCCCTTCATTTTCCAAATATTATCCTGCCTCATCACCTACTTTTATTGGAATAAATTAAAATGTAGGCTGTTGAGTGCTGGCAGTGGTTCCTTGCAGTGATGTGACTTGTTCACGGTTTGAGATATTCCTGCAATTTGCAAAAGGACTGTGTTCTGACCTGAAAGGTTATTTATATTCTAACCCATTCATTTGAAATATCTTCCCAGAGGATTAGTGTTATAAATGTTCCCCAGACTGATATCCCCTATATTTAATCTATAAGGAACAGAAGAGTACAGAAAAGCGAACTTCTCACTCTGTTTACGTGTCGGCAGGAAAATATGCTGACCTCAAAGCGAGATGTAGGGACTTGCCCTTACTGTAGCCTTGGGACTAGAAGTGGGGTCATCTCCAACCTCCCCGCCCCAGCCGGCCTCAGGGGGGTGGTTGAGCTGGGGTGTGTAGAGGAGGAGAAAAGGAATAGAACTCGTGTTTCCTGGCAAGTGAGAAGCAAAGATGCCAGGCAAGGACCACTAGCTGGGAACCAGAAGGGAGCGAGGCCTTCGACAGCACAGGGCTGATGGCTGCCGTTCTCAGACACGTGGAGTTCAATTGGAGAAGATGAGGAATGCGTGAGGATTGCACAAAGAAGGCAGGGAGCCAGCGGAAAGGAGCCTGAGATGGCAGTGATGGTCCCCTCTCCACTTTCTGTCTCTAGTCGCCTTTTTAATTCTCATGGTGGGTCCCGTCCTCACCCACCTGGAGTCAAGGGGAGCCATTCGCCCCCGCCTGGGTGGCAGGGTGGAGCTGCGTCTGCCGCCCACGCCTGGCTCGTCATTATGGCCCAGACTTCCCTGAGACTGAGAATTACTGATGACGGAGACGGGCAGGTGCTGGGTGGGAGGTTTAAGGTACTTTCACTGTATTTTTAAATAGCAGTGGAAAGTTGGCAAGTTAAAGGCTTACTGCGAGGAGCCTCATAGAATGGATCTGACAGCATTTTATATTAAAACCACATACGTATTGGATTGCCCAAGCCTTGGTAATAATGAATGTGTCAGAAGGGCAAATCTTCAAGTATCTTTCAACCATAATTCAGGGTTTTATGTTTCTGTTTACAAAGTCGATGGCAATCAGAACTGCCTCAAACTGTAGAGGTTTTGCTTCTTCGAATGATTGACACATCAATTCAATTTCAATATTATTTTTTCACACTTTATTTCTGTGGTTATCTTTAAAGTCACCCACTTGGGCCAGCATACTGGACAGCTTCTTCTCTGTGAGCCTTCACAGTGAACCATTTTCCACTACCAAAAAAAAAAATGACATCCAATAAACTCTGGATGGTGCGAATTGTTTTCTTCAATTATTTTATTGTTTTCATGTTGTACATCCATTTGATGGCTGTTTTAATCTCGTTTTGACTTTTTTTTTTTATAAAGAACTAGCTGTAAATTTAGTTAATTGATCTTTTCTCTTCCTTTCACATGCTGCTGTGGATTTGATAGAGAGACACCCGATTACAAATGCTATCGATGGAAAGAACACCTGGTGGCAGAGTCCCAGTATTAAGAATGGAATTGAATACCACTATGTGACAATCACACTAGATTTACAGCAGGTATAGTGCCTCTTTCTTATCATTTTCTACTGTTGAAATTGTGTCTTGGATTTTCTTTGTTTGGTTAATAGTTCTTGGGTAGCACTTGTTTAGTTAGAAGAAAGGGTACTTTATCTCCTCACCCTCCGTTATTTGCTTGTGAATACAGTGAACAAAGGGGGCTATTTATTTGGTGTATTGTCATTTAAAACTATTTGGCATTTATTTCTAGCGCATAACTAAAATCCACATGAAAGGTTTAGTACTGAATTAGGAATTGACTCAGTTTTGACTCATTAGAGTTAATGATTTAAACATGGATCAAAAAAAATTCACATAAGGGAAATAGGATAGTGTCCTTAAAAAAACACAACATTCTTAAAAGAATACAGTACTCCCAGTCTGCTGGTGGTGTGGGTGCTTAAAGGTTTTGGATAACAAGGCTCTTGAGTAAATTGCCTCAATTAATGAGAGTTGAGCCAGCTGTGCTAGTTGATTCTTAAATTAAACTGGGCCACTAAGTCAGGTAACAAGCCTAGTGGCCGCTACAGCTGGTGCTGGGAGTTCCAGTTTGTTCTGCATCGGCTTGAGCTGCTTCTGCCCAGAATATTGAGGTCAGGCTGAAGTCGTGCCTCAGGAGTGAGCCCTCACCCAGCTACTTCAGCTGCAAATAGGAGGGGATCTGGAAAAAAGGTTCCCCTAGTGTATTAGTTAGGGTTCTCTAGAGAAACAGAATCAACAGGGAACACTTGCAAATATAAAATTTATAAGTGTCTCATGTGACCGTGGGAATGCAGAGTCCAAAATCCGCAGGGCAGGCTGTGAAGTGACAATTCCGATGGAGGGTCTGGACCAACTCCACAGGAGAGGCTCACCAGCCGAAGCAGGAAGAGTCTGTCTCTTCTGAACCCTCCCTAAAAGACTTCCAGTGATCAGATTAAGCATCACTCATTGCAGAAGACACTCCCCTTTGACTGATTACAAATGGAATCAGCTGTGGATGCAGCTGACATGATCATGACTTAATCCTATGAAATGTCCTCATTGCAACAGACAGTCCAGCACTTGCCCAACCGGACAAACAGGTCCCACCACCTGGCCAAGGTGACACATGAACCTGACCATGGCCCCTGTTTTGCTGTTATTCCAAATACAAAGGCTTTTCCAGTTGCTCGGAGGCTGAACCTGGGATGTGGCCTGAGACAGCCCCTCGCTCTCTGGCATCAGCAGAGGGAGCCCCCCAGCACTTCTCCCTGGCCACGGGGACGCAGAGCAGGGTGGTGTGGGGTTAGTGCGGCGTGTGCTGCAGGAGGCCATGTTTCCTCAGGTGACCGCTGTGTGGGGGCCAGTCACCTTCTCCCAGGGCCAGCCAGGCTGCAGGCGTCCCCTCACTGGATGCTGTGCCCACCTCCTTCCTCGGAGTTCCACTCCTCCCTCAGGGTCGGGCACGCCATAGCAGGGGATGCTCAGACCTGAGACCAGAAAGGCTGGAAGACACCCCTTCCTCCCGCCTTGGGCCCCCAGCACCTGAGCAGCCGCGGTGCAGGGTGCTGTAGCTAAATCACCGGTGGCATGGACTCCTTCTGCCAGGCTTGGTGCACAGCCGCTGAGATCAGCCCTGAATTGATAGAACTTCTCGGAGCCCGATCCAGGGATGGCGACGGTGGTAACTCATGTCCTAGGTCAGTTCCTTCCTGGGCATGAGTTTCCTGGGGGTACAAGCCTCAAACGGGGCCTCACCCCCTTCCTAATGAGCACGTGTCCTTTATCACTCACAGTTGCCCTCTCCCTTCCAGGTAATCCCTGGAAGCCCACCCCAAGCAGGAAAGAATTGGCTGTCAGTAAGGAGGGGGTCAGCGAACGGGGGTGCTTGATTGCTCTGGATTACTCTCCACGTCTTCTTTTAGACCATACCTGGACACAGAGGGTCGGTTACTACTATGATTTGCACCAATCACTTACATTACTCTTTGAGTCTAACCACAATATTGTCTTACTTGTTAACAAACATAGCAGCTTTTTTTCCTTTTTAATATACAACTGGATGGGGCAATCACAAGTTTTTACTTAAGCATTCCTACGCAACCTACCTATCATTAATTCAGCAAATCACAGAGTTCACAGGGAAGCCTCTATCTAAATGAAGCCATTTATATCTCTTCTAAGAGATGTAAATTTACTTTGCATCCCTACTCATCTGTTTTCACATGGTCTCTTAAGGGTCATGTGAATTTGTTTCTCCTGTTTTCTCAGCCTTTCATTTAGTTTAGTAGCCTTAAGATTGGTGAATACTTCTAAGTTGACTTTTAAAAATCAGTCTTTACTATATGTGGTAGAGCTGTGTTTATGACCCAGATTTCCCTGACTCCAATCTGGAACAGACCATGTGAGCATGATAGAGTAGAGGCATCCTAGAGTCACATCCCAGACGGCTCCCTCTCATATCCTTCTCTACCTTCAGCCCTCCTATTCCCTGAAAGTGAACTAACCGTGGGTTCAAGGGAAGGAGGCAAAGGTAATGCACAAAATGGAAGAAACCCTTATCTCCAGTTGATTTAAGATTTTAATTTAGCCAATGACTTTAATGGTGTAAAAGTGAAGGAAGTTTTGTAATCAGGTTTTATGATGGAATTCTTCAGATTTCACAGCCTTTGGAGTAATGAACTGTGGAGCTTATTCATAGCACATACTCCTACTTGGTTAAGGAGGAAAGCTGCAAGAAGGCGTGTTTCAGCACATTGTCGACAGAGAATGAGGACATCCTAAGTATTTCATTGCCTTCCCATCATGATCCTATAGGGCAGCGAGTATTATTGCCCCTGATTAACAGTTGAAGAGCGCTGAGACCGAGAGGTGAAGTGCCTTGGCCCACGCTACACAGCTTACTGATGGCAGAGCTGGGAATCTCAACCTGAATAGTCAAATCCAGTCTCCAAACTCTTAGCCACTAGCCCCAGTATTTCCTGAATAGGGATCTGAAGCCTTAGCCTGGGGAGCACATGAGAATTTTTTGTGTTTATTTTTAAGGGGTCCATGCATTGTCCAGGTTCAGGAAACCTCACAGTGTGTTCTCCTGGCTTCTGTAATGCAGAGGGGCTAGAGCTCTGCTTCTAGTGTGCCCTGGGATGCCTGTGTCACATGCATGACTTCTGTCTCTCACCTACATCCAGAAGGACTAACACTGTGTGTTCAACACTATATGAACGCCATCCGAGGGGGGGAAAGGGCAGCGGTTACAGTGAATAGGTGAATACCAAACCATCGACTCAGCAGGAAGTTTGACCATTTATCTTGTCTCCTTTTTATTTTGAGATGTATGACTTCCAGTAAGTACCAGTATTTGTGTTGATATAGACTTGGCTTCTCTGTGAAACGCCTTAAATAAACTACGATGTATGTATATAAGCAGCAACCATTGGATTTCCTTTATTAAATCATTACAGATTACACTGGGAAATTTCTTCTACATTTAACATTCAAGATAAGTACTGGAAAAGATGTAACAATTTATTTAGAAGAAAGTTGCAACTTATAAGTGTATTGTTTTAGAGTTTTATTATTAAGGGATTATTAAATTTTCCCAGTTCTGCTATTTACTCACAGCATATCTGGAGCAAATGACTTAATTGTGCTGTGCCCTGACTTCAAGATTAGCAAAATAAATATTATAATATCATGGCAAGAAATTTGAAATAATGATAATAGCACTATAACAACTAAACTCCATCTGGCAATTATGGTTATTATGAAGACCTCGTATCAGAATAGATTTGGAGAGGAGCTTAACTATTTCCAGTAATAAGTATGTAAAAAACCCAGTATGCCAGCAAATAAAATATACAGTAATTTAAAAAACAATAATAGGGACTTGAAAGTTGATGGGGTGTCTTGAACACTCCATTTTAGATCCTTTCCAGCCAGATTTTCGCACAGTATGACACCTGACCTCATTTTTATGATTTAAAAAATCTGGCCGCTTTCTCAGTCGTTTCTTTCAGTTTGTTTAGGGAGAGAGCTGATTGGCAGAGGGACAGCTTTTATTGTTCTTATTATTGGAGACATTGTCAGCTAACAGAAGAATCACGCAGAAAACAGAGTTCCCACGTACTCCGGCTGCGCGGTTCTCCCTGCCATTTGCACTTTGCATCCTGTGGTTCCTTTGTTATGTTTGTTGAAGGAATATTATTATGATTGTATTATTAACTAGCGTCCATGGTTAGGGTTCACTGTGTGTATGGTTCAGTCCAATGTCTGTTTTTTATTTTTATTATAGTTATATGTCTATATATAACTTAAAATTGAGAGGCAGCTTTTTAGTAGACTTTGTTAATATATACTGAGGTCCTGGGCTCCCCTGGGCACTCAAGGTTCGCCTTGTCTGGGTTTGCCTGAGCTGCCATCACAGGTGCCACAGACTGGCTGGGGGCTGACCGAAGTTTATTGCCTCTGGTTGTGGGGGGGCTGCCTCTGGGGTCGCTGGAGCTTGGCTGGGGGTCAGTCCCGGGCTGCGGCACCTCCTCCCTCCGCTCCCGGGTTCCCACTGGCCTCCTGCGTTCTGGCTCCTTCCTGCACCCTTCTCTTCATAAGGCTCCCCGTAATGGGATTAAGATGTACTCTCATTTAGTTGGCCACACCTTAATGAAAATGACATGTTCAACAGGGTCACTGTGAAAAGCCCAGGAGTGTGGATTAAGATTAAGATTAAGATTAAGGATTTGGTGATGCACTGCTAGGCCTTGTCTACTATAGCACAATATCAATATAATCATCACTCTTTACCAGCTTTACATTTAAAAATTTTTTTAAATAACACTGATTCGAGTGGGATCTGTGGTTAATTAGTAAGTGTGTTCCCCCTCTAAATGAATTTGTGCTGACCTTTGAATCATTAATAAAGGGGACAACAAGTGTCGTTATCCACACTTTGCAGAGCATTAGTTCTAAGTGGCCTCCATGCATCTTGTTAGACTAAGTCCAATCCGGTGACTCCTCCGCTGGCAGCCCTAAGGCCGCCTGCTCTGGGCAGGAAGCCACACCAGGGGCCACGCGCCGGACACCTCCACACCGGGCGCCGCTTCTCTCCTGCTGCTGTGCCCTCCTAACTCCTGTGTGTCCCTAGCACACCCAGGCTGGCGCTGCTTCAGGGCCTTTGCATCTGCTGCCCCTTCTGCAAGGAATGATTTCCCCCTCCTTTGGGTTTTTATTTTATTTACCCCCAACTTACTTGAGTTTGCAACCCCTCTCCACTTCCTAACCTACCTCCCACCTTTTTTTATTCCTCCATAGAATATAACACCATCTCACTTAATATATTATTTTACTTATTTATGCTATATGTTGTTTGTCTTCCCTTACTAAATGTGAATTTCATGAAAGTTGAGCTAGTGTCTGCTTTTTAAAAAAATTGTCACATTCTGCCCACTTAGAACAGTGTCAACATATAGGAGACCCTCAATTAATATTTATTGCATGATTGAATGAATAGACAATGCAAATCATCAATTCATAATTTGAGAGCCTGGTTAAAGCTGGAAATTGAACAAAAGGTTAAAAATCCTCACTGTTCTGTTTCTCACGATAAAATACACTGTGCATTTTTAAAATGTATGGAATACCCTTTAAGTCTCTGGATGAATACCAGTAAGTAAGTTTTCTCTCTAATCTTCTTTCTAAACATGTTCAATTTGGTCTACTAGTCAGTCTGTATGACTTCACCGCATATGCAGCTTTATTGGTGGAAAAAAGGGGTTTTAATCAATTTCATTCTTTTTTTTTTTATATGAGAGAAGTCTGGGGCTATAACTATTTTTTACTTGATGTTATATATTTTTTCCTCGGGGTGGGGGATGTAGGAATAAAAAAGGGGAAAGGAAGGCCATCGCCATGGTTTTTACACAACTGTGTTAGACATAGAATATCATGTATTTGAATATGCAATGCTGATAAAGTAAATTCTAGAATATCATGAAAATATAAATATTGTGAAGATACAAATCCTCCTTCAAATAGACTCAAGGTGACTGCCCTGGAAAATGCTTCTTCGAGCCAGGTGATAAAATAGAGAATTGCTTCTATAAAACCAAAGCCATAAAATATAAGGAAGCGATCTGTGAAAGATGTGTGGGAAAAGATCTATTAAGATGGTACCTAAATTAACTAAAAAATAAGAAGAAAAGAGGACAAAGAAAAAAGAAAAACAAGGAAAAGCTGAAGAAGGAAAGAAAAAAGAGGGAAAAAAAGGAAAAGGGAAGAAGAGAAACAAAGAAAAAATTAACTAATTCTATTCTGGAAGTCTGAACAGAACTGCCTAATGTAGACTAAATGGACAATTTTTCACAACTGTCTGATGCTTTCTACCCAAAAGTCAATGGTATTTCATTATTTTGTTGGACTCCATTTTTATTCTCAGAGTCTAAGTTTTGGCTTTATATGTATATATGTGTGTGTGTGTGTGTGTGTGTGTGTGTGTGTATACACACACACATTTTTTCCCTAGGAAATTGACTACAAAATTAAGTTATGAGATAGTGTGTATGCGCTAATTCATAAATAAGAGGGATTTTCAAGATTACTCCAAGTCTCTAAAGCACAAGCATGGCAAGGAAGATGCGAGTCAGGAGAAAGAGAAAGAAGGAGATAGGACACGTCTCCTTGTCTATTACTGAGAGTTCATTAACCCTAGAAAAATAAAATGTTGTCCCACTTTAGGTAATGTGTCCCACTCCATGCTCCTTTATTTTATTTGTAAAATAGAGCTCATATTATATGAGTTCTTTATTAAGAGCATTATTATAAGAATAAAGTGATACAAATAGTGAATGTCGAAACGATGCTGAGGAGAGAACAAATGGGTCGAGTTATAACTGGAACACTAGTGTAGTTATATTGGCCTTTTCAAAAACTTTATCTATTTCCCTACATTCTTGAATATATTGGCATAAAATTATTCGTAAACTCTTATTTCCTTTTTGATGTAGAAACAATCTCTAATGATGTCCTCTTTTTTATTCAAGATATGACTTTTTTTTTCTTGACAACTTAGTAGTTTTTTTAAAAATCATTTTTTTGGTCTTTCCAAATTGTCAGCTTTTGGTTTGGTTGATTTTCTTTACTATGAGATTGTTATTTTACATTGAATTCTGATTTTATGTATTATTCTATTTTTGCTTCTACTCTGAGATTTTTATTACCATAATTTTTCTAGCTTCTTGAAATTGATACTTAGATAATATATTTTTCAGCCTTTCTTACATATTTGCTCTACATATGACTTGAACTATATCTTACAAGTTTGATAGGGTGAATTTTTATTGTCATTTATTTTAAAATATTTTAAACTTTCCATTACAATTCCATTACAATTCCTCTAGATTATTTAGCAATGAAATGCTCAATTTTCATAATATTAAGTATTTTTCTCATTATCACTTTTTTTGGTTATTTTTCTCTCCCTTAATTCTCCTGTGGTCAATATAGTTTGATAGTATTTTGAGACCTTCTTTTCATCCAGCATCTGGTAAAGAACATTTGTGTACATGAGAAGAATGTCGGGGATCTTCACTGGGTGACTTGATATTTAGCTTTCTGTCTTCCACAGTGGTTGAAACATTGCACATCCCCACCAGCAGTGAATCTGTATTCCAGTTTCTCCACATCCTCTCCAGCATTTGCAGTGCCTGTTTGTTTTGTGCCAGCCATTCTTATAGGTGTAAGATATCTTGTTGTAGTTTTGATTAGCATTTCCCTAACAGCTAATGAAGATGAGGTTTTTTTCCATGTACTTTGTAGCCATTTGTATCTCCTCTTTGGAAAGATGTGTATTCACATCTTTTGCCCATTTTATAACTGTATTATTTGTTCTTTTGTTGTTGAGTTGTAGGATTTCTTTATATATACTGCTTATCAAACCCTTATCAGATATATGGTTTCCAAATATTTTCTCCCATTGAGTTGGCTGCCTCTTCACCTTTTTGACAGTCCACTGAGGCATAGAAACATTTGATTTTTGAGGACTTCCCATTTATCTATTTTTTCTTAAATTGCTTGTGCTTTGGTGTAAGGTCTATGATGCTAACTCTTATTACTATGTCTTAAAGATTAACTCATTTATACTTAATGCTATTTCTTGTATTGGGTTTTAAATGATCATATTTCTATTTTTTAATTGTCCTATTTTCCATTATTTCTTTCTCCTGACTTGCCTTCTCTTAGAATATTAAAATTCCAACCCCCTGCCTCCCCCCACCCCTAAACTCCCACATTTAACTATTCCGTTTCTTCTTTCCTTAGCTTGTGTCCTATTCATTGTCATACTATTGTTGTATTAATTACCACAGAGATTATAGCATATATCCCTGATTTAGCAAAATCCGCTATAAATTATTGGTACATTCATCAATTCCTAGACCAGGCAAAAACCTTATAACACTTTATCTTTATCCCATCCCTCCTATCATATTTTATCCTACAGTTCTCATGTGTTTAATTCTAGGTATATATTGAACTCCAACTTTTTCTGGTATACTTTTTTTGTTCCTCTGTTAGTATACTTTCATCTGAGGTAATTCTCTGTAGCCTGGAGAACTCCTTTTGGTATTTCTTTTAATGAGGGTCTTGCTAGTGACCAATTTTCTCAATTTTGTCCTAAAAAAGTCTTTATTTTGCCTTCATTTTTCAATATTGCCTTCATTTTTGATGAATAGTTTTCATTGGGTATGGAATTCTTGATCGGAATTTATTTTCTTTCAGCACTTTAAAGATGTCATACCATCATTACTTGGAAATCATCATTTGTAATGTGAAGTCAGTGGAAAATTTTATTATTACTCCTTTGAAAGTTGGTTGTCTTTTTTTCATTGTTTCCTATAATTTTTTTTCTTTGTCTTTTGTATTTAGATGTTTACCACAGTGGGCCTAAGAATGATATTATTTGGATAAATATTATTTGGGATCAAAAGTTTCTGGCATATTTTATCAGTTTTGGAAAATTGCCAGCACATATTTTCTCAGATATTGTTGCCGTCCCTTCTTTTTCTCTTCTACTTCTGGGATACCAGTGACACATGTGTTAGACTATTCACCGTGACCATTATGAACTCTAGGCTTTTTTTTATTTTTCTGTCTCCCCTCCACCCCACCTCTTTCTAGGATTCTTCAGTCTGTGTGTTTTTTGTTGTTGTTGTTGTTTTTTTTTAACATGGGCTGGCACCGGGAATCGAACCTGGGTCTCTAGCATAGCAGGCAAGAACACTGCCACTGAGTTTTATGTTTTTTTAATGATCTTTTAGATCTACTAGTCCTGTCTTCTCCTGGGTCTAGTATTTTCTTAAACACTAGAATTGACCAAATTCTTAATTTCAGTATTTTTTTTAGTTTAGAATTTCTAGGTGGAATACTTTTTTTATAGGTTCCAGACAAAATTTTCCATTTTGTCATCTAGAACCTATTAATCACATACAATTTATATTCTCTGTTAACTGTGACTTTTAAAGCATTGTGAATCGGCTTCTATTGTCTTTTGCCACCTCCACCCTTGGTTTACTGATTCATGGCGAGCTGGTATTTTTGATTAAATATTACACATTGTGTCTGAGAAGTTATAGAAATTCTAGATTATGTTATTATTCTCTTTAAAGGATTATTATTTTCCAATTAATATTGGAATTATTAGAATAGTGAGCTTTAATATTAGATTAATATTATTTCTAAGATTTAGAATTGGGCCAGATTACCTTGCCTCAAGCAGCAATTTAGGTATTTTGTGGCTTGGTTTTAAGTCTTTTGAGGGCCAATAATGGGTTGGCCTTATTTCTAAGGGTAGTCCTTCAGGTTTTCCAGCCAAAACCTTGGATTGTTTACCAGCGACTTTCCTTCTAGCCTGACCCTGAGCTCCAAACTTTGTCTTCCCAGCTCTGTGAGACTGCCCAAAGCTCTACTTAGCTTTTTCTCTCTTAGCACTTACTCTTTGCGTGGTTTTTTTAATCTTCTGGCCCCTCTAACACTTTGAATTTGGCCATCTCTTAATGGCAACAACTGAGCAGAATGTAGGGCTCATTTCTTTATGGATCATGATTCCTTACTTCCTAGCTAACTCAGTAGCCTTGAATTCCAATGCTTGTCTTTGAAGTCCTGTGAACTGCAAGCTCTAGAATGTAGCTTTCTTTGTAACCCCTATTCTCCTGTCAGCAAATCAGCAAATAACCCAGAGAACAAACTGGCCAGCTCGCTTTGATCTGTTTCTCTTTACTTGAATCTGGTTGCCTTGGTTGCTCTCTGTTGTTTTCAAATAGCTTTTTTTTTTCAGTATTTTATGCAGCTTTTATAGTTGTTTTCGCTGGAAAAATATACACTTATTTATAGTTTAAAATAAATATTGGTATATCATCTGATAAAATTTTTCTTTTGCTCTTTGTAAATTTAAGGAATGGTCAGAATTATTGCTATAATATTAAAATATACTTATTACTGAGATATTTTGGTAAGTTATGGGGTAAGCAAGAAAGAATATTTAAACTTGGAACTATCTTGGAAAATATAGTTTTGGAAAATATGGTATTCATGAAATTGTCATCTGAGTAGACTTAAACAAAATAGGTGCTATTCCATGGAGGAAACACCACACCCCATGGCAGCTGCCCCAAGGAATGCACGAAGAAAGTGATTTCACAATAATAGATTCGAAAACTCTTATTGAGAACTGATGCTTGGCGAGCACTCTTTTATAGTCATGAAAGAATCAGAAGTCCTTGCTTTTGAAGAGTTTATATCCTGGAGAAAGGTATGTGCTTGGGTGTATGCGCGTCTGTTGAGGTGGGAGTGTTAAGGAGGGAAAAGGAATGCAGAATAGTAAGTAAACAAATTTAGAATAGTGAGATTTTCATGGAAAAAACAAAACAAGATAATATGATAGAGAGTGATGAAATAATTTTCTTCACTTGTATACTCTAACCATGCATTTTTTGAGTAAGTGATAATTGAGCTAAGAATTAAATAACAGAAAGTGCCGGGCTTGGAAAAAGCCAAGCAGACACAAAGTTGGTATGCTGAGGAAGGGAGAGAAGCTGTGTGGCTGCAGCCGGGTGCCCCAGGGGAAGGCGGGCCCGTGACGGTATCAGGGAGAGCACAGGGCTTACCTCCTGCAGGGAGCAGAGAGTGAGCCATGATGAGGCTGGTGGTGACCTCTGAGGATAACGAGAAGCCTCTGGAGGGATTTATGCTAGAGATAACGGGCTTCATTTACTTCATTAGAAATGCCACTCTTTCTGCTACATGGAGAGTGATCGTAGCAAGGCAAGAGTGGAAGATGGTTGGCCTCCCAGGAAGCCTCTGCAGTTTTCTAGCTGGAAAAGAATGATATGTGAGGCTAAGAGGATAAGTGGTAAAAATGGACAGACGGGGTGGGTTGTAAGTGACTTGGGAAATGGATGCGGAGAGTGAAGTTAAAAATGTTGACTCTTAGGATTTGGGCCAAAAAAAATTCATTTTACCGAGATGGCATGAACTGAAGGAAGAACACGTTGGAGATGTGGGGTAGTAATTAAGGGTTCTGGCTATAATTAGTGACAGATTTTGGGTATCACTGGCAAGGAGATTGTGTTGAGTGCTACAGCTCTGCTGCTTGAGGTCATCGGTCAAGAAAGTGCAGATGGTAAAGTGTCCAAGAACTGAATTCTAGGGACTTCAAATTTAGAGCTGAATAAAACAGAGGAGGAGAGGAGGGTGAAATCAGAGAAAACAAGAAGGAGGGAGGGGCAACTGTGGCAGTGCAGCTGCTGAGAGGGATGAGGCAAACCGTCAAGCGTTAGAAATATCAGAACACCGGGGGGAAAACATATTAAATTCCAATGAGTGATGACTTTTTTTAATGCCACAGAATCTTTAATAAAAGGCAAATCACTCCAAACATTGAGATGTAATTTGGAGCTCCCACCTCGGCAGCATCTACTAGTGCACAGTTTATTTATTTAAATGCACAAATATCGATAGTGTAATGTTTCTATTAAGGTAGCAGCCAATAAAATTGTACAGAAAAAAAGGGGTAGAAGAAGATTATATCATTCTTTACTGATTAGTCAGGTTGTGTCTAAATGTTAAAAGTAATACATGCTCTTGTGAAAATAATTCAGCAATGTTTGTCTTTGCACATATTTAAATGTGACTTTTCAGTCAAGTTTGCTGTAGGAAGGTCATAGTAGAATAATCACAGATTAGCTGAAACAATGAATACAACTAAAATCAAAAAAGACCTTATGATACAGTACAACCAAGGAAATAATTCTGAAACACTAATGAGCAGTTGCCTCTTAGCATTGGGTCATTATTATACTAATAAGTCAGGCTGGGGAACAAGGATGAATAATCTTCATAATACAGAGTAAATACTTAATTTAACTGTCTGCCTTCACAGTATTTACTTTTTTTACTAAAATCTTGTAGTACAGGGTTGAGATACGTGATTTTTTCAGTAAAAAATATTTAAATACAATTTTAATTCCTACTTCATTGTCAACATCACTTCCACTCTCAATTAATTAATTTTTAGTCATAAGCTTTTCCATACATTAACACTGAGAATAATTTGTTTCATGAATGATTCTGGAAATATGTCAATATTTATAAAATGAAGTACAAAAGTTTAAGCTAGCTAAAATATCCATTGTTGGTGGTTCTAAGTATATTGTTTGTTTTCTTAATTAAAAAAGTGAAATAACAAAAAAACAGTAAAAATGTGCAAAAAAAAGAAGTGCAAAATCTGAAGACATGTAGTTAGTAAAAATGTGAGAAAATATTTTTTCCACTTATTTTGGATACTGTTTTAGTTTGTAAGCTGCTGGAATGTGATACACCAGAAATGCAATGGCTTTTAAAAAGGCAATATATTAAGTTACAAGTTTACAGTTCTAAGGCCATGAAAATGTCCAAATTAAGGCACCAACAAGAGGTTACCTTCACTCAAGAAAGCTAATGCGGTCTGATCCACTCTATCAGCTGGGAAGGCACAGGGCTATGTCGCTAGCTTTCTCTCCTCATTTCATAAGGCTTCCCGGGGGTGTTTTCTTTCTGCATCTCCAAAGGTCTCTGGCTGCGTGGGCTCCAAAGCGTCTTCTAAAATATGGTTCTCTTTTATAGGCTCCATAAGCAGCCCCACCTTGAATGGGTGGAGACACATCTCCATGGAAACCACCTAATCAAAAGTTACCACCCACCCTTGGAAACAATTAAAACAATCCCCCAAAGCAATATTGAATGAGGATTAAAGGACATCCTTTTATCCTTAAGGCTTTTCTGGGGTACACAATAGCTTCAAACTGGCACAGATACTTAAATGTTTCTAGAATATACTCAAGAAAATTAAACTAATGATAAAATATATTCTATTCTAAGATTATCATTTATTTTATTTTAGTATAGTCACATAACTGAAGTATTCACAGAAATTTTTTGTGAATAAGTAGCACCATTATATGATTAGCATAACTCCACTTATCATTATTAGATTCAGCTGGATTTGCCTTCCTTTGCTATATGCATCTAGATAAATAAAGCATGGATGTAGATGCAGAGGGAAAGGAAAAGAGTAGGGGTATCGCTCTATTGGTTATGTGATGTGGAGTATCCTTTGATATGCAGTGTTGCACCCTATCCATCTTTCTTTGAAGAGAACCTCCTGGTGCTTCCTAATTCATCACTGACCCAGTTCCCACTTCTTAAATTGCCCTTTGATATATCATAAATATTCTTCTCTTACAAGCTGAAAATCAACAACACTATTTTCCACTTTCTTTAAAAAGAAAACCTACGTTCTTGAACTCCTCTTTATTAAACACTGTCCTTTTCTTCTAAAGATGAGCAATGTTTAACAGTGGACCCATATTGCCCATTATGGTGCGTTGCTTGGAGCATGCTGGGCTACGGACTTTTAGGCATAATTTTCCCATCTTTCTTAATATAATATGGCACATTGTGAGAGAGATGTAATAACTTCTGGGCCGTGTGCTGTCAGGAAGCACGGGAGTGAAGGGTGCCCATGTAAAACGTGAGTGTTATGGAATAGGAGAGATTCGGGCATTCTGTTCAATGAAGTCAAGTCCTGGGCAGTGTTACTGAACTGCGTCTCAACGTAAGGCTCATGATGACTCAAAAAGAGCCAGTTAGTGAATGAACTATTGTATTTATTTTCGGTATGAATTATAGTTTTTATAATTATGATATAAAACATTTCATATTGTAAATCGAATATGTGAGTACTGGTGTCTGGGATTTCAGTTCAGGAATTTTTGTCTCTGAAAGACTTACTACTGGCACATTTGAGAACATATTTTGTCCAAGATCCTAGGCAAAATGTTCTGTATCAATCATTTCATGGGATTCTCTCAACTCTATCACAAACAATTATGAATACTTGCAGAATTAGAAATAGACAGATATTATTGCAGATGAGAAAAATTTGTTTAGATTCCGCAGTTGGCAAACAAGAGCCAGGATCCAAACCCAGTTCTCTCTGACCTCAGAGCCTGCTTTCTGCTCTCCAGATGTAAATCATGCATCTGAATTCCTGCCCCAGCCTGAAAGGAGTGAAGTGCATCAGAATATGAGCTGTTCTGCTGTACACGATGCTACACATAGCCATAAGCATGCTAATATCATGAAAGCAAGAAGATGACTACAAAAAATTATGAAAATTTAAAACTCCATTTCTAAGTGGAATTTAAGATTTGCCAGAACTGTTACTAACGCCTAACAAATGTAAAGATAGAATTTGAAATACTGAGTTGACTATTTAAAGGTCTAGTTGTGTCCTGGATTTTCTCACAGTGTTTGGAGAGAGTTATTGCGCTATTAAATGCTATTGATGAGGGAACATAAGTACCTTTTCTTTAAGGAATCATGTAGAATTTGTGGGTCTTTGATAAAAATTATTTGGCCAATTTAACTTCAGTTACGGTAGACTAGACATTGTGCTCAAACAATTGAGGAAGATTATTATTGACCCAATTTGGTCAAAATGATCTCCAGGAGTTTAAATCTTTATTGTTGTTTTTTCATTTTTAATGTGATTCATTGATTTTCCTAAGGAAGGGCGTCAAATTTCTCTCCAGTAGTCATAGTGAAAGCCTGTCTGAATGTTTACTATCAATACATTAGTAAGTCTTCATATACTTAGAGATGTTAACTAGAATTCCATGGTCTGGATTTTATAAAAGAAACATTTCTGTAAACATAGAGAATAAGGGGAATCTCTTAAATGCAAGAAATTAAATGGTTTTTATATCATTATCAAATGTAGAAAAATTGAAGTCAAGATGCTTAAAAACTTGCTAGAAAGAAATGGTTTATTATAAACCTGTTTAATCTGTGTGCCAAATATTTATGTCATATCTCACAATCAAAATATTCCTAAGAAATGAAGAGAACTTTGACAAAACAATATTTTATATTTGAATAAGTACTCCATGCTTGGATTAGTGAGTGGAAGTTGCATATTCTGGCATTTGCATATTTGCATGCAGAAATATGTGCGTGGTGCCTGTGACCCTGTGTCACATTTTCATTGCCCTTCCCAGCTCCTGTGAAGGCGCTGGAGCCTGGCCCGTGGTCAGTGCCCGCCTGGCCGATGTACAGAAATAGACTGTTGTGCCGCATCTTCCCATCTCTGTGCCTGCCTCCCTGTGTTTCTATGACTTTTCCTTAACTATATGCTTTTCCTTCTCAATAATAAACCATATAAATTATACACTGCTGAGGAATTGCATGAATTATTATACCAACTCCTCAGACTTAATGCAGCATTTTAGTGATCTAAATATTTTCAGCATCCAATAAAGTCAGAATGTACTATGTTGCTTCTCCTGTAGGATCCCGCTTAAATTTCCAAGAGTGTTTGGTTTTTTGCACAATGTGGGATTCTTTCCTTGGGTATGCCCTAAAATACTAGAAATAGATGGTATTCTAAACTGAAACAAAATGAGACTTTAATTTATTTGCATTCCTTTCCAAATTTGTCTATATCGTCAGTTTTCTGAGAATAACTGTATCTTTATCTCTCCCTTCTATATACTAACTAGATTAAGATTTGCTTTAATTCTCTTGATTTTCATTGAAACTTCTGATGCCAAAATTATTTGTGATCTGCATGACTACATAAATGCACTCTGTCAAATACCTTTTTCTTCAACTGTTTGTCATTATATTTTATTATTTCCAGCGTCGTGTGTGTGTGTGTGTGTATGCTGTATGGTGGGGTCACATTTCATTATTCTTCCATGTGAGTATCCTGTTACTGCAGCACCATTTGTTGAATTGTTGTTTATTGGTTTTTTGCTTATTTGTTTTGCTTGTTTGTTTGTTTTTGGGGGAAGTGTGTGGGCTAGGAATGGAACGGCGGTCTTCTGCCTGGCAGGTGAGAATTCTACCACTGAACTACCCTCGCACCCCCGATTTCCAGGATGCTTTTAAATTAGTGATTTTAATTTTCTTTTTAACCATTTGATTTTTCTGTTAGTGCTTTCCTATGCATTGTTTTTCTCTTGGGTTTTTTACCTAGATTCCATAAGAAAGATGATTCTATTTAGGAATTTTTATTGTCTCATGAACTAATTTTTGTTATAGATTCTGCCCTTTTGTCTTATAAAAGTTCATTGATAGCATTAACATTTGGGTTTCTTTCCTTCCAGTTCTCTTCTACACACACACACACACACACACACACACACACACACAGGTACAGACATACTCACATATTTTGAATTGTGAGTATACTGTAAATAAAGTTTTATATAGCCTGGGGTTTTTAAAGTTGATACTATATCATGAGGCATTTCCCAATGTAATTAAATCATTTCTGAAATTTAGTTATTTAAAAATTAAATTGCAAATATATGGTCTTACTGTCCTGTTACCAGTTGTCCTTGGGCTTGTGGACTTTCTGAAATGCAGGATAGTGTAAGTGAGAAAGAATAGTTAGCAGCATCCCAGGAAACACTGGTGCTGTGCGGTGCTTGCCATCATGTGAGTAGGCTGTAGGAGATTTCAAATCAAGTAATGCATGTCTGTCAATAGTAAGTAAATCTTATAAACTTGTTCTGCCACTGTGTCATTTACAGCCCCTTTTCTTCATTCTCTATTCATTACAATAATTAAAACGACCCCCCAAATAGCAACAACAACAAAAAACAATGACTATTGGCAGAGGTATTATAAAGTTAATTAGGTTAGGGACCCATGTGGACTTCACACTCAGTGAAAAGATATAACACTAATATAATTTCTCTCTCTTTTCTTAGTGCTATGTATTAACTAGGAAATAGGTGAAAGCATGGCTAGCCATAGAAATAATATTTAATGAGTGTTTCCTATGGACCAGACACTGTTGGGGGTATTTCATATGTGCCATGTTTTGTAATCCCCTTGACTTTATGAAGGAAGTATATTATTTTCATTGTCCAGAAGGAAAATATGAGACACCAAAAGGTTCTATGTCACATGGCCAGTAAGTCACAGAACCCATTTAACACTAAATTCCATCTGTCCCTTAACCAGTAATCCTACTCAAATGTCTAATAGAGCACCATAAACCTTACAGATAAAAACAAGTCTTGAAATCCTTCCCCGAAACATACACCTTTCTGTAAATAGCACCTTTCTTGATCCAGTTGTTTAGGCAAACAAACAAAAAACCAAAAACCTGGAAATTACTTTTGATTATTCTTTGCCCCTCATGTCCCATAGCCAAGTCCTACAATGGTCCTGCCTTCAATATATCCTGAATCTGACCATTATTTACTTGCAGCACTATCACCCTAACCTCAGCACCATCATTTCCCACCAAGAGTACTCAAATAGCCACCTAACTCATCTGTTTACATCCATATCCTCTCCTTATAACCCACTCATCAAACAGTGGCCAGAGTGCTCTTTTAAGAATACACCTTGGCTCTCATCACCCCTTTGCCCAAAAGTTCTCCAATGGCTTCCCAAAATACATACACCAAAAATCCATACCTGCTACCATCTCCTTTACAGCTAATGTGACCTGCCCCTGTGCGCTGCTTCCCCATCACAGCTGACTGCATCTGCTGCTCCATTTTATCCTAGCCGCACTGGCTTTCTTGGGATGCACAGGTCATTCCTGCTTCAGACTTTTTACACTTGCCATTTCCTCTGCCTTAAATGCTTTTTTTGTAATACCTTGATATGGTTTCATTTCTTGTGTCACTAAGGTTTCTGCCCACATCACCATCTTAGAAAATCCTTCCCTGATCTCTAACTATTAAAGAAACCTCTACTTAAAATTGTATCAATTATTCATTTACATTGTTCATCGCATGGGTTCCCCAGCAAATATTTATCAACTGACTCTCCAGGTGCTATAAAAGACCTGATTTGTAGCATTAGCCAATTTCCATGGTGTAGATACTTCCATGACGGCTGATTTCAAACTACCAACACATAATGCCACTGAATGAGGAGTGGGAAGAGATCCACACAATTGGTTTTTGAAAGCCAGTGTAAGCTGGCAGCAGCCCACCACTGCTGTTTTGCCTGCTTTTTTAGAATATGAGACTCATGAGAGAGGAACTGTCTCATCACTGTACGTCAACACCTGGATGAAAAGCGCAGTGTGTTACCCAATGATCTGTGTAATATAGAACGTGCTCCTCAGTGAAATTTACTGAATAAATGAATTTTTGAACTAATTAATGAATTGCCATGTGAGCTTTAAAATACAGATAGAAGTGCAAAATGTCAGGGGATGAAATAGGAATCTAGGAAAACAAAGTTAAGAATAATAGAAACCAAAGGAGGTTTGACTTCAGGTCTAACTGGAATCAGGAAGCCACCACAATCCCCCCTGGAATATTATCTGCTTAACCTCCCTAAAAGAGGTAACTGAGAATTTAGATGTTTAAATGATCCTATGCCTATTTAAATAATTTCATTTATGTCTAGGTTGCAGAAATTAATCTGAAGTTCATCTAGAAGGCTGTGTATTCTAAGCACTTGATGCATTTCTAAAACATTCATGTCAAGAATATCTACAATTCAAATCATGACCTTCTGTTGGCTTGCATTATAATTTTAAAATTTATAAGCTAGACATAATAAAAAATTACACTAAGAATTATAATAGTCAAATTGCTCTTCTCACTTCTGTCAGTGATGCTACTTGATGCTGTATAACACTGAACCAGCAAACGATGGGAGAAAAGTCTCCTTCATGTAAAATGTATGTCATGGTAGCTTCATCAGTAAGTGGTGGCATTTACTGCCTTCTCTGGACATCACTGTTAGCAGTACCATCCGTATCCTTACTGCAGACATGGATCCTGGGCTAAGGAGAAGTTAGGAAGCCTCCATCTTTTCTCTCTCTTACAATGCTTTGTTAGTAAGTAATTTCCCAGCCATCCACTGTTATGTTTAGGTTTAATAGTCTTGGATCCATAATGACACTCTTTGTCAGAGTGTTTCTTGCCCTTTCTCAATTTACAATTCTCTCCCCATATATTTTTATGAGAGAAATTGCGTAGATGTTCTGCTGTCCTCCATCTTCTGATATGCGTCTAGACTCAGCTTATGGTGTCAGATTTTATTATTGAAGATCTTGCTGCTTGACGGTTTGAAACTAACTAGTTCTAGTTAATTAAACTGCACATAAAGCTCCATGGATTATGTTTCATGATTTGGGTGTCACAGATGTACAAAAATTTGGAGATCTGAAGCCTTTGGTTTGAGGTAGAGGTTGATTCCATATCAGTGGCATCCTACTTCTGTTTCCCAAAGATGTGATATTTAAGATTTTTTCTAGACTTTGTGATTAAATGTTCTATTGAATGGCAAGTTAAGAATCAGAATTCAGTGGCAGTATGTAATACTTTAAATGGAAATTTTCATAAGGTTTTTCTGGTGGAAGTATTTAAAGTCAATCATAGGAAGGCTGATTGAATGCTCACAGTTCCATTATAAAATGTCCAAAATAATTTCTCTTTTTCTGGACAACTACAACCATGAGTTTATGTGACACTCACAGCCTGTTGAAATGAAAGAATTTCAATTCTATGAAATTGTTCTTATGTCACTTTTTTTGTGGGGGGAGGGTATCTCCTGCATAGCCTTCCTCTGATTAACCTAGACAGCCTTGATTTTCTCTAGTCCTGAAGGTCAAAAAAAGGACTTACTCTGGTATAACCAATTAAGCCTAGTTGGAGAGTTTTTAAAGTTGATGGGAGTCAAACTTGTAAACAGAGCCAAATGCTGGTCTGTGAAGGTAGCATAGAGAGGTTTGTGATATTCCGTAAGCGTTGTGGGGGGGTGGACCCTTTTGGAGCCACTAAAATCCAGCTCTCAGCACTTCAGAAATCATCTTTGACTTTTCATCACTGAAGTTATAATTTGGTGGGTTTCTACCTCCCCAGGCATCAGAAGAAATCTAGGCAGAATGCAAAGGGCAAAGAATTTGCAGGGTGGTTGTTGCTGGCGCATTAGCATATGTCCTCTTAAAGTGGTCACCTTTCAGAAATATTTGTAATAATTTTGGCACTCAGTCCTTAGGAGATGTCTATCTAGTCACATGAGCACCATCTCCTATCTTTATTTTAAAATCTCACCTAGAATAACATCAGGCTCTAACAGCTTTCTCATTTTTCATTTCATTTACACTTTACATGCTTCCCTGGCAAATGAAGTCACCCCTCTAAAATCTGGGGTACAGGCCAGCTTCACAAACCTTGGCAGAATGCTTGCTTTTGTAGATTTTCCTTTCAGAAGGAGAATATGTAATTTAGCAAATGAATGGCAGGGTTACCTTGGTGGGAGTCCCTCTCTGTGGATGACGAGGCCTGCGCCATCAGTGCCTGTTCATATTATGGGGTAGGTGGGTACGTTCAACCTGTGGGGTCCCGGAACCCACCTCAGAGATGATACTGCATTTTTGATAATTTATTCAATTGCAATTTTAAAAAATGAGCAGCCAGTATGTAGAAAACATATACTAGCCAATTATAGGGGATTCTGTAGTTTCTATGGCTAACAACTTTATAACTTACTTTTGGTGGTCAAACCAGGGAAAAATTACTTCATTACAAAGCAAAAGAAAATTCCCTTAAGAGATATTCTGTTATTAGTTAGAAATGTAAATTTGGGACATAAGACTGTGGTTGGGGTTAGAAATCGAGATGGGGAAAGCATCTGTATAAAGGAGTTAGTTGAAATTTTAGGCATGACAACTGATCCAAATAATAATTTACTAACCGTGGGAAGTGGAACAAGTTACCTAGGGTTTAGGTTCACTGCTGCTGCCATAACAAAAATTACCACACGCATGGTAATAAACATGATAGACACTGAGTTAAAACACATAACTTAGTGTTTTAAAATAGCACAAATTTGTTGTCTTATAGCTTTATAAGTTGGAAATCTGAAATGGGTCTCACAGGCTGACAGGCAGGTGGGGGGGAGCGTGGGTTCCCGTCTGAAGGCTCGGGGCAGACTGCGGTGCCTGCCCCTCTCCAGCCTCCAGACCACCCAGCTCCTCGGCCCCCGCCTCCCCCTCCCCAAGCCAGTAGAAGAGCCTGCAGGCTCCTACAGCCTTGCTCTGACCTCGTCTCCACCCTCTTCCACTAGGAAAGGACCCTTATGAGCACATTGGGCCCCACAGGATAATCTAAGATAAACCCCCTCTCAGACACTTTTATTTATTCATTTCTGCAAAGTCCCCCTTGCACGTAATGTCATATGTCCGGTTTCCAGGGGCATCTTTGCAGCTGTAATTCCGGCGACCACAACTAGCCTCGCTCGTTTTGATCTCCTAACTAGTGACCTCCTATCTCAGAGTGCTTGTTAATAAAAACTAGCTTCTGTATGCCAGAGTACCTAGTCCCGAGATAAATAAAATGTTATTTTTCCCAAAGAAAAGATTTTGAGGCAATAGGACAGAACCTTTCCCCACCTGTTTGATGGGGAACGTGAATTAAACACATCCACTGCAGCACCCATCGCAGGCCAGGCCAGTGCCACCTTCCGAATACTCCTTTCTGTCGTCACTTCCTTCCCGTTATTTACTTTCCATGTTAGGCAAAGTGCTGTATTGGGAAAGCATGCTTTTCTTAAAAAAAAAAAAAAATCCCTAAATTATAAATAAATACTTTTCCAAAGAGGAAAAGATTTTCGAAACGGAGAAGTACAGCGTAGTCAAAAGTGCAGAGACTTCAAAGAAGATAAGGGTGGGGAAAAAAGACTATGATTTTTCCCACCAGGTCACCAGTAGCTCTTCTGGAGCAGCTGCAGTAGAGTGAAGGGATGTCAATGTATTGCAGGGGTTGAATAAAGAAAGACCAGTCAAGTATAAACAACAGAGGGCACAACCTACTCTTAAGAAAGTTCCTGGAGAAGGACAAGAAAGTGGGGCAATAGACAAGCGTGAGGATAACTGGTACTGTTACATCTGTAACAGCCAGATTTGAGTAAGAGTGTTAAGTGACTTATCTGTTAAAATAAGTCATGAACCAAGATCAAGACAGTTTCATTCAGTTCTTTGATTTTTTATTCTGCAATGTTAATGCTATATTTCTAACTCATCCCATCTCACTACAAATCTTCGCAATTAGTCTCCAAATGCTTTGAACTAGAATGATTCATTCATGTGTGTAATGTTATAAGTTAGAGAATGCATAGGTTCTTCTTACCCTGATAACTGTAAAATCGCAGAAACCAAGGCAGTGCCAGGTATTTCTCCAGGTTGAACCAACGTTAGAAGTCAAGCTTTAAAGTGCCACGTTTCTGGTCATCTGTGATTCACACCAGTGTGGTACCCTAGGATGGTTTGCATTGAAATCTGGTCTTTACCACTAGCTCCTCTGAGAGTTGAGCTGTGCCAGTGTGGGAGGTGGGTCAGTTTTCTAAAACCATAGGTTGTTTCAAATAAGAGAGAAATATGTGAGGAGAGAGTAAGTGTTAAGGGCAGGAAAAAAACTGCTTTCAGCTAATGTTAAAAGTGGTAGCAACTTAATGAAGCACAGAATACTCATTGCATTAATAAGTTGAGTGAGGATGACCTGGTCCATTTTGAATTTCATTTGCTCTTTTTCCTAGTTTTCTTAAAATAGGACAAAAATTTTGATGTCTTCTGGGCCAATGATCGCTCTTCAGAGTTGATCATTAATTTGACAGAAATTATTAAGGCATGGTTCTTGAGCTCAGAATGTACTATAGTCACAGTGTGAAGCAGAGATAGTCCATTTATCAAGATAATTAAGAAAATGCATTAAATGTTTGCTTACGAGCAAACACTAATTTACCAGTAGAGGTAATATCATTACCTGAAGGAAAATGGTTTGTTTATTAAAATGAGATGTATTTATAATCTGTTTATTCTAATTATGAAAATTCTCAAACATACTGGGAAGAACAGAGAGGAGTGTTGTAGGTTCAGTTGTGTCCTCTAAAATATGTTGGCGTCTAACTCAGGTTGCTATAAATGGGAACTTATTTGAAAACCGGGTCCCTGTGGATGTAATTAAGTTACAATGAGGTCATACTGAAATAGGGTGGTGGCAGGGAGCTAATCCAATATGACTGGTGTCCTCCAAAGAAGAGGAGAAGAAGCACAGACACAGAGACGAGAATTGCTGTGGAAATAATGTAAGTACACTGAATGAAGCTGAATGTGGTGAGAAGGACAGAGGGAGGAGGGCTGAGGGCACATATGAAAACAGAAGGAAAGATAGATGATAAAGACTGAGATGGTATAATCTAGGAATGCCTAGAGTGTACAATGATAGTGACTAAATGTACACATTTAAAAATGTTTTTGCAAGAGGTTGAAGAGAGGAATGTTAATACTGCAGGGTGTTGAAAATAGATGGTCATTAATATCTAAAAGAAAAAGAAAGAATTGCTGTGAAGATGGAGACACACGAGGAGAAGATGGTCGTGCCAAAATGGAGACAGCAAGAGAATGGCCGTGGAAAGACAGGCAGATTTGGAGTTATCCATTTACCAGCCAGGGAGTACCTGGGCCCATGAGAAGGCAGAAGAAGGTCCCAGCAGCAGGGAGAGAAGTTCAACAGTGAGCAGAAGTTTGAGAGCCCTACGCTGTTCTTTGAGAGAAGGTCAGGAAAGGGGGACATTCGGGTCAAGTCCCACGGAGAGTCATCTTCTGTAGAGAGTGGGCTTCTTGAATGTTCTTGTAGTTCTGCGGGGTTGGGCCATAGGAAACAGAGATCGCATGACTACATTAGTCAGCCTCCCCTGACTTTGTGCCAGTGACATTCAAAAGTCCTGTTAAAATCTTTGAAGCACAGTAAACTTTGGTAGCATCATTTTAGGTCTGTGATTTTTGGAGGGAAAAGGAACTGGGATAAAGTGGGTTCTGGAGAGTCATAGCAGAGGATGTATTTTTAAAAATCCCCACAGCAATGCATGCTCTGCTCGGTTCTATATGTCAGGCTTACCCATGTGGGTCTTAGGTGAACAGGGAGCTCCTGCCCTCCTTTTGCCCAAGTGCTATACAAGTACCGTTGCATCTCAGTCAAGAAGTGGAGAAGGTTGAACAGCGCTATGTGATGGTCATTGCATGTTCCCTGCTACCCTGAGAATGAAGGATTACTTCAGAAAGGCTCTATTTCCACTCCTAAATGAGATCAAATTCTTAATACTATGCATATTATAGAATAAATGTACAAGTTAATGCTGCATTAGTGAAGTAATTCCATGATAGTGTGTTAAGTGGCATGCAAATAAGTAACAAATGAAATGTGAAATAGGATGGTCTCTTGGGATGAAAAAATGCAACACATTTGGTATTTCAAAAGTTGCTTTGGATTTTTTTTTTTTTTAAATTTCAGACACCAAGTTTGTAAAAAGTGTCCTCCAACAGAAAAACATTTGGGCATTGATTGTTGATTCTTAGGTTCATTGAAACCTAGCAAGCATAGCATGTTAGTAGATCTTATTCTGGGGTGTTTACTTTCTTCATTGCACACCATTAGAGTCCAGGGTTTTATATGTCTAGGAATAAGGTTAGAGAACATTGCCTCTGAAAAGTCTTCACAGTAAATACACAAAGCATAGTTAAGATAAGTAACATAGACACATTAGAGAATTATTCTATTAGTACCATTACAATTTTGGAGTACTTAGAAAATCCCTTTTAAAATTTTCATTCTCTGAAGTCTTCAAACAACACTTCTATTCATTGTGCTTCTCAAAAATGCTGTAACCATATTTTAAAAAATTTATTCAAACTACTGCAGGCCAACTAATTTTGCATGGGATCTGAAAGAATCCCATTCTTTGACACAGTAATTTTATTCTTTTTTTAAATAGAAATTAGATGAAAGAGAGGGATATTGTTTTGAAATAGGAGTCCTCTAATATTTTATAAGGCAGTGACTACTATTCTATGTCATTTAATGCTGACTCTCATGTTAAATTTAAGAGAGCACCTGTGGGGTTCCTAGTAGAACTTTCTTCCATAGATTTTATCTGTTACTCCAGAGTCAATATGGAAGCTCATAAGTCATAAATCTGCTCTCTACCTCCAAGAGGATTTGACTTCTTCTGATATTTACCTGCTGATCTGATTTCTAAACAAGGTTCTTTACCCATAGCCTCATGGTATCTTTATTTTTTCTCCTTGGGTTCCTGTGATTTCTCATAAGCTTTGCTATTTCTCTTTTTGTTTCCTATCTTTAAAATTGTATCAATGATATTTTTTTCCTGGTAGGAATGATACTAGATTTAAAATATTTATACAGATCCCTTCTTCTAAAGACCATGCCATATTTTATATTTATTATGTCATAGTCTCTTCTGTGGTTTTGTCTTTGGGAAAAGAAAGATTGGGAAGCAGAGGGCAAAAGAATTTAAGTAACTTTCTCAGCTCGTAAAGACATAATAAGACAGAAACCCAAGAAATGTATGCCTTATGTTCTGTAAGCGGCAAAATGCTGTTGAGAGTTACAAAAATGCTGGTGCTGACTGAGATTCAAGCTCTAAAAAATAGAAAAGATCTGTGTTAAATTAATAGAAATAACATGGAAGCATGATACAGTAGAAATTGACTTATTCAAGTACGTCTAATAAATATCGAATGTCCTCTATTTCAAAAGACTTGTAACAAGAATTGTAGTGGCCTTGAAGAATAAAAGCTGCCATCTCTGCCGAGACCTCACCATTTGGGAAGTGGTATCCTTTATCATTGCTTCCACCTTGTCAGTAATACTTTAGAATTACCCACAATTAAGACCAGAGTGTTTCATATTTTTTAGCAGAGACAACTTTCTCTCTCTGTATTCTAATAGATTAATCAATTAGTGTTTTCCTCAGCAAATTTCTTTACAAATAAGTTCCATGTGAGTGACAAAATCACAGCAGTTGCTGAATAGGAAATGTCTGAAAGGAACAATTCCTTATAATACCTAAAAATGCATCGAGAGCCAATATTTTGGATAATGATGGTAGTTGGAGTATTTTCCATCTTATGCATACTCTTGTCCTTTCACTGATAGTTACTTTAATTTTCTTTGTTTAAAATATTATTTTTATAATATAAAAATTATATAATATAATATAAAATTTGAAAAAATAAAAAATTAAGACAGGGTATTTTAACACAAACAACATGGAATGAAAAGTCAACTCCCTTTTCTTTTTCTCCTTGACTCCTCATTCCTAGGCCTCAGAGGTAGCAGCTGGAATACTTTCATGTTTGTCCCTCCACAACACGCCTGAGTGTATTCAATCATCTATATGCACTTACACAGGCTTGCGTATAACTACAATCATACTTCACTGTATCCCTTTGTAAATACAAATCCATCTGTGTCTCCCACCTGGAGTGATATTCAGTAAAACAGAACGATCAAAGCCCAAGCAAATTAGAACAGCTGTCTTGGCTCTTCCTTGCTGGCTGGGTTCCAGCTGGCCTTAGAGGAGAGGAGGCATTTGGGAGGCTGGTGCAGAGGTGACTTACCGACCAGTACGGGAGCATCTCAGTATTTTAGCTGCCACCTCTTCCCCACCTGTGCCTAGAAGGTGACCAGCAGCTCAGCTCTCGTCTCAGCGGCTCCTGGTGCTGCCGCACGGTGCACAGCTGTGCTGTTTCCTAGCATGTGTCCCAAAGAACCAGACTTGGACCCATCTGTGTCATGCCCCTTCTAGGCTAACTTCTCATATTCTTGACCTTCGAGTGTGCCGTGGACACAAAGCACCCATTCACAAAGAGCCCACATCAGTGCTGTGAAGCAGATGAAGTTTGCTGCTTGCACCTTCCCTTCCTGATTCCCCCTGGGGCGCGGCGGGCCCTTAGAGCCACAGCAGGGGGTCCGGCGCTCATGTCCCTCTCCTGACCCCAACTACCCAGCACTGGTGACTGTCAGTCTACCCACATCGTATGCGTTTACCAATCAAACATATCATCTTGCTTTCCATTGGTTTCATTTTCATATTTGTCATTATTCCAATATATAAACAACCCGCGGAGGGCAGGGAGTGGATTGAAACTGTATGTACATGTTCTCCCACAAGGGTTGCATATGCACACGTCACTCAATAATGTTTGTGCGTGATTCCTAGCCGCTAATGGCCTTTGGACTGCCATCGGTAGAAATGCGTACTTTCACAAAACATCCAGAATGTTTCCTTTTTGTAACTTCACATTTCATGTAGATTTAAACATAGAATCTCCACATCTCCACCCAGTTGTCACCCAGCTGATGTATAGGAACTGCTGGCTCCTTCTTCCTTTCCCTTCCTTTACACGTTTACCTACTGGCTGGTACAAAATAGAACCCCTTCATTGAATATGTTTCTATTTCAATTCAGTGACTGCAAACAAGTCATTGAAATTTCTGTCTCCATTATTTTCTATTTGGGGGTGTAGAGGAAATGACATGTTCTAAATATTCACTGCTAAAGCCTTTATCAAGAACTCTGCATACGTTTTCTCATTTAATCCAAATTGTCTCTCCCTGGTGTACTTATTGTGATCTAAATTCACAGGAAAAGAAATTAAGAGTTGGAAAAGTAAAATAATCTGCCCCAAATCACATAAATGCTGAAATGATACGTTGAACGCAGTACTGTCCCTCCAAGATTCCCTATTATTTTTGCTGCACCAAACCATAATTCCATGTAAACATTGCAGTTTTTATGAAGATTAAGTGATTTGAGTAAAAATGTTTTCTAAACTGCTGACCCCTTATCCACACATGGAATTTCTAACTCAATTTTATGGTCTCTAACCCAGTAAAGTGAGTAAATCGTATCTAACAAATGCTTTAGGTGCAATAATTATGATAGAACTTTAAAAATGAAGCAAAATGATGTGAATGAGTTGTTAGAGAATTAAAGTCCAGTCTTGGCCCCATTTCCTTTAAAGCCCTGGCTGCCTAAATGAAGCATCTCTTCTTAGCAAAAAGGTATTAAATAAAGCATGTAATAGCCAAGTCATTTTAGAGAACATACTAGCATGGATTGTGGAATCAAACCTTAAGTAAAATCGTTTGTAGCATTTAGCCTTACATTTCACGTAAAATGGTGAGAATACTTTGGAACTAAAAGCTGCCTTGTTGCTGTTGGCCGACCCCAGGTGTTCCAGATTGCGTATGTGATTGTGAAAGCAGCGAACTCCCCTCGGCCTGGGAACTGGATTTTGGAACGCTCCCTTGATGGTGTAGACTTCAAGCCGTGGCAGTATCATGCTGTGACGGACACTGAGTGTCTGACCCTCTACAACATTCACCCCCGCACCGGACCCCCGTCCTACGCCAAAGACGACGATGTCATCTGCACTTCATTTTATTCCAAGATACACCCTTTAGAAAACGGAGAGGTAAGCTGAGAACATGCACCGTAAGTACATTTAAGATGGCAAAATAGACTTGTCAGAAAGAGCTGGATATATCTGTAATTAATGTCAGAGAGATTTTTACAAAGGATTTAGCAAAAGTGCATTTAAATGAATTATTAAATCAAAAAGAAAAACCTGAGGTGATTAGAATTTTAACTACTTTCACAAATATGTGTCTTCCATCTCCAGTAGAGATCAGAGACAAGGAAATGGGCTTAATTTGGAAAGTTGGTGATTAATTTTACTTATAAAGAGAATTTCCTGACAATGAGGACTGCTGATGATTAGAGAATGATTGGAGAATTGAAAGGAAGCCTTAGACATGTGTGTGCTCTGGTCTGAGGGTGGCGATGAAAGGGGCGAATTGCTGGAGAAATGTCATCCACACGAAAGGCCCAAATAAACGGAACCTCGAGGGCATGGAGCCCATCTTTGTCTGACTCTCTGCTGCCGCATGCTGAGCTGCAGTGAAGCCCATCCCTTTGGGCCAGGTGTGCTGAATAGTAAAGGGCAAGGAATCTCCAGATCACAATTGCATGCAAGCTCAGTCACACGCTTAATCCAAATGTGTTCTGCTTCTCGGCAGTGTCTTTTCTCCTGTGGTTAAGAGTTCAGATTCATTTATGGAATCACTCACAGATTCAAACCCTGGCTTCACCTCTTACTAGCTGTGACCTTAATCCAGTTACTTAAATTCTTTATGCCTCAGTTTCCTGTCCTGTAAATTGGGAACGATAGTAATAGTTCTTATCTCGTTTGATTGTAAAGAGGATTAAATGAATCATCCTGCTTAGAGCGTTTAGAGCAGGGCCGGCATGCACTACCTGCCTCCCAGGCCTCTACTGGTGCGTGGGTGTTACTGTTACTATCATTGTTATTCTCTCCAAGATTGCCAGACCTTGACTGCGATGCCTCTTTATTGTATTTCTCTAACCTTTCAACTTTTGCACGTGTTCTAGTTAATTTCATCCCACCTGCTTATGTGTATCTGCTTTTATACTCCTGCCTGATATTCTTACTTCACTTTTCCACACATCTGAAGCTAGTATCCTCTTTTGTATTAATGTTTTCAGAAAACCGACATGCACTTTCTGCCATGCTGGTCTTACCAATCTAGGGTTATTTCTTTAAACAAAGGGGGATAATTTTTGACATTACTCTATCAAACTTGATTTTGGAATTATTATTCTATGAGTATCTACCAGCCCCTCACTATATTTCAGGTTCCACATGTAGAAACATCATTTGGGGGAAAGACTCCAAATGGTGCTCTCAGCAGCGATCTCAGTGTGCCAGACAGTAGTGAGTCACACTCAGTGAGTCAGAGGGCATTTCCGCCTGGTTAGTGCTCAGAGATGTCCACTTCCTGGCCATTTTGGCCTGTGGATGTGGGAGCAGCTGGAGCACAGAGAAAGAATATGTTTGAGTTGAATGTTTTATTTTTCTCCTGTTTTAAGTGTTTATCCAGGACTTATAATTATCTAATATGTATTAAGTTATTACCCTTTACTTTTTAAAAAATGATCCAATTCAGAAATTGGTTGGGCAAAAAACCGAAAAAACAAAAAGCAAAAACCCAAAAATGACCTAGATAGAAATGTAAAGTACGTATTACATTTGAATCCCTAAACTGTGGCTTCCCACTCTGATGGAAGTCCTCTGTCCTTTAGATCAGTTTAACCTTCCAATGTGGAACCAACAAAAGTGTTTGCTTGTTTGTTTGTGAACTAGCTACATGTTTTTGCTCTTAGATGACTTTCAGTAAAAGCTATTCATTGATGGTGACCATTAAGAACAGCAGATTCAATTACATGACATGTTTCTTTAAGTCTGTTTATCTCAACTTGGTAAGTGCTTGAGGTGAGGAACAGAGAGTAATTCAAAATGTTTGGTTCCACGTTGGAAGGTTAATGTTAGGATATAAGAATAAGGATGAAGTTCAGCCCTCTCCTATGGGCTTCTGTAAGCTGACTTTATGGAAGTGTCCTTGAAAATGGCTCTTGAATAAATAGTCCCAAAGAAGGTAGATAATATTCTCCAATACTCCCAGCTCAACAGGCAACAGAGCTGAGAACATGTCCCATGATTTTTAGACTATTGCTTCTTACACTACTCTAGTAAAGAATGGAAGTTGATAGTTTGATCAAGTTGATAACTGCTAAACTCACAAATGTCTTAGAGGAAACTTAGTGTTGCTGCACCCAAAGTACATAGAAAGAGTCAGAATTTGGAGACACCATGGCATAGAAGAGTGTATGTGAGACTCACAAGACCTGGGTGCTAGTCCTGGTTCTAACCTTTGTGTGACCTTCCCAGGTGAGTTACTCTCTGCGTGATTGAATTTGTTGAACACATGAATTAACTCAGTACGTTAATTTTTCTAAGGCATCTTTCAGTTAAAGTAATATAGTTTTGGACGTCACCTATAATATAACATTCAAGGATATTCCCTAAGTTTTGGGTGCTTTTTGCCAACATGTCTCAGAAAAGTAACTGTGAAATAAATCTTCATTTCATTAGCTTTAAATTTTAAAAGGATGTACATTTGGATACCACCAGAAATTTAATTGAGTATTTTCTCAAAAACTTCCCAGGAAAATGACAGGCAAGTAAAAGAGACAAACAAATAAACCAGTAAATACAGGATGACCTTGCAAGGGTTACAACAGAGTATGTACAGAGGGCTGTAAATCCCCCTGCATGAGTGGAAAGAGCTATTTTGAAATGACTTCTCAGATATAGGGAAACCTGGAAAAACTGTATTTCAAAAGTTTCAAGACAAGAGGCAAATTAATCTCCAATAGAGGCCATGGATTAAACTAGGTATATTAAAGTATCCACCTCCATTCTTGAAGGATATTTTTATTGACTATAGTATTCTAGATTGACAGTTATTTTCTTTCAGCACATTTTGTTATTTTCTGGCTTCCATTGTTTATCTAGAGGAGGTAGTTGCCTAATAGTCTCTTTTGGAGTTTTTTCCCCTCTGATTTCTTTAAATATTTTGTCTTTGTCTTTGTTGTTCAGTAGATTTACTATGATGCTCCAGATCTGCCTGTCAAATACAATATCAACTAGTTATCTGTGGCCATTTAAATTAAAATTAATTAAAATTAAAATTAAATTGAGTTTCTCAGTTGCACTAGCCACATTTCAAGTGATCAGTAGCCACATATGGGTAGCAGCTACCATATTGGACTGCACAGAATAAAATGTTTTCATCATTGCAGAATTTTCTTTTGAACAGCTCTTCTCTAGGGTGTACCTTTTTGCTATTTTTATTTAGATATGTTTTCTTTGTTAGATCTGTGGAATGATGTCTTTCAATCAGTTTAGGGCTTAATTCAGCCATTAATTCTCCAAATGTTGTTTCCTCTCATTCTGTGTATAAGTACATTTAAAAATATTTTGGCACTCTTTAGTATAAACACTATGTATCTGACCTTCTCTTCTGCAATTTTCATCCTTTGTTTTCTTTTCTTCATTCTAGATATTTTGTTCTGACCTACTTTCAGTTCACTAATTCTCTCTTCAGCTATCTTAAATCTGCTGTTGAACCTATTCATAGGATTCTTAATTTCATTTATGAAATTTTTTCAGTTCTAGAACTTCTCTTTGGTTTGTTTTCAAAGAGAAGTTTGGAGTTACCAGTTTTACTTTGAAATCTCAATCTTTTTTATCTCCTAAAGCATAAAATAAATTATTTTAGGGTTTTTGTTTGATAATTCTAATATCTCATCTTTGTGGATATTTTTATTGTCTGTTTCTCTTATTGATTCTTTTTTATGATCTCTTATACCCTCATATGCTTAGCTGTATGTGCCAAAAGTTATATTTTAAAGAGGATTCATAGAAATAATGAGATTAGCTTTATCCTGTGAGGTTTTTTTCCTATGCTTCTTCCAGGCAATAATAGCCTGGATAATTTCAATCCAGTGTCAGGGATTTGGGTTTCTGGAACTGGTGAATGAATCACGTCCCTCAAAAAGTTGTGCTCACATGTTAACTCCTGGTTCTGTAGGTCTGAGCCCATTTGTAAATAGGGCCTTTGAAAGCGTTATTAATGAAGATGTGCCCAAACTGAGTGGGGGTAAGCCTTAGTCTGATAGGGCTGAAGTATTTTTAAGTAAAAGGACTTGGATGCAGTAAGAGAGAAGTCAGGGGGCAGACAGAATCAGGAAGACAACAGACTTCAGAAGAGAAAGGAAAGACACTGCTGTGTGCATTGCCATGTGACAGAGAAGCCAAGGACCAAGGAATTCTGGCAGCCCCTGTGTGCCCATGTGCAGGGAGAAAGTATTGCCTTGCTGCTGCCTTGATTTTGGACCTCTAGCTTCAAAACTGTGAGCAAAAAGTTCACATTGTTTAAGCTAATCCGTTGTATGGTATTTGTTTTAACAGCTGAGAAACTAAGTTTTGGTACCAGAAATGGGTTTCTGCTATTACAAATATCTAAGAATGTGAAAAGAGCTTTGGAAATGGATAATAATAAGGAGAAGCTATAAGAATTGTGAGGCATGTGATAGAAAAAGCCCAGTTTGCTTCCAAGAGTTTGTTGGTATAAATATGGATGTTAAAGCTACTCCCTATGAGGCCTTAGAAAGAAATGATGGATGTGTTATTGAATAGTGGAGGAAAGGTGAGCCTTGATAGAAGTGGCAGAGAACTTGGCAAAATTGTGTTCTGATGTTGGATGGAAGACGGAAATTGAGAACTATGAACTTGGATGTTTAGCTGAGTGTGGAAGATGCATCCTGGTTTCCTCTTGCAGCTTCTAGTGAAATGTGAGAGGAAAGGAATAAGTGGAGAATTCAACTCTTAAGCAGAAATGAACCAGGATTTGATGATTTTGAAGATTTTCAGCCTAACCAGGTAGCATGCTCTGAGATGAGAGCCAGAAGAGGCTCTGTTGGAGATGTTTCTAAGCTTTCATGAAATATGTTCCCAGAGGATAGGGCTCCATTGGAGGATTTAACTAAATAACCCTTTGCTAAAAAGGGTGTGAGTGTAAGAGGATCCAGTGCAACATATTAGTGGAAGGTAGTATTGAAAGTGCAGCTATCTAGGAAGGATCAGTGGCAAATTCTTTTCCTCTGATGTTGTGGAGCCCCTTGAACTGCATATAAGCTGACAAGATTTTTTGTAAAATTTGTGTGAGTAGAACCACTGCCAGCGTGGATTAAAAGGGACATAGAAATGATGAACTGAAGAAAAATAATTTCAAGGGCACAATTGTGAAAGCTGAAGTCTGGAGCGAAGTGATAGCCTTATTTGTAAAGGGCATGTTGTCCCTCTGCTTGGAGGGGGCAGGACATCTGCCTAGGCTTGGAGTGGGTGGACCTTGCACCCCATTATTCAGGAAAAGCACCAGTACTCCAGTGCTGTGTTGGCAGAGTATGTGCCCCTGGCATTAGAGTAATGCATGGCCACTGTGCAAAAGCTTGGAAGGGATGGGGCTGCCACTCCATCAGACCCAGAGGATAAAGCATCGATCCACAGATGACTGTTAGATCTTGAGACCTAATGGAGTTTCCCTTGCTGGGTTTTGGACTTGTTTGGGACCTGTGACCCCTGTTTTCTTTCCAATTTCTCCCTTCTGAAATGGGAATGTTTATCCTATGCCTGTTCTAGCATTGTATATGGAAGCAGATTACTTGTTTTCCAGGTTTGGACAGAGGAATTTGGCCCCAGGATGAACCACAGGCATAACTGCTTTTGATGAGACTTTGTACTTAGCTTTGTTACTGAAATGACTTAAGGCTCAGTCATGTAAGTCATATTGGGATATGGTGATGGCATGGATGTTTTTTACATGCGGGAATAAAATGTCTTTGGGCATTCCAGAGGGCAGACAGTTGGGAATTGAATCATGTCCCCCACAAAGAACATGTTCAGGTCCCAACCCCTGGTCCTGTGGGTATGAACTCATTTGTAAACAGGGACTTTGAAGGTGTTATTAATTAAGATGCACTCAACTGGATGAGGTTGGGCCTTAATCCAATATGGCTGAGGTTCTTATCAGCAAAGGCAGTTGTATATGGAAAGAGAGATGCCATGGGGGAACAAGACAGAATCAAAAAGTCAGCGAGCTCAAAGAGAAAGAAGATGCTGCTATGTGCATTGCCGTGTATGAAAAAAGCCAAGGACCAAATATTGCAGGCAGCCAGCCCCAGATTCCACAGTCTTCAGGGAGAAAGCATCAGTTTCTGATGCCTCAATATTGGACTTTTAGCCTCAAAACCATGAGCCAATAAATTCCTGTTGTGTAAGCCAATCCATTGCATAGTATATGTTTTAGCAGCTGAGTGACTAAGACTGACTTGTAGATGATTAGAGCTGTGCCGTAACCTATGAGTGCTTTTCTAATTCCAGTTTACCCTCTTTCCAAGGCTGCCTCTATTTGGAGCCCCAACCAAAATGTATGGTATTTCCTGAAGTCCCACCCATCCAAGTTTTGGAATCCAAGATTTGTTCTCCTAGTGTAGCAAGTCTGTCAACAGTGCCTCTCACTCTTTAAGCCATGGCTTTTGGATGGGTAATTGCCCATAGGACAAAAAGCTTTCACAATGCTTTATAAGTTTTTCTTCTTGATATTGGAACAGTTTTTCTTCACTATCTTAATAACCCTCAAATGGCTCCAAATAGGTTTTATTTTTTTGCTATACTTTGTCCAGTTTTTCAATGTTGGTCCTAAGTATATAATAAATGGAAGCAAAGTCTCATATACTCTTTAAAATACTTTTATTTTGGAACAATTTTAAATTTATGCTAAAAATTGCAAGAATAATACAGCATCTAATCTCATTTACCCAGCTTTTCCTAAGGTTAACATTCTACTTAACCAGAGTGCATTTGTAATTATTAAGAAATCAATATTGGTACATTACTATTACTAAGCCCACAGGCTTTACTCAGATTTCTTCAGTTTTACCATTAATGTTTTGTTTTTCCTTTTCTGGGAACCAGTGGAGGATCCCATATTGCATTCAGTCATAGTGTCTCCTAGTCTCCTCCGATGTGGGACCATTTCTTAGGCTGTCTTTGCCTTTCATGACCTTGATCATTTTTAAGAGAAATGGTCAGATATTTTGTAGCCTGTCCCTCCATTCAGATTTGTGTGATTTGTCATGATTTTCTGGGCTTCAGGATTTGGAGGAAGAAGACCAAAGAGGTAAAATGTCCTTCTCATCACATCACGCTTACTCATTCTTATATGCATTTCTCTTTCGTGAATTTCCCATCTATTGGTTTATAAGTCTTAGTCTGCTTCTAGATAGATTTTTATTTGGACAACTGTGTGTAAATATTCACAATAATTTGCAATTATAGTTTTTGGCAAAGTACTGAATAATCATTTGCTACCTGACCTTCAAAATATCCTTCAAATATAAGTTTGTCAGAGAATAAAAGAAATTAAGATATAGCCACTCATGAAACCAGGCACTCCGAAATAAATACGTCTCAATGACAACACACTAATTAATTAGTATTAATTAATTAATACATGTATTAGGGCAGAATGTTAATAGGAAATAGTCTTCCTTGAAACTAAGACAAAGTCTTCTGAGTCTAAAGATTTCTGCATTTTTACTTGTGTCAACAATTTTGGAAAGAAGTGCCCAGACTTTTCAAACATTCTAAAATGTTATATTTCAGTTCATGTCCAAAAGTATGTCAGTTTAGGGCTCAAAGATGCCTTTGATAAATCCCTACCCATCTATCAGAGGGTATTCTGAACACCCCTGCCTCTGTATCCAGTATAGAACTACAGCCCTGTCTCTCCATCATCAGTGGGGACCATCCAGCCTCTCCTTCTGGCTTCTGAAACCTTAGCAGCATCTTATCTTTGCTTATTTTTTCAGCTTTATGTGATTGCTCCTGCCACCCCCGTCCTTGTCCCTTCTGTCTGGCTTCACTTCTTCCCCATCCTCCACCCCACACTACCTGCCCCACCCCAGTTAATGTTAATCATTGGCCACAAGGGTCCTTTAGGGCATTTACCCAGCCCCCTAGATAACTAGGCTCCACTGCTACCAGGAAAGAGATGTGTCCCTGTGGGAACATCCTGGGAACTGTGTCCAAGGGGAGAAGACACACTGACTCTGAGCTAGGAGATAATCATAGAGCATCAAACCTCCTGGCCTAGCGAAGGAGGGATAATGGAAGACAGCATGATACTGTGTGTAGTTATCCAGGCTGTAAACAGAAAGAGGCTTTGAGCAAAAGCCTTAAAAGGGTTTCATTTCAGAAGTGTAATTTTGGGTCATCCATGCCAAGAAAGGCCCAGCAGGGACCTTGCTTTGCCCTGCTTTGAGAGAATGATGCGGAAGTCCCTGGTAGGAGTTGCAGGCTGTGAAGCAGCAGTCTGTGGGGGTCCTCCTTTGCTTTGAGGCCCGCCCAAGAGAACAGCTCTGATGGGAGCAGCTACCTAGAAAGCCTCTCCAGCAGTGACCACAGGAAGCCACCTCTACCAAGAGCTGCCATCACAGCCCAAGTGCTGCCTCTCCTCAAAGGACTTGCCCCTGGGCACTATTGAGAGCTGCCAGCAAGAACTGTCACTTGAAGGCACCACTGAAAACTCTTCTTAAAGCAATGATTCCTCTGTAACATGGCTTTCCTTGGAAACCACCTGGGAGTGTTTCAGACTTAGCTATGCCTGAGACCAAAACTTGAAGTTCAGCAGATGTGGGAAAGGGTTTAGGAAGCCATATCTGTATTTTAAAATCGGTATTCCTGGTGCTCCATGCACCCCTGCTCCTGCCTTCTTCCTCCGAGTTTTCTGCCTCTCACCACCTTGTGGGAGAAGAACCCAGGCACTGTTGTTTCGGGAAAGAGGCCTAGTCATGTTGGTTACTTCCAGCTGAAGAAAGAGCCTGAAAGTCTTCTGTCAGAAAACAAGATAGACTTTAGTGGACAGACTCTGGTTGGGTTTGCGTCGAATAAATAAATTTTGAGCTACAACTAGGGTATCAAACTTATGGTTGAAGAAGTGGCTGAGAGAGAAGAATTGCATCAGTAATATTAGGAGAATGGGGTTGTATGGACGACACTACTTTAGGGTCTTAGTGTTCAAATTATAATAGGTGCTTTTTTCCCTTTATATGAGATTCTCCCCTTTCTGTGACTGAGATCATTACTTTTAATTTCTTTGGATTGTCACTAGACTTCTATCTAAATATTCATGGTTACCATGGTGATTTTGCTTCAATTCCTCCTACAGAGCCCTTTAAGTTATTTACGTATGGCTTCCTCTCTTTACCACAACGCTTTCTACCCTCCTGGATTGCAGCTCTGATGGAACTTCGATTTACTTTGATTCTGTTTTTGAAATATGGTAGGCTTGTTTAAAAATCCCTAGAGAAACCATCATTAATTCTTGAAGACACTTTTTTTTTTGTAAACTGTATGTGAAGCTTTGATTTTATTTTGATTTCCTATGTGACAGGGTTGTATATATACAGACAGAATCTTTTTCTTCCTTTTTTCATCACCTGGCATTATGATGACCCTTAGAATTGCAAACACTTGGGAATGAAGACACACACCCAATGCTGTATTGAAAAATGCTTCAGAGATTCTCCTTTGATCTGATATTGTTAAGGCGATAGCATGCTTGCATATGTGAGTTTGGCTTGAAATGGGGGAATATAAATGAGGAACCCGCCTTTCTCATTCACCCCCGGAGCTGCCCCTTTAGGGAGAAGCAGCAGGGTATTATTCATTTGTATTTAGTTATGAATAGAGATGTAGGAAAATAATTATATGGGGTTACAGACTTCCTTTCTCTAAAAATAATTCTCATATTGATCAGCATGAATGATCAGTACTTCTAACAACATGAAAATGCCTTATTATAATGAGGTTAGCAGGGTGTCCTCTGAAAAACAAAATGTTTTGATTCCATTTTGAATACACTGAGTATATTTTTGTATAGAGTGCTTGAAATATTGTGAAATTACACACATATAAAACTTATCATTTCTTTCAAGTGCTTAGACTTTTATGTTTAACAAATATAGCTTTAAATGAAGTTAACCAGATTTTCATTCCTCATTTCTCTTGTTAATCAGTTTATGGACCTTCTCCCCGCTTTCCTTGCCCCCACCAATTATTGTACCTAGAAAGTATCAGTAAATCTTCATCAAATTAATTCTGTATTGTTGAACAGCAAAAATGATGTTTTAGTTTGCTAAAGCAGCCAAAATGCAATATGCTGGTTTTAACAATGGCAATTTATTTGTTTACAAGCATGCAGCTCTGAGGCCATGAAAATGTCCAAATCCAGACATTATGAAGATGGTACCCTCCTCCTCACGGCAGACTGCAGGCTGTCCTGGACTGCTCTGTCACATGGCAGAGCGCACAGCATCTGCTGGTCTCTCCCTTCTCTTCCCGGTTCTGTTGCTTCCAGTATCTGGCTTCAGTGGCTTGCTCTCTGTTTCTGTGTCTTTCTCTGAATTTTATCCTCTTATAAGCATGCCATGTGAAGATTAAGACCCACCCTGAATGAGGGGGGTCATATCTTAACCTAAGATCTTACTTACTGTTCTAGTTTGCTTGTTGCCGAAATGTAACACACCAGAGACAGATTGGCTTTTAATAAAAGGGGGTTTATTTCATTATTTCTTCAGAGGAAAGGCAGCTAACTTTCATCTGAGGTTCTTTCTTACGTGGGAAGGCACAGGATGGTCTCTGCTGGCCTTCTCTCCAGGCCCCTGGGTTCCAACAACTTTCCCCAGGGTGATTCCTTTCTGCATCTCCAAAGGCCTGAACTGAGCTGCGAGCACTGAGATGAGGTGTGCTGAGCTGCTTGGGCTGTGCTACTTTGAGCTCTCTCATTTAAGCACCAGCCAATTAAGTCAAACGTCACTCATTGCAGCAGGCACGCCTCCTAGCCGACTGCAGATGTAATCAGCAACAGATGAGGTTCAGGTACCATTGGCTCATGTCCACAGCAATAGAACTAAGTTGACACCTGAATCTAACTACCACAGTCACCAAATAAATTCTACTTTCAATGGGTCCACACTCACAGAAATGGATTAATTTTAATAATATTATTTTCCGGGGTCCATGAACCCTTAAACCATCACAAAAGTCCAGAGAAATGAATGACAATGGAATCTTAAAGGGATAACACCAATATTTTAGAGACATGGTTATCTCGGCATTGCGGAAAAGGTTCTAACCAGGATCTACTAAGCAGAAGCAGAAGGCTCCTTCCTGTCAAGCCGGGTAACGAAGTCCAGGACTGTCACAGAGACACAGGGCACTGCGCGCTGTCTTGTAGGCTGTTCTCTGTATTGGCCTTTCAGGTGTAGTTCCGCCATTTAATTCACTGTGGCCCTTGGGCAGATGAGTGAACTCTAATAGCTGTCCCATCAGTTCATACGGCTGTGGGGGTGACCAAATTGGGCAATTGATGGTAATGCCCCTTTGACCTGTGCAATGTGATGGCAAATTCCTTAGGCTGAGTAGCTAATGCTGGCTTAAGCCCACCCCTGGTTGTGGGGTTCCCGGTAGGCTCAGCCTGGAATCGGAGTGGGGAGGCTGGCAGGGCTGCCAGGTGTTCCCCTGGGGTCAGCGCCAGGGTGGCAGAGGCGACCACACATGAGGAGGAAAATGTGAGGCCGAAGTCAGGGGCCTGCTGAGGTCAGGTGGCCAGAGGTCAGGGGGCCAGAGGACAGGCGGGGCTCCCGGACGCCCATGGGCGGTTTGTCTGTGTGCAGGAAGGTAAACGGTGGCTAACGTTTATTGCACATCTGTCCCGTGGCGGGCGCTGCTCTGTGGGCTTTACGAGTACGAGCTCATGTGTATATATTCTTCCCGTTTTATACTCAATGACCGTGCGGCACAGAGAGGTCAGGGGGCGTGCCCAGGGCTGCACAGCTCCTGACTGCCGGACAGTGCAGTCTCCAGAGCACCGGTAGGACACAGGGCTAAAGCTCTTCTTCTGTGCCCGGGTCTCGGCTGCAAAACCTGGGGGCGCTGCAAGCACAGGCCCCCCCAGCCTGCTGCGGGGTTCGCACGGGCCCAGCACCCAGCTGCAGAGCAGGCAAACAGCCTCTAGCATTACAATTGCCAGGTTTAATCTTCACATGTTTTGGGTTAAAAAAAAATCCTTTCGTTTCCTCGTGCCTGCCCATGCCAAAAAATAAATAAGTAAATAAAGAAATCTTCACCTTCTGTTCTTTTTTTTTTAACTTTGCTTTAACTCATTTTCTTAACTGTTTTAGTTTGTTGGGTTTTTATCATTTACTGCTTTTATATCTGATTGGAGAGTTTTATCTTGGTATACTAACATTTATCTGAATTTTCCCTCTTAAACTTTATTTGTATTTATTGCAACGCTTTTTTTATTTCTGGAATTTTGTGGGTTCCAATGGTGTTATATACTTAGAATTAAAAAAAAATTTTTAACCTGGCTTTTACTTCTCAAGTAATTTTTTCCCTTTATTTTTATAAATTTTATTTTGGCTTAAACTTTTAAGCTATTTTTACATGATTTTTAATCACTTTATTTTCTGTTTATTTTGTGTTGTTTTGATATCATACTGGATATTTTGAATTTTATTGTTTTCATTCATTACCTTCACATAGCTGGCAGGAAATGCAGTCATAAAGACCACGGAAAGCGGACCACACTGGCATTCTTTTCCCCCCAGTCTAATTTAGTAGTAACCCTTTCAGGGGTTCTTAAAGGGGGTCCCCCAAAACTTTCCCTCAACAGAATCCCCCAAAACTTATAGCAACCCAGAAGATCCATGACCAACGTTCCTTCCCAAGATGATAATTTTAATTTATGTACATGATAATTAAGACATTTTTAAAGGATTTTTTACTATTGAAGCTCTTAAGAAAAAAGTCATTCCTCTAAACTTTCTACTGTTTGAAATGATTGGATACTGAATAAATATTTTAAACAGATAAGGAGATGGATGTATTTCACTCAGGGAAGGACCCCAAAACCCATATCAATTTTTTAATAGGAATCACATTTCCGAGGACCCAGTAGAAGATTTATAAAGAGGTTTTTAGAAATTGTTTTTTATTTTAATTTGATTCTAATATGGCTTTGGCTATCGGATTTCACTTCTTCCAGACCTGTCTATGGAGTAAGTCACCTAGCGTGTAGGTGCCCAGAGGCCACCTGTATTAAATAGGCAGGGGACGCACCGGGTGGGACAAGGCGTTTGCCTCAGGAGGATGTGAAGGATGAACGCTATTGATTCTCCTGGGTCACCCTTTTAAAGAGAACCCCTGGGGAGTACTCAAGTGCACTTAGAACTTGAAAACTTTTCAAGAACCACATACATACTTCAGGTTTCGACCCCTAAAAGTTTTAGTGCCTGTTTTACTTTCCTGGCTGCTTAAACAAATATCGCACAATGGGTTGCCTTAAACAGTAGGAATTTATTTGTTCAAGATTTTGAGGCAACAAGAAGTCCAGAATGAGGTGTCAGCAAGGCGATGCTTTCTCCCAAAAGACGGTGATGCTTTGGAGCTGGCTGCCGGTGGCTTTTCCGTCCATGTGATGGGCTTGGTGGCCTCTGCTGGCTTCTCTTTGTCGGACTCTCCCCCTGCCTGTGAGGGCGCCGCAGCCCAGGTGAAGGCCAGCCTGATGCAGGGGCTGCCTCCTCTGAAGCGCGTCTTGAAGAGCTCGGGTCCACACCATGGAGTGTGGGCGAAGGTCACGTCCATGTCCAGGCTAGCCGCACAGCTCAGCCCCCCACAGCGCTCCACCGATGACCCTTGGCGGGGGGACGCTTTCTCTTCCAGTCCGTCTTTGTAAGAAAGAACACACGCCATGTTAGACAAACAGGAGCATGATTAAAATAACGTAATTCCTACTCACAGGACATTTCTGAAGTACCCTGGTATGGAATCAGTCTCTGATGTCTTAGATACAGCTGCCAATATCAATACTAAAATTTTATTTTATTTTGGAAAGTAGTTACCCATTTTATGTATGTAGTAAGAAAGGTATCGAAAACCAGTGTTTTAAAGTACTTCTTAGAGATTCATTTCTCCAAACTATAGATAAGTCAAAATTACATTTACCAAAGATAAATGATTCTCCAACTTGTGGTTTATTAAAAATATGAAGCAAAACATCAGGTGAATACATTTTTTGCTCCATCAAAACCTTTCACATTTTGTGTTTTGCTTTTATTTTGGCTCATGACAAGTTTTTCAAATTGTTACTTGTATTATGAGTTAATTGCGTAGGTAAAATCAAATCTGGACTGAATTGGCAGCACCTATCTCATTGTCAATAAAGACAGGTACCTAGACCCTTCGATTTCCCAATCTGTAAATGTTTTGGGCCTCATTTAGAAAATGTATCAATTTTGACCTGAAAACATTTCAGATTCCATTTTCTAACCGACGCTTTTCTGTATGGGGAGGACTGTGTGTTCATACATGCCGTTCTTTTTTATTCCTAAAACCACTCCCCTCTTGTAGGGAAAGCCACAAAGGGCTAAATACACTTTAATAGTATATAGAGTCTCTATTTACTCTACCCTATCCATCTGAAAGTGCTTTTCTTCCACGTAAGTATTGTAGAAACACGCATTTAAATATGCAAGTGTTTTTTAGAAGAGTGACAAGAAAGCTGGGTAAAACAGTTATCCTCATTGTGGTTTATCAGAGACAAGCCCATGTTAAAAGTCTCTCAACTGGGAATTATAAACTGTTGTCAGTAATGTGATTCAGCTGTAATCTCAATTCTAATGTGCATTGAGATTACAAAATCATGAAGCAGGCACAATATCTATTGTTTATGCAAAGAGGAAAAGGAACTATTAAATCGCCAGATATAAGAAAAAGCATTTGAAATCATCAAAACTCATCTTGTGTCCTTAAAAGTCAAACCTGAAGTAATGCACCACCGTCTCATCCTGGGAAGGCACGCCATGCCAGACTCGATGGTATCTGATCCTTTTTATTTCATATTACTAAAGTAGAGACTAAGCATTTCAGTTAAAATGTGAATCCCAAGGAAACAAAGAAGGTTCAGGACTTAATAATTGCTATTGTCACCAGTAGTCTTGGCAATAACCCTTTTGTCTAGGATGCTTTGTCGGTTTCAGAGCACTTCACTATACGCTTTACCATTTGATCCTCAATATAGCTTTGGGGCTTGAAACCCAAATTTTTATTATTCTCACTTTACAGATGGAGTTTAAGGAACTCATTTGAGATCACACAGGTGGTAAATGTTTGACATTATCTGTCCCAGATGCAGTCCAGATCTTCTGATGGCAAATACCATAACTGTACCAGTTCATAAACTGAACTCTTAGCTGCAACCAGCCACCTTCCAAATACGTATTTCCCAGCGGTCACAAGGGCTGATGGGGCACTATGTGGGCAGGTAAGCGCCGTCCATCATTTCTGCTGGGAAAAGCCCAAGGATGTGTCAGCTAATCAGTCTCACACAGGAAACATAACTTAATCTTTTCTTTATTGCAGAAGTATACTTGAGAACACAACAAAGGCTCTAAGAGCTATTAAAATAAGCTTCTGATCCTTAGGGAAACTATTTTAGCACTAGAGCTATCATCAGAAGTCCTTGAGACAAGTCACATAGCAGTGGAATGGTTACGATTACACTTCACAAGAGGACCTAAAAAGATATCAGGAGCTGCTTTATCTGGTCCCCTGCAATGAAATGAAAACGAGAAAAATCTACTGCAAAGCTGGGTAGCCTGAGGATGTGTACTGTTTTGCACTGTGGTAGACCAACATGCAGCCAAATATTTTCACTGGAAACCTGTAAATGGATAACTTAGCTGAATTCTGCTACCTGGGAAGTACGGGAGGCATACAATTTAAATTCCGATCACGGGGTGCAAAAATCCTATCATTTTCATTTTACACAGGAGAAAGGCTACCCTGGCTAGATTAACAAGGTAGAAAATTACATTTCCCTTGTGTAAATTTGTTCTTTAGCTTCATTCAGTACTAAGAATTATTTATTTTCTCGTTCAACCAATAAGTACTTTTAAGTTCAAGTCTAATATTAGAGTGAGCGCTAGGAAAATGCCAATATTTGACTATTTTTAGCCAATAAAAATGGCAATTTCATAAGCTTCAAATCATTGTATGCCAAAGCATGAACAGAGGTAATTGCAGATATTTAGACAGCCCTAAATGTAACCTCAATTGTACACAATGTTTTAGCAAAAACCTTACAGGGAAATCAAGTTCCTTCACGGAAACAATAATTCATAAAAGGTCCTAAGTTATTTTGTGAAGGTCTTTCTCTTATTGTGTTAGCGACATGATGAGTATCCAGCCAAAAGTGAGTTAGATTGGATTTGTTTCTCAGTTTTGGGGGGTGTGGATAATAGGAAAGAGCATTTTGCTGTGAATAATCTGGCATCACACGAGGTGTCATGAGAAGCAAGACGGAAGTTGAAGGTACATTGGTTAGCTTGGGGCCGTGAAGTTTGGCCCGTAGAATGTCCCATGTGCCTATGTCTGTGTTACCACAGGGCACATCCCAGGAGCCTTATATGTCCACCACTGTCACAGTCACAAGCACATATTCACTAGTCTCTAAAGTGAATTACCTTAGTGCAAGTCCATTGGTGAAACTCCTTGGAGGTTATTGGTTTTTATAAAAACCTTTTATTGCCTTCTTTAAGGAAAAGTTTCATAGTAATGACAGACTTTTGCTTTCTTTCTTATCGTCTTATCATCACATGTTCTTTCCACCCATGGATAAAGAACATCATGCTTTTCCTTCTCACCCTGTGTTAGGTTGTGTTCATTTATCTGCTAACAACACGAACTTTGGTCTGAAATTAACTGCGGTGGAGCAGCTCTCACATTAATCACCACCAAGCAAATGTGTTATCGACGAGAAAGGGAGCAGAGTGTGCTGAGAGGCTGTGTCGGTTTACCCACCCGGTGATTCGCTGTTAGGAATAATTGTCATGGGTTTGTGCAGCCAGGAATTATTTCTCAACATTTGCGTATATTTTCAGGTAAAACACACTGAGCACCTCCCATGTGGCAAACACTGTCTGGGGTGCTGTGGCTAGAGGGCATTGCATTTTAGGGGAATAAGATGAGTGATGAAGGAAATCAGAAGAAAAACACTGGCATCTGGGAGAAGGTGGTGAAGGCATCCTAGTGCAGACTTGGTTACAGGCACAGCAGTGGGGAGAGAACAGAAGAGAGAGAAGAGGGACCGGCAATGTCCCCTTTGGGGAACGGCATGCTGCCCCCCATGGGAGGGGTGACCTAGCAGAGAGGCTTATTCCAGCAATTGCTTCGACTCACTGTGATTATTTCAACTACTGAATGTCTGAACAAATTGAGCAGAGAAACTGCCTGTACTGAGCTGTAAAACAGTTTCAGAATGAGTACCTTCATTTAAACTTAGGTAACTTAAAGTTAGGGAGAAAAAGAAAACCTAGAGCAAAAAAATCTCTTACCTTGCAGAATTATGTCAAGGAAACAGATTCTAGGGGATCGAATTCTTTAATATATAATAAATATGGCTAACTATTTAAGAAGAGAAAAATAATGTGTATCAATATAGGGCAGAAAACATTTGGGAAATTTTACTTTCATTTATAAATTGTGACCTATTTGGCAATTTTTGTCTAATATTGTTCCTAAAGTGTGAAGTTCGCTCTTTAACATGTGGGACTCTATTACTAGAGTTGCAATATTTCAGCCCTCATTTTTCCCCAAATGTTCTGATACATCTTTCATTTAAAGGTGACCCCTTAATAATTCCCCAAATGAGCATGGAATAATGTCTGACTTCTACCATATTGTCACAGATGGGCCAGGATAGTTTTCAGGAAATGTGTACATTCTTGTTCTAGGGCTCCCAGCTGAGAAAGCAGGCACAGTTTTCTTGAGACAGTGGCCAGAGAAAGGCATCAGAGAACTGATGGACTGCAGATAGGGAGAGAAAAGTCCAAAGCAACCAGTTTTGTCTGGGTGCTGTGACATGGACTCAGGTAATTAATCCAGTTAAGCATTTGTTATGAAGCTTGCTAATGAGGTCTTGCTACTTACATGGGCCTGTTTAAACATGAGCAGAAAACACATTCTGCGACCACAGAAGGAGCCTCAGTTTGAGCAGAAGCTACAAATGGGGCTCTCAGGAAGATAAATCATAATAGGGCAGTAGCAAAATGTGGGAAAATGGTGTCCTGGGCAATGAAATTTTTGTTTATCCCTTGTTCCTACCCATGGAGGCACTTGGCTGAAATTTGCCAAGATTCCTAGTCATTTAGAAGCACCCTGTGAGAGCAGCCAGGGGTGGCAGCCCCTCCTTTGCACCCCGTGAAGCCCTGCATTCGGACACACAGGAGAGGTGGCTCATGACATTTTATCCCTAATACTGGGAAAATAGCACAGTTGGTGCAGAACTTTCTTTTCTGAAAATGTGCAGGTGATTTTTCAGCCAAATGAGATTTTTATCAAAAGAGGAAACAAAAGCAAAACGTGAAAAAGGAGCTGATGCCAGTGCTTCTAATATTAAAATTTGTTTTAAAATAATAAAATAACCCGTATCTCCAGACACTTTAGTCTCCAAAATTAGAAGCAGATCAAATAATGACAAATAGAATATTCATATATGGAAAAATAATTTAGGGAACTTGTACAGCATTACGTAAATGCAAATCAAGGTTGACAAGATATAAAATAAATAGGACAAGAGCAATCAGTGAAATATATGCCAAACAAAACAATACTTTGATATTCTGGTCTGGAATGCGGATTTGGGATTATTTTGAAATATAACGTCACTACAACGCTGTCCAGAACTCACAGCTGCAGAAACAGAAGTAAACAAGTCATCCCATTAGAGGACTGCAAGGTTAAAGAACTAAAGATTCAAAACTAAATGAAGTTCTTGTTAGTTCCCAATGATATGATCATGGCTCATATAATTCCCTAAAAGAAAACTACAAAAGGATGGTTCTAGAGAGAGGAAGCAAAAAGAATGGATTTTGCTTGTTCTTTTTCCCTCCCAGTTCTTTCTGTTTATTTATTTAAAAATCAGATAACATGAGAATATTCGATAATAGATTATTTTCTGTGCTTGCTTTATTTAAAAAGTTATCTCTCTACTTTATATACAGTTATTTAACAAAATTTTTTCCCACTGTCTTTTCATTGACCATTAGGTAGTTAAAAGGTAGCACCATTGATTAGGCACTGTAAAAAGTATCGAGTTCCTGGAGGGAAGGGACCAGGGCTTATTAATTGTGTTTGTATTCCACCCATCTCTGCGCTCATATCCCCTAAACATATGTGTAAGGCCTCCTTCCATGTGGCTGATCATATCAGATAATCCCTGCTTGGGGGTAGAATGTGGGTCTTGACTGAGCTACTTTGACTGTCCTGATCAATAAAGCAGCTAGCCTTCGAATACTTATTAAATTTGTGACAGGAATAACACCTTAGTATATTGTAGAATTTGCATGAGTCATTCATTTTTGTGCTAAAATTAGAGACCAGAGTCCCAGGAAATCACAGACAAAATGGTAACCTGTTATTCTGGATTCTAATTGAAACATCCACCTAATACTGATAGGCAAAAATGACTTTTATGACAATGGTCTTTATTTGCTTACTCTCATCACTTGGGTACCTCAGGATCAATACTTCTTTAATTGAAAAACAGCACATAGGCAAAATGGTACAGGGCCCAGGAATGCTGCCTCAAGTCAGAAAACACTTAGTTTTGCAAACTTACTTCACCATCTAGCATTGTGCTTTCTACATGTGTGTACCAAAAAACAAGCAGAGAAATAATCCATCTCTTATAACAGCATAAAACCAAATTGGTGTCTCCCACTTTGATTTTTCTTTTGAAATTAATTTCCAATTTAATTTTCTTTTGCCTCTGGGTATTCTGGATAATCATTTTCTAGCATCTGGATAGTTTTATGTTAACATCTGGAATTGAGAATTTGTAATTTGTCTGATGCATATAGAATAATTTTGTAAGAAATGTATTTTCCCAGCTGCTGTTTATTCATTTCAAAGAGACATGGTTAAGTGAGTATAACAGCCGCTAAGGTTCCTTACAGAGAGGAAGAACATTTGGTCTGAAGTCCTGCCAGTCTATTTTCTCTCCTACCAGTCTTTCCCATGGCAGAAATAGTGGAGATCTTTGCAGAAGGAAGAATTTAGAGAGGTAACAGGTGCTGTCATGGAGCAATAGAGCCTTTGAAATCTGGCCAGGTTTGGAATCCCAGGCTGCTGCTCAATAGCTGTTAAACCTGGGCAGCTCTTTGAAGTTCAGGTTCTTTATCTCAAGAATGGGAAAGTCTAAACACATGCTTTCCAAAGTTCATCAGACAAAATGCGATGATTTATATAAAATAGCTGGCTCACAGTGGGTACTCAATCAGTGGTAGTTGTTATTGTCATTTATTTCAGTGTATGACAGAAGGCAGCTTACAGTTTCTTCTTTTCCTGACTTTTTGAGATTTTATTATATGCAGTTAGCAGTTTGGCAGAGTGTTTCTTCTTCCAGAGCACAAGCTTTTTGAGGGCTGGTACTGAGCCTTTTTTATTGAAAACTTGCTGTTTGAGTGGAAAGAGAAGGGAGTGGTGACTGGCTCATGACAGCATAGAGGAAGCTATAAAATGTTTCCTTCCTGAGCACCAGAGCCCAGGCTATGATCTGAGCTTGAGCACCGCTTCAGTATTTCCGTGCTTGAGATCTCCAAGTCCAAGCAATTGTGCTGGTGCTGAGGTGGGAGGATGACGACGAGCGAAACGAGCTCTATGTTAGTTAGAATCTGATGTTGTTCGAATGCTTTGGGAACACGTCTTGGAGCTGGCTGCTTTTATACTGAAGTCTTATTCACCAGTTTTGACTTGAAATGACTTTTATTCATTCCCAAAGAGCCAAAAATTATTCACTTTCAACATGAAATGCTGCAATGTAGAGATAGTCAAAGGAAATGTACTGAAGGTTCTGAGCACAGCTCTGGGCAGTTCCAAAACGTCTTGAGCATTTTTGTAATATGTGTAGAGCAGAGGTGATTAATGTAAGGGGATTTTCATTCGTTTAGTTTTACATTTTTATATCTTTTTAAAAAAATTAGCAGCTTCATTTTATATTCATAGATTAACGGGTGGTTTTCAAGTGAGTTTGAGTTAACAGAGTTTCAGGGAAATGATTTTAATAATGCAGATTTCATATATTTATTTCTGAAAACTCAATAGTTTTTTAAAATGTATTCTACCCTGTACCCTAATACCACCTTAAATCTACCATTGAGGAATGGTAGATTGTCTCATTTTTCCTTCTTTCCCTGATACTTACCAGCATTGGTGCTTGATAATGCTAATTGAGTGATTGAATAAAGGGGAGACAAAATAAATTAATTAATTGCCACCATTTGTTAAGGAGGTGTTCCTTTTTTATGCCTTCACTTATTTCCAAGAACAGTCTAGGTGGCATTCATAGCAAAACACAACTTTAAACTGACAGCTAAAAATAAAAATTTAACTGAACAAAAAATTGAAAGCGAATGCACATTTACAGCTCATCTGGAATGAGTTAGTTCTTGCAGTTGAACTCTTAATTTAATGCAGAATTTTCAGACAATTAGGGCAAAAATGGAAAATGTTAAATGACATGGTCTCCTTGTCTGACAGAAAAGAGCTTCCAAGTTCTCAAGACAACATTTTGCTGGCAGTAAATTTTCAGAGAAAATTTAATGACTTCAGATAGTGAAAAGCACATGGTTTTCAAGTGTCAAGTATGAGGAAAATATTACTTGTTTATTTGTTCTACCACAAAAGAAAGCTAAGTATACAGCCTTTAAATTTTCCCTCAATAATGGTATTTGTGGCTCTCACGACCTAAGATAATAGGATTCAGTTCCATTATTTTCTCGAAGTCTCAGTTAGCCCAGATGGAGCCCTGGAGATGGGTGGTTTGTGTGTCTGTTTCATTGTCACTCTCAAATGTCAAATGAGCGATCAAGTCCCCAGGGGTGATTTATGTGACAGGGACTCGAGCGTCAGTGTTCTCTGTTGCCAGGTAATCATCGACACAGATTGTACTTCTCCCCAAATGGAGAGCCTGTCCACTGCTGCACATAAGAGCTTTGTGTCTAGAACCAATTTTCCTCCAACATACATTTAGAATAATAATAGCTAACATTCATTGACCACCTGCCACCTGCCAGGCTCCAGTGAAGGACCTTGCAGCTCTTAACTCATCAAACCTCCGCCACAGCCCCATGCAGTGGACAGGCTTCTTGTTTCAATCTGCCAGCCAGGAAACGGGCAGGTTTCTCACCCTGGCCCTGGCTGCAGAGCTCATGAACCCAGCTGGCTGGTGCTGCAGCCCATGGGCACAGCCACAGAGGGGGACCCATCTTGCCCTGGCTTTGCATCTGCCTAAGCACAGGAATAATCCAGAATGGATGCCCACATACCATGGAAGGGATAGCAGAGCGGATACTAATGAGGATAGTGAAGACTAATATTCGCTTGCCTTAACTCTGAAAGAATATCACTGTGACTCTCTGCCAAAAATCTGATTAAGGAGAGGATCACATTGTGATCAGCAGGTCAGGTTGAAAAATGGGCGCTGAAATAGTTGATTGAATGGATTAACCTATCATCCTCCCGAAGCGTGCTTTTCTTACAGAGGTGGTTATAGTCAAATGAAAAATGCAATGAATTTGAAGAAAAAACAAAAATAAAAGCAGGGTTGATTCTCAGTTCTACCAATCAGTGATTCCAAATCTCATCGCCTCTCCTTTGTCTGGAATGTGAGGTGTGCCTTCTTGGACAGGCAGTTTTTTTAATCTGTAAGTTGATTACAGATTCCTGCTCCATTCTCCCTCCAGCTTTGAGTGATACCAAATGAGATACTGGAGTGCATGTCCGTCCTGCGTTCCAAATCAACCTACAGATGTAGGTTGTACATACTTTCTATAGATAAATGACTCTGATTAATGTAAAAGCAGTACGAAGTTATTTTAGTAAAGAGACAAGCAGCTGAGCTATAGGCCCATTTCATAGCATTAAAAATAGGTATTTCATCTGCTATAAATCTGTTTTTAACAACTCTTGACACTGTCTTTGAGGAAAATTTAAGAGAGTGAGGCTCTATGAGATCTAGAGAGTTAGAGACTCTTTAAGGATCAAAGGCCGAGGGGAAACCTCCGAAAGCTGTGAAAAACGCTTTATTGGTTTTCGCTTGGTCCCTGAAGAGCGAAAGAAGTGAAGCAAGGGCCATGGAACGGCTGTTAGCTCCTGACAGAGAGCGAGGCGCCCAATGTGAAAAATCTCTAAGGGAACAAAGGATAGAGCTTTTTTGATAATTCACTAAGGAAACAAAAAGTGATATAGTGTTTGAAACTTTGTTTTAATGTTTTTAAATGGCAATCAAAAAATAAAACGTACAAAATTATATAAAGAGAATCACGTTGTGATCAGCAACCAAAGCGGAGCAGAGTTCTCTTTTCTCCTCATGGCCTGTCCACTGCGAACAACTCTTAATGGTTTTACGTGTGTCCTCTCAGATTTTCTATGCATATATAAACACATATGTATATATGTATGTATAGAAGTATAAATCTATTCTTTTTTTATACTAATAGAATTCTCCTCTACATGGTATATATGATTTTCTTTTTCACTCGTGATGTTGTGGGTGATAATTATTTTTCGTTTTGGTACTGGCAGATTTGCCACGATTTTAAATTTGTGTTGCATAATATTCCACTGAAGTGTAAGTATATGCCACAATTTATTTAATCATGTTCCCAGTGATGATCTTTTAGGTTTGTTCCAAGTTTTCATGATTATAAACACTGCTGCAATGGACATCTTATTACAAATATTTTTGTGCTACTCTGTATCTGTAAATAAGTCTGGTAAGAGGACTTGCTCGGTCAGAGGGTATGTACACATTTTATTTTGACATGCAATAGCACAAAATTGAGTAGTTACCAGTAATTGTATATATCCAAGGAAAATAAAAGTTTTCATTGTTTTTGGAAGATTATCTATCACCTATAATGCCTCTAAATATATATGTGATATGATCAATTTAGGAAATTTTATAGTATTTGAGAAGCTTTACAATCTCATCTTTGTATTCTAATGCTAGAAAGAGAAATTCTGTTTATAACTAGAAACTGTCAGGTCCACATTTAAAGTTGTCAAAAATGTCCCAGAGTTTCAGGATGTCCCAGCCTGAGTTCCTCAGATACATATTTTAATATGCTCAAAAGAGTCAAAAGGAATTATTTGTATTTCCAGAATCCCACTCACTATATGTACAGAATAGTCAATGCAGCAGGGTAAGCTTTAAAATGTCATTTTAAATGTTTTGGAATTTAACAGAATAAGTGAAAATCCATAATGTAACCATTGCAAATTAAAAATATTTATTTTAATAAAACAGAAAAGGAAAAGTCAAATTAAAATGAAATGAAATAAACTTTATTCTGTGGAGCATTGTCATGCATAAAAATGGACACTGTTGGAGTTTAATAATTTTTTTTTAGTTTACAGGATTTTAGTGGAATCAGACGGAGTAAAAGTATATAATCATTTTGCAAATAAAAGCAGTTGGGATTTCAGATTCAAAAATCAAGAAGAGCAAATATTTTCACAAGGTTTGAAAAGTTTAAAGATTAGTAGACTGTGGTGGGTTGGAGTATGTGCCCCAGAAAAATCCAGTTTTCAGTTGGCAGTCCCACTCCTGGGGTCCACTGTCAGTAGGGTCTCTTGAAGGTGTTATTTTCAGCTAGGGTGGGGCCAGCTGAAGCAGTGGGGGCAGCCAAGGCGGGGGTTGCAGCCGCAGGTCCCAGGCCCCGGGAGGGGAGAGGAAAGGACCTGCCCCGGGAAGGGCACAGCCAGGCCATGCTGGTGCCAGCACACCGTGTCTTCAGGAAGAAAGCAGCACCTTGCTGATACCTTCGTCTCGGACTTCTCCAAGCCTCCAGTCTTGAGCCGATAAATCCCCATTGTTTAGGGCAGCCCAGCCCGCTGTATAACCGTCTTAGCAGCGAGAAACTGAGACAGTATACCGCGAGCCTTCTGGACTTTGGATCGGATTTATGGGGCTTTGGGAGTCAGACCTGACCTTGCCAACCACTTCCCTTCCGTCTCCCGGGCACCTCGTTGACAGGCTTGTTCCCTTATCTGTCCTCTCTCAAGTGATCGATGGACGGCTTGTTTCAGCGCGTCTCTTCCCATTCGCCCGAGGAATCCTGAATGAATCCGTATCCTCGAAGTCTGCAGAGCCTTTTGGCATTGTATTTGCTGTGACTTGAAATGATGGCAAAATGGACAGGACAGTGAAGAAGTGAGCAATGCAGAAGAGTCCAGACGTATTGAAGGTCTTCTCAGGCTTTTTTCATATCATCTTTAGCTAAAAAATAGTAGCTTCTAAATGCAAGGATATTTTTAAGCCATGTGATTCAGCGTGCTTCTTCAACTGGTCTTTCAAGGAGATTTTGGGGATGTGGAGATGGTTAGCAGTATCTGACGCTGAACTCACAAGGCCGTTTGGGGCTCATGGTAGGGGCACGTCTTAGTCCAGAGGCCGCTCAGGTGTGCAGGACAGAGCCTCTTTCCCCAGAGACGCTCGCCGCGGGCAGACCCGCAGTACATTTTCAGAAGTAATTGTTACAGAGCACCTATTGGAACAAATGAATCAGCAGCATCACTGCACTTGTTCATTTTAGAATGTTTGTCTACGAGGCTGGTAATGGGACATTTAGCAATTTAATAGAAATATTTACTATTTCTTTGAGGCCCTCAGGGTCTTCTGCAACTGTGCTTTCCATTTTTATTTCAAACCCTCTTGATGCTGTTGTTTACCATTGTATTTTTATTTAATCGGAATATTTTAATTGAGTCTGACTCAGTCCTGCGGCTCAACAACTTTCCATTCTAAATCCCCCGTATCTCCTCACCCTGCATTTTCAGTGTGTCTCTGCTACTCTAAAGGTCTCCCAGACCCCTACCTCTTAGAGCTGGTGGAGTGTCATGCCACCTGCAGCAAGAGCTGGGAGCCACAGTAGGAGGTGCCAACAAAGAACCTCAAGTCTGGGAATTGCATGCATTAGGAATACAAAATCATCTTGTTAGTGAAGCTCCGGATTAGTCTTTCTAATACCATTGTAAGTGGGTTTTAAATTAATTATATTGATAGCCTCTGAAAACTATGGAAAAGGCTGTGGATCAAAGAAATTATAAGGCAGTAACAAATTGTAAACACTGTATTTTGCAATTATGATTAAAATTAACCAGAGTCAATTTTCTGAGGCATTGAACTATTAAAGATTTATGAGTTGCCTAAAATCTCAAAGCTTTCTTTAAGTAATCTCTTCAGTTGACGTAAAGGAGAGATATCCTATTTGCTGCTTCACTGCCTAAACCAGCAGGAAAAAAATCAGATTTGAGGTTATTAATGATTATGATAGCTACCACCAAAATTTCAGTAAATCCTTAAAATTATGTGAAAAACATTGCCAAATATTATTTTAGTCTTTCCCTAAAACTTATAAGTAAGACTTTGAAGTTCTCTAAGTTGATTAATCTTTACTTGTGTGTAGAGCTAAAAATCCTATGAAAAGTTTAGGCTTAAATCTATGTAAATCTTCCGTCTTATGAACTGATAATTTATATTACTAACGGGCTATTGAAGGAAATGGAATTTTTTCTTAACCGAATTTGTAGTCAAGTTTATAAGGTGGTTTTTTCAAAGCTCTTCTCTCAGAATGGGTTCCCCTTTGCTGCGTGCTCCCCCCGGGGGGCTCCAGCATGCATCTCTGCGTCTCCCCACGTGGCTGGATTTCGTTCTGGGGAGTGGTGGTGTGAATGTGCTGTTACCTCAGTCAGACTTGCTGGCGCTTGTGCTCCAAAACGGAGCGTCAGAGAAGTATGGCCCACAGGCTCTTATGTTATTCTTTGCTTCTCACCTCGGGAAATCTGTGGGAGGGCTTATGTCACTAGGAAAAACCCAGCAACACGGGAAAGTAGAATTATGTGTAACAGTGAGCTCTTGATTTCACCCAAATGGTGCTCACAGGAGCTCCTGTGGGGACTGAAGCCCACTGGGTTTGCTGGACAGGGGTGGGCAGACAACATCTCCCCTGCACTGGCAGTTGCCAGCTCACCACGTGGTCCTGCTGTGTGAATTTACTGGTGAACCTGAAAACCTTACCTGTCCTTTATTTGGGTGAGTTCTTTAACCTCTCTGAGCCTGTTTCTCTGAGGATTAAATGAGCTAAACCTAAATTACAAAGTAAGCATATAAATGCCTATTTTGTTATTACAGTTTAAAACTACCTAATTCATGTCATGTTTTCTTGAAATAATATCTTGGTTAGTATTCTAAATACAAGCTTAGGTCTAAACTCTGATAACAAATTTTTGCAAACTGGCTATAAATTTTGAAACCAGAGGCACTGCCCATCTTTGCTCCAGACTGTCTCTCCGTGGCTGTTTGTAGGGGAAACAGCCTATCAGGACAGAGCTAAGTCTCCACCTGAAGAAAAGTGCAAGCTCGCTTATGGCCTTGGAAGGTATAGGTGGTGTCTCCCAACAAGGCCGGGAGTGGATACGCTCACCGCCCATAATAAAAGCTGTGGGTTCCCTGGGTTCAGGCTTCTCTTCTGTCACAGAACCCATTGCAAGTGCAGGGATCAGCTGACCCAATGCCTAGCTCCCTGTGGGAAGTGGGTCTCAGGGCACTGACCCCAAATAGGCTGATGCCCAGGCTGCTTCCTGGACTGAATAGTAAAGAAATCTTGTACATTCTACCAGCAGCCATGCATTGGTGGCAGGTTAACTTGTTGGAATTGTTAGTTTGCAAATAAGGTAAAATCACAAACCATAATTTTTTTCCTCTTTTTTAACAGCTTTATTGAGGTATTTTTCAAATACCATAAATTTCATCCACTTAAACAAACAGTACAGTTTAGTGGCATTTTACAATATACACAGAATTATGCAGCCAAGAACACAATCTAATTTTAGAACATTTCAGCACCCGGAAAAGAAGCCCATACAGGTTAGAGTCCTGCCCCTCCCCTGCCCCCCGACTCTCACCTTGCTGGGTTGGAGTTAAGAGTGCAGGAGGAAAGGCTGGAAGCATGAAGACCAGTGAAGGGATAAATGATAGCGGCTTCGAATTTGGTGGTAAGAAGTTGCTGAATAGAAGATATGTTTTAAAAGTAGAGCCAGCAGGACTTCCTGAAAGAGTCGTTGTGCTGGTGGATTTTCCATGAGGTCTGAGAGGATGAGATGAGCAAAGGATGAGCCCGTGGTTTTTGGCCTGAGCGCTGGAAGGACTGAGTCACCATGAAGTGAGTTGGAGAAGACGGTGGAAAGAACCGGTGTTCCATCGTGAATGTGTGAAGCCTAAGATGTCTGTGCAACATGGTGAGGAGGTTAATAGGGGTTGTGTATAGTAGGCTGGAGTACAGGGGGAAATATTGCTTAAATACATGAATTTGGGTATATTAGCAGGAAGACTTTACTTAAAGCCATGAGACTGCAGGAGGCCACCAAAGAAATGCATGAAAACCAAGAAGAGAAACAGTTCTAGAATCAAGCCCCGGAGCACTCTAATCTTTAGATGTCAGAGAGGGGAAGCAGAATGAACAAAATCCAAGAACAGACATACACAGTTTTGAACAAAGAGATTTCTTGCAAGGTCATCACATGCGTTGTACATTCTCTCTGTTGCTGGATGTGAAAATAATGTTTTGAAAATGTCACTCAGACTTTGCTGTGATTTTATGTAATAAGTAATTGATAATTTGCTAATCCCATTTGTTTCCTAAGGAATAAAAGGATCTTATTAAATGAACAGGGTCAGGGAAAGGGACCTATAAAGATGAGCTTGGGGTTTTTCTAGGAAAGGTATAAGCTTTGGTATATGTTAAACAAAAGCAGAAGAACTAGTGTTTACTATTTTATGTCCCTTAGGATTCATGCTCCAAATTGTCACAGCAGATCTTCAATATCACATACATAAATCAAGGATATATCACCATTTGGATCTATAAATTACATTCTTGAAATAAGAGCTGAAGGATAAACTCTGAATCTAGGGACTTTTCCTGAAGAAATTGGTATGATGTAAGATAGCATATTATATGCCATTTCTGATATTCAGAATTACCACTGACTACTGAAAATTAGGTTTTGTTCCTCACTTTTGGTTGTATTTTTAAATTTAAAGACATTTATACTCAGTACAATTTTGTTTATGATACACATATATTTTTAACCTTGCTGGTAGAATTTTTTATATTGAAAAAAAATGGCAAGGACCCACTACTTCCTTCATATTAGTTTCCTCTCAAATTTAGTGTGCCAGAGCTCAAGATTTTATTTTTATGTAAAAAAAAGGTGGTGTCTCACAGAGTGCCAAACATCTGGATGAAACTGAAAAAATATAGTTAGTCATCAATGTTTATTACTATCTGGATATTTGATGTCATGGAAATGATAAATCATGATTAGCATTTCAATTTGTCAAACAGATGTTCATTGAAATACGAACACAACCTTATTCCACAGCTGAAAGGACATTTTAGATGACCCACCTAACTATGATTGCACTTCTGTCCCTCACAGTTAAAGAGAAACACATTTTGTTAATGTAATCTGTTCAGTGATGTGTGAAGATAGAGTAGGTTACTTGATAAATGTGAGATTGTACACTAGAATGATAATGTGTCGTGCTTTGACTTAACCTGTTGTGTTTTAATGCTATTAATGACTGAAAACAGCAGGAGGCAGAATTATAAATTATATTTAAGGTTCAAGCATGTGGCATATTTTTTGCCAGTTTTTTTTAAACTCTTTTTTTTTTAAGTGAAATTGGCATAGTAAGATCCCCTCCATGGTGATTGGTTATTAGTCCTAATTGGACTACAAGGATTTGATTTTATGTAAGTGGAAAGATTTCTCAAGTACATTATCATTAGCTCCCTATATTTGATTCTTAGCAAATACTGGAGCTCAGAGTAGGCTTGGAATTCTGAATGATGGAGGAAATATATGTGTAGGTTCCACTATTTGTACCTTTTTCCATTTTAAGCTTGAATTTTCTACCTCTATTCTGACCTTCAATTTGTGTGACCTAGTTTTCTTTTCTCCAATAACCACTGTTTTTGAAATAGTCTTGCTTCTACCACTTAAATAAAAAAGCTAGGAATAAAAATGAAGAAAATAAGGAATAATAGAATGGTTGGAGAAGCAGTAATATTGTTATAAATAGAGCATCCCCAAAGAATTATTTTGAAAGGACGACACACATTTGGATGTATAAACTCTGGAATGTCTATTTTAAATTTGCTTATTAGTTTATTGACCTACTTACAGATATGTATTTTTACTTGAGAAGGAAACAGGTTTGTTTGTGTTCTCTGTATACTGTACAGATTATATAAATTTGATGTTTGTATCGTAAGGGAATATTTACCTTTCTCTTTGTTGATACTTTATTGTCTTTTCTCAAATATATTGCTGGAAGGATATAGGGATATGTGACTATGAAAGATGTGATCCAGTTAAAAAATAGTGGTAAATGCCCTTGTAATTTAAAAGTCAAATTTTATTAAAAAATTTTTTTTTAGAGAATCAATAAAGAAACTTTAAAATGCAGTGGTTGGATGCAGCAATTAAGAGGAAGGATGATTTCACTGGAAGTCCATTATTGGAGAATATAAAGGTCATGAGATATTCCAGAAAAAGAGTCACATTATGATAGAAGAAGGAAGGATTCGAAACAGAGAAGATCAATGGTCAGGATTGAAGCCAAAGACGGAACTCAATGTGTAGGTCAGAATTTCAGGAAAACCTATGAACAAATCCAACTCGTGCTCAAGCCAATCACTGGCCTTGAGCCTTTTCAAAACTAGCTCTCCAGGCATCCCCTCTGATTTATCATAAATAATCAGACATGGGGAGCCTTGAGAAAAGCTGCAAGAAAGCTGGAGAAAGGAGAGGACAGGTAATTTTTAGAAATGAGAAGATTGGAAGCGTGGCATTCCAGACAGTACATAACCAGACTTGCAGTGTACCTTCTTCCAAAGGAACCATGTTCTCAGCTCTTACAAAAGCAACATTAGATAATCATGACATGTGCTTGTTTTCAATTTTTGATAGTTGTCACTGTTAAAAATTATCTCAATGAAGAGATCAGTGTTAGCTTCTTATTTTGGAAAGCATGGCACGAGAGAAGAAGAGATGAGGCAGTTTTGTTTCCATTTCTCAATGGAGCCAGTTTGCAATGAAAACAAACAAATAAATAAACAAAAACAAACCAAAACCCTTAAATCCAACAGCAACCTTCATAACAATTTCCCTTTTCTTTTTGCTAAGGAGGAACAGTTGTATTTTTGTCATTAATAGAAAAGGGAATGGTGCCTAAACAGCCTATTATAAATTCTTCTGGGAAAGCATTTTACAAATAATTGAAAACAAACCTTATTCTGTGAACTTGGCAGTAAGTGAATACCAGAAAGCAATTTGGCCCTGGCCCCTGGATGATTGATTAAATGTGTTATTCCCTTTACCTTTCATTCAGACTGTGTTTGCCAAGAGAAAAGGAACGTTGTGAAACAAAATCAACTTTAGACAAAAAAGTTACAATAATAATCAATGACCTCCAATGAGTTGTTTATTCATTTTTTCTTCTCCTTTTTTTTTTAATGCTTCTAAATATTAGCTGTTCTGCTTGGGTTCCTGCTGAAAATGAGGCAGTGAATGTCAGCGTGCTGCCTGCCTCCCAGCCAGCTAACGTGAACTGTGTCAGCTTCTTTGAGGGCAGGCCCCTGCAGCTGCCTGTGGCTGCTTGTTAGTCGGAGTCCAGCAAAGGAACAAGAACACTGTGTACTCCGTAAACCTTCAGAAAACTTTGTCTTCTGGTTGTGTGGGAGGAGATGCCCCTTTGTGCATGCTGTTCCTTTGAAGGGACTAGAGATCTGTTGGTGCTGGACGGATGTCGGAGTGCACAGAGCCAACATCCTACAAGCCTAGAAAGTAGAAGATTAAGAGCCTGCCCTGTACAGAATAATGTCAGGAACCTAAACTTAGAGTACTGTTCACATATAATGTCCTTATTATTATTCTATAAAACATGTAAATTAACACCAAACCTCCTCAATGAAATGTAGCCTTAGAATCTTAAGGCTGTGGTGACGTATTGGGCCACCTGAGCATGCTGCAGTGATGAGCTGCAAAGCTAGTGCCTCTGGTAAAACATGAGGTATGAGAGCAGGATTACACAGGGCCCCTTCTAACATGACTATTTTTTCATCTTCATCTTTTTGCTTTTACAAGCTCCTGCCCAGATGTCAGTGGTTCCACAGCCTCTCCTTCCTACAGCCTTGGGTGACACTTGGTCATCTCCACTGGCTTTGCCCCAGAGGCCACAGTGTCAGGGAATGGCAAGACAGGCTATTTCTAGTTTGCTGAGGCTGCTGAAATGCAATACACCACAAATGGACTGGCTTTTAGAAAAGGGATTTAATTTGGTTAAAAATTTACAGCTCTTTGGAGGAAAGGCAGCAGGCTTTCACCTGGGTTCCCATCATGTGGGGAGGCACATGGTGTCTGCTGGCCTTCTCCCCGGGCTGCTGGTTTCAAATGGTTTCCCTTGTAGCATTGCCACTCTGCAGCTCCAAACATCTGGGTGAGTCGGCTCTAAGCACTGAGCTGAGGTGTGCTGTGCTCCTTCTCTCTCTCCTGTCTTCTCCTTTCATGTCTCCAGCTGACTAAATGAAACATCGCTCATTGCTGAAGACACTCCCCTAGCCCAGTGTAGAGTCATCAGCCATAGATGAGTTCCACATGTGATGATTCATGCCCATAGCAGTAGAACAACTGGCACCACCCTTGGCCGAGTTGTCACCTGACCCTAACAATCACGCAGGCCATCCCTGGAAAAACAGCCCAGCCCAGAGCTGGGGAGGGTCGGGTTAGGAAGTCCTCTGACCCTACTTCTCTGCCGTGCTTGTGTGGAAATAGGATAGGAAAGCAAACACAGGGACACATTTGTCCTCCTTGGCACGTGGTCTCTCCCTGATGCTCAGTCCTCTTGCATGCCCAGAATCCCTCCCCACCACGAGCAGGAACTTCGCCACTGCTGCTCCTGTCGTCCAGGAGCAGGTAGATGCGGCTGCTGTAAATGGCGTCCTGCTGAGCAGAGGACACGGTCGTTTGTGTTATGTGCTTACTCTTTCAAGGATAACAACGAGCTAACATGACAGTTTTCCTGAGTGCTGGTCATTAGTCTAATCATTTCACAGGAATCATGCCTTTCAATCTACCGAACATACCTATAGGGTAGATATTATCTTGCTTTTTTCAAGGGAAACTGAGGCACAGACAGATAACATAAATTGCCCAAGGTGCAATTTACACAGGCATTGAGTGGCACAGCCAGAATGTGGGCTCAGTCTGCCTCCAGGTCTGTTTATGGATGTGCCCACACACACACGCACAGCACACACACACACACACAGCACACAGCACACGCACACACACACACAGCACACGCACACACAGCACACACATGCACAGCACACGCAAACAGCACACGCACAGCACACACACACAGTACATGCACACACAGCAACACGCACACACACAGCACACACACATGCAAACACAGCACACAGCACACGCACACAGCACACGCATACACACAGCACACACAAACACAGCACACGCACACACACAGCACATCCACATGCACAGCACACGCACACACACAGTACATTCACACGCACGCACAGCACATGCACATGCACAGCACACACACGTGCACAGCACACACACACAGCACATGCACACACATGCACAGCACATGCACACACAAACACACAGCACACGCACAGCACACACACAACACATGCACACACAAACATACAGCACACGCACAGCACACACACAGCACATGCACATGCACAGAACACACACAGCACATGCACATGCAAACACACAGCACACGCACAGCACATGCACACGCACAGCACATGCACATGCACAGCACACGCATATGCACAGCACATGCACACACACAGCACATGCACATGCAAACACAGCACACGCACAGTGCATACACACACAGCACACGCATATGCACAGTACATGCAAACACAGCACATGCACACACATAGCACATGTGCACACACAGCACACACGCATGCACAGCGCATGCACATGCACAGCACACACACAGCACATGCACATGCACAGCACACACACATGCACAGCACACACAAACACACAGCACACGCACAGCACACACACACACAGCACTCACACACAGCACAAGCACAGCACACACGCACATACAGCACACGCACATGCAAACGCAGCATCAAACACAGAATAAATCAGGAAAGTCAAAATCAGGAAAACATAAATTTACAAACATCTCATAGGCTTAGACAGATTTATAAACTCAGATGTATAAATCAATATAATACCCAGACATATAAACCAACTGAAATGAAAACTCGTCATTTGTGGAAATTCAAAATCTCATTCTCAAAAAAAAACTTAAGAATTTTCTGCATTTTTTCCTTCTTGTACAGTGAAAAATAAGATCTGAAAGGGAAGACCAGTAGTTTCCTCTACCAAGCTGGGCTAGGAGCTGTAGTTGGAGTTTTAGTGCATGTGATTCCTCTTTGAGAGCATAGGATCTTGACCAGCTGTAGATGCAATTTCACTGTAGAGATGAAATTAAATGAAGCAGGTCAAGAGTACACAGAAAGATGGGTGGTGGATAGTAAGTAAGGATATAGAAGGAGGCACCACAAAAAATTAATAGAATGAAAAATAAAATGAGATGTCAAAGTGGCAAAGGGAGGGAACATTTGCGGAATGAACCGCCCATGGTGGCCAGGAGATGGCGTCAGAAGCAGGTGTCAGGCTGGGGAGGTGTGGGGGCCTCCAGTAGGCCAAATTACACAAACTGTATGGCTATTAGGAATGTAGCTAGTCTATGGGATGCGCGCAGTCTTGGGGCGCTTGTATCTTTGATCAAATCTTTCTCTAAGTATCAGTATGACTCTGTAATTTAAAATCTCTGACATTTTGGAGTTTGAGGTTGCAACTTTCTGAACATTAAATCGGTTGAGATTGCCAACGGCCATCTCAAAATGCTGTTTCTATGCAAGTGGGAAGAGCTTCAAGTAATGTATCTGCACAGCTGTTCTCTTACATACTTGCAAAATCCATGCTTAGACACACACACACACACATTTCTCACTGAGGAGCCTTCGAGACAGAGGATGAGAGAGTTTCTCTTAAGTTCGTGTCTAGGCGTTGCTCTAATCCGATGACACAGGGCCTGGCACTGCCTTTAGACCTTCTGCTCCAAGGTCTTATTTTAAACAAGTGTTCCCACACGGGCACGAAAACAAAACTGGAAAATGTTGCTTAAGTTTTCATCTGTGCTGCTATAAGTTTTTCAAGTGAACCGATTGTTCTGTCCCACCAAAGTGGGTCATGGTATTCTAGCTGCTTTTTTTTCCTTTTCAAAAGTTTTTCTAATGATTTTCTATATTAGGGGAGACCATGCTGCTTTCACCTGTATTTATTTTTGGTATTAACATATTACTTTTCCCTCTCTCTCTAATTTGGATTTTAATACTTCCTTCTTAATAGAATTTACCACTACTATAAATTTATTTTGTTCTTCCAGGGCAGTGAAAGGTTTTACTGACCAAAATGCTGAAGCATGAATACTTTTATAACTGCCTTCACTTGCTTTTATGTTAGTCTGACGCTAGGGGCTGTAGGCTCTCTTCTGTGTAATGAATACCATAGCCCTGAGGTCTTAGCCAAGCCCTAGTGGGGTTTATGGGTAGGGACGTTGTATGGGTAACGTCCTTTCCCCAGGAGGGCCTCTCCTTGTTTGCATCAGTGCTGGGAGATATTGTGGGGCCTGGGTTGTCCATTGGAAAGTGCTCCTTCGGGCTCTAGTCTGCCTCAGCCCTGGCCCCTGCCCTGAGGTCAGGGCCCATCTCCCCCAGTGGTTGGTCCTGAGAGGGGACCTGGAGCCAGGTGAGCAGGTTACCAAGGGAGTCTAGAAAAGGTAGAACCAGTAGGATAAATATGACCCAAATTCACGAAGAAAAGCCAATAGCTGGTGTTTTAGTTTGCTAAAGCAGATGGAATGCAAAATACCAGAAATGGGTTGACTTTTACAATGGGGATTTAGTAATTTACAAGTTTACAATTCTGAGGCCATGAAAATGTCCAAATCAGGGCACCAGCAGGAAGATACCGGGACTCTGAAGACAGGCTGCCAACATCCTTGGCTTCTCTGTCACATGGAGGGCACGTGGCACACCTTCCATCCCTCCTCAGTTTCATTACTTCCAGCTTCTGGCATCAGTGCTTCTGCTCTGAGCTTCTGCGTATTTCTCTCTTTCAGCTTCTCTCTCTCTTGGTTTCATTCTCCCTAAGCTTTTCTGGGGCTTTTTTCTGTATCTTCTCTCTGCCTTTCAACCTCTTATAAAGGACTCCAGTAAGAGAATTAGGACCCTCCTGGGGCAGGCCTCAACTGAAATAACCTCATCAAGAGGTCCCACTTACAATAGGTCTGTACCCACAGGAATGGATTAACTGATCTTTTCTGAACATGATCTTTCCATACAGCTTCTAACCATCACAGCTGGATAATTTAAGCACTAAAGATAATTCCGAAGAAGCAGGAGTAGGATAATAAAGAGGAAATGGAATTAAAAGACCCAGAACAGTAACAATCAGAATTGTAATGAAAATAAATCAGGAGAAAGAATGGAGGAAGGGGTACAGGGAATAGTTTCTCTCCATTGTGTGAACTTCCTGCCTTCAAATAGCGCCTCCACTATCAGCTGTTACTAGTTCAGCAATGCATACAGCACCACTCGGTGAGGCCATGCAGTGCTGAGGTGAGGCACACAGCCAACGAGGCCGGACTGGGATGGGGACGCACCTAGCTATATGGACTTAGCCATATTTTTAAATCTCTCAGCCATATTTCTTAAGTTCCATAAATGCAAAAATCTCAGTGTATTTCAATCTAAAATCCAGATTTGAGATTGAAATCTTGGTTCTCTTCTAAAAAATGGACATAAGACCTCGCTCATGAGGTTGGTACAAGCATTAAATGAGCTGAAATATTTGAGTTAGCCCACAGAGATCACCTGTGTCAGTAACCCACCCAGTAGGCACATGTTAGCAGCAGCTCTGGTTTTCACTTGTAAGGTCCTGAGGACTAAAGGGCCTTATGAAGTAGCTATGGGGTTTGAATGGATGGCTAATGATCCCGATGCCCAGGCCGTTCTGGTAGGGGTCTACCCAAAATAAATTTGGAGCAATGCAGATGTTTGAGGGGACTCCGAGGCCTGGTGATTTGCCCCATGGTCTACTTGGAAACTTATTCCCTTCCATTCTTTCCTGGCTGCAAAATTCAGGTGATGATTTTAGCCCTATGCATATGTAGCATGACAGCTCAAAGATTTACCAATAACATCTGCTTTTGATAGAATTCAAATGAGAAACTCCGAAAAGAAACCAAGGAGACCTATTTTGACTTCTCTTCTTTTATGCATACAAGTATTATATATCTAACTGGAAAAAAAATACAGATGACAAATGAAAAATTTTCAACTTGGAGTACTTTTCTTAAATTATTTGAAAACATTTAGAAATATATGTAATTAGAAATATATGTAAAACAAGTTCCTGTGTCTCAAACTCCTTTCAGAACAAAAGGCACGATATTTACATTTAGTAATGATTCTCTCTTTTTGAAAGTTTCAATTCATTCACTTAATTGCTACAGTTTCTTTTATATATCATGGCAAGTGGGAATTATACCAAGATCTTTCATTCAGTTATGATGGATTACTGGTCAACCATCTGGATGTGATGAAATTAATTTAAGCTCATCTTGAAAAAGGGGCTTAGAAATAAATGTTTTGCTGAATTGCTTTGTACAGCACAAGGCAAGAAGATCACCAGAAGGTTTTAAAACAGAAGGACTGTACCAATTTTGAGACTGAGAAAATTAGACCTCCGAAAGCAGCTGAGACTTTGCTTCTATTTTTAGATCTTTCCAAAAATCTGAGTTGAGTAGTTCCATAAGAATAAGAAAACACTGTCTCAGGAAATCTCTGCTGATACAAAGAATGATGCAGCTAACTCTGTTGCAATATAAAAGAGAGGGAGAAAGTGAAGAAAGATAGGGAAGGAGAGAGAGGGAGGGTAGAAGGGAGAGAGAAGACACCTAGCGTGCCTTAAATTAGAATTTAAATGCATGCCAGCCATTTAGGGCTTTCACCATATGAGAAATGGCACAAACCTTTGTGGTTCAATATTTTTAACCAGATTCACTAGGAGAGAAGACAAATAAAAAGAATATTAAGGTGACAAATATTCAATGAAGAGAACTAATTTTCTTATTATGCCACAATTTATTAATGACTATTGCTTTGACAGTGAAGAATCTGTTTAAATATTTTATGGAAGGCAAAGCTGTCAAGCTGGATGACAAATGCAAGAATTGTAATTCTAAAGAACAGGAAAAAAGCAATATAAGTTTCAGGGGCAATTGGAACCAAGTTGGTGTCAAAGCGAAATATTGTCTTTTGGGAGAAGACCTATTAAGACGAAGCTTCTAGGTTCACTTGTCAGTGATGCAAGAAACAGTTCATTAAGCTGGCGCTTCCTTGTCTTCTTGGAATAGATTAGTTAAGGAAGTTGAGGACACACACAATCCTTGACGTTTTATGAATTAAAGGATTACTTTTTAACCAACTCAGTGTTCATAAACCATTGGATAGTAGCTGTTTTGGTTGGACTTGGTAAACTTCTAATGATAGTGGGATGTTAGTAAAGAGCTTCCAAACTCTAATTCAGTGTACCATACTCTATGTGGCAAGAAAGTATTTCCAGTTGTATCTGATAGGAATATTGAGGCACATGAATGGATATATTCCTTTATCTAAGTGCACTCCATTATTTTCCTCTGCAGAAATGACTCTTTGGGTTTCTTAAATAATTTTTAGATGCTTTATCCAAATGTTGGGGTTTTACAGAAACTGACATAATGTCTTTTCAAAGGTAATTGAACTATTACAATTGTAGATAGATTTATTAGAACATGCTAAATAACGTGGAATTAAAAATAGAGGTAAAATAGGGTGAAGACATATACCAACTTTAAAGTGATATACACAACACACACAATTGTGACTGTTTCGTTGAGGAAAGAATGAATTCATCGGGGGTCCTGCTGCAGTCTGTACTGTGTAGGTGCAGATGGGAGTCATCCTTTCATCAATCACTTATTACCAGTCTTCTCTGTGCTGCTTGCTGTGGCCTCCCGAGACCATGTGGCTGGGTGGGTGCGCAGACGGGGACACAGGCAGGCCCACAAGGGAGGGTCAGGTGCCCCGAGAAGTCAGCGGGGCCACTCCCAGACCAAGCCCAGAAAGAACTGGGTCTCAGCTGAAACCTGAATGGTGTGTAAAGTATGTCCTTGACAATGGAGAGGAGTGAGGTGGCAGAAAAGGGGTTGAGGAAAAGGCCCAGACGTGAGATCGAATTTGACACAAAGGGGAAGTGAAAATTATTCAATGTTCTGGAAAACAGTGGGACGCTAATAGATGTGTTTATATGAATGGTTATTGAATGAGTGAATGAGACATGTGGGTGTGAAGAGGGAGCGGAGGTAAGCACGTGTTTTAGCCCATCAGAGTACCTTATTTTCTGGAAATGCAAATGATCTGCATTTGAATTGATAAAAATACTAAAGAAAAGGATAGCTGTTAGTTGGAGGAAATGACAAAACATGGGAGGGAAGGAAAGAGGATCTCAAATAAACTATGCTCGATTTAACTGGAATTGATGGACAGGTAAAGATTGATTCCATAATTCCCCGTTTACTCATCAAGACCCTAAAGACTCTTGGAAGACAAAGAAATCGCTACTCCTAAATGTTTAACCATTTTATTGTCCTATATTATAAATGACATGTACTGTATTTTATTTATCCAGTGTATTTTTGTTACCCATTCTTTTATTGCTCCATATATTCATGTTTTCATATTTTATAACATTTAAAAATATCCCAATATTAAACTGATTTGAAAAGGTTTTTTAAATTACCATGAAACCTTGCTGATCAAAGCTATTGATAACCCATAAGGATGACAATACACTTATTAATGACTTTTCCTCTAGGAGTATGTAACTTTGTAATTGTCAACCTTTTTGACAGTTATTCAATACCCTTAGGGTATAATAAATCTATGCTGTTTTATTGTTGTTTTCATTGACTCTTTGTAAATGCTAGTACATCAAACTTATTGGTTGGACAATGAAATAACCCAGGTATGGTTTGCTCAAAGAAAGAAGTAACCACTGGTTAAGGTCCACTCTGCCGTGGTTCACAAAAACTAAGTTAATCGTACTCATGTTCAAATGCAAAGTCTTCTGCCTCAGAAAACACATTTATGTAGTTCTTCCTGGCTGAAAGTAGTCTGTCTAAATGAGCCTCTTGTATAATGGAAAATAAAGTTACCTAATGATTAACTACTGTTAACAAATATAGTGAGCTTAGATATAAGGGAATCTGTGAGCAAAGCCATTAATTTCCTAATTTTCTCTAAATCAACATGACTCAGTATGCTTGGGTGGAAAATGATATGAAGGATGACTGGCTTTAATTTCATTTTGGGGAAATAGCAAACTTGAAGATTGATTTATGATAACAGAAAAAATTATGATCATTGTTTCTATGAAATTGCTTTTTAGATAGAAAGCTAATTGAATTTGCTGAATATTTAGGAATTGTAGTTCATTCATTCAATACAATTGCTGAGCACTTACTTTTTATATATATTGTCTTATGTTCTGTGGATTATATCAGTTAACAAAGCAGATAAAATTCCCTGAACTTCTGGACCTTATGTTCTAGTGGCTGGAGGGAAACAATAAACAAGTTAAGTATATAAATCATACACAGCTGTGTTAGACAATGAGAAAATGGAGAAAAATGAAGCAGGTAGGTAACAGGGAATGTCAGCTGGAGTTTGCACTGTAAATAGTCATGGAAAGGCTCACTATGAAAGTTAGAAGGAAGTGAAGATGTGAGAATAATCTCTCAACTCTAGTTGAAATCGCATCACCACTGAAACTTTACTTTGCTTCATTAAAGCTGGCAGTCTGGCCAGAGCAGGGGGGATGGGCTGGGGAGAGAAGAGGTAGGAAAAGAGGCCCTAAAAGTCACTGTTTCCCTCTGCAGTGGTGATTGAGGGGAGTGGGGTGGGTGCAGATCACATGGGGTGTCACAGTTCATTGGCAAGATTTTGGCTTTTATTTGGACTGAGTAAAGCATTGGAAGATTTTAAGGAAAAGAATGACCTGGGTTATGGTAAAAGGAACATTTGGCTGCTGTTTTGAAAGGAGACCTTAGGGATGTAAGGGTGGTAGCACAAGGACTGTTTGGGGCTGTTTGTAGAGACCCAGGTAGAGGAAGAGGAAACCTAGGGCCAAGGCGGTACTAGTGGGAGTGGGAAGTGGTTGGCAGCTGGATGCATTGTAGAGATTAGCACCATCAGGATGTGCAGACGGATGCATGCAGGATGAAAGAAAACAAAAGGAATCTGGAATGACCCCAAATTTCTGGGCTCCAATGTCCGGAATGATGAAATGGTCACATGGAGAGGTTGGCAAGACTGGGAGTGAGGAGAAGAGCTCGGTATGAGGTGGGTTTGAGATGTCTGTTAGGGAACCAAGTAAATTATCGAGTAGGCAGTTGGATTCTGCATTCTAACCTTCAGGGGAGATATCAGGGCTGGGGATAGACGTGTCGGAGACGTCAGGTTAGATGGTATTTGAAGCTGTGAGCTCCAATAGGATCACTCGGGGAGTGGGGGTAGCTACAGCAGGAAAGAAGGCCAAGTGTGACTCTCCACTACAGGGAAGTTAGGGAGAAGAGGAGGTAGCAACAATGGAGATTGAGAAGAGGGGGCCACGGAAACAGGAGGAAAACAAGCACAGTGGGGTGTCCTGGGAGCCAGCAGCGTTACTGAGTGCTTCAAATGTTGCTGACAGAGGAGGTAAGGTGAGACCTGAGAACTGGCCATCTCAGTACTGTGAAGGACCCCGGTGACCTTCCCTAGGGGTGCTCAGTGCGCCTCTGGGAGCTCGGTGGAGAGCGGAGGTGCCAGGGCCAGAGCCCTGAGCTGTGCTAGAAACACAAGACAGATTGTCACCATGGTTCCTGAGCTCCACACAGCTCCGTCCCCTTCTCCTAGCGTAGGGCTTTTCACACAGGGTATGATGCAGGTGATTAGGTTCAGCTTTCAAAGTGTTCATGATCTAATTCTCCCACCCTAAAACAATTTCATACTAAGCAGGATTGGATTTTTTCAGACAGTCACAGATATCTCAGCCACTTATTTATATACAAATTATTTGGCTCCACTGAGAGATGGTTTATCTCATCCTACATGTATGAATTTTTTTGTACTGTACCCTGGGGTCACCTTACTTTGAAGTTATTGGACCTCTTTTGTTTGCGCACTCTTAGAGAATAGTAACTTGAGTGGGATTTTAAATGCCTGAAAGGAGCATACACACATCAAACTTCAACTCCTCCCACGTCCACTACTCATGTCAATGTTTCCAGTATTTATTAATGATCCTTAAGCATCCCTTGTTGTTACATTTTTCATTCATTCAACAAATTCATAGTATTAGGGTAAGTATCAGGACTATAGCTTTTATAAAGTCTAAAGCAGATCTAGTAATAGAAATGGAAAAGTATACCAATAATAATGTGTGATATTTACATATAAATCTAATTGTTGTATAAACCATTTTCCCACTGCCTTCTAATCATAAAGAGGGAAATGCCACGGCAGCACAGAGGCCTTTTCCTTCCACGAGGAAAACATGACTGTTACAACACACTTACCCCAGGAAAACTCATAATTTGGCGGGCAGAGTATAATTTGATGTAATCATTCGGCCGTGGAAAGGGATCTTTTTCGTAAGATTATTTTTTATTTGTCTGTGAAAAGTAATTCAAGGGTAGTGTAATTTTAAAAATTAAAAAAATAATAATAAGCAGTTGATAAACTTAGACTGGTATTTGCAGTTGGGATGATTTCCTGTGGCCACGTGGACAACGTGCCACTGGTGGAGATCAGTTCAAAAGATCCCAGACTGCACGTTGCCCCGGGGCCTCGGGCAGCAGGGGCCAGGCTGGGAGTGGCTGGGTTCGTCTTCCTTGAAGAAAGATGACAACACCAGCTGTCACTCTCTAGGAAGCCAGGAAGCTTGCTAAGCTGTCCAGTGTACTTAGAACTGCTAGTGTGGTGCCAGTGGAAGTGGCCTCTCCAATATTATGATTTATTTGAAGGAGGGTAGGGAAAAAAAAAGAGGGAGAAGGCTGGAAGGAAGCTGCTGTATACTGACATGGCCAGCGGCTGGCTGCCTTTACGCCTGGCAACAGATCGGAACATCGAGACTTGCCAGGTCTCTTGCCGGAGTAGCTGGATGAAAGGATGAAAATACCAAAGCACGAGCAGAAGTGTTCTTCTGTTGAATTCTTTTTGTAACTATCGTATGGTTTATTCACTTCAGCGAGAACATGGGCACCCTATTTAATCAGTTCATGTTTTTTTTAATGATGAACTTGCTAATTCTATGTATAGCCCTACTGTAACAGTAACCCCAAATAAGGCTTAATAGTTTTTAGGGACTTTAATCCCAGACATGTGATGATTTCCTCCTGTCTTTCAAATAGTGTTTCATTGGGGTAGACAAGGGAGAACTTGTTAAGACAGAAATTTAATCACAGATTCAAGGGCAGTAGTGATTTTTTGGATGCCAAGATAAATCTCTAAGAGACTCTAGTTTTAATTGCTTCACACCTTAATTTATTCATTCTTTTAACATTTAAGTGATACTTCCTTAAGCAATAGAGACAATTTGATTTTCAACATATTTCAAGCTCACCTGCTGATGCCAGAACTGTGGAATATACAAAATTTGCTTTACTCTTTTAGAATTTCCTACATAAGAGAATGTGTATTGAGAATTAGTTTTTCAGGAGAACTCATTCTGCCATTCGCAAATGTGTTGATTAAATAAAGTTTTTACTGCGTATCCAAAGGGCATTCAATTAGCCAGGAGATTTCATATTTTTATCATGAGGTGTTTTGTTATTCTTTGCAACAAAAGAATTTATTTCAAATCTCAGAATTTGATAGATTTCTCTGATGACTCAAATAGTTTGTTGGCAGTCAGTTTGTGAAATTCTCTTTGGAATTATCTAAATGCAGGATGTTTGGAATGGAAGCACAGATCATGCCTCTCCTGTCAAAAATGTGTTTCACACACATGATATGTCATCTTGCAAAGTGGATGAAAATTCCACAGCCTCAAGTCCCAGGCTTCCCAGATGCGCAGAGAGACCGTCCTGTACCTGCCGCCTCCCGCCCCAGCTCAGGGCTTCTCACTGCCTTTGCTCCTGTCTCTTCAGCCGCGGGTGTGCGCTGGAGTGGTCGCATGTTTGTGTGTTTTCATTTCAAAATCTACCACTTAATTTCTATGTCTTTAACCATTTTGATTTTTTTTAAATTTATGGCATAGATAATAATTCATTTTTACAAGGTACAGGAAAAGTAAAAAGTACTTTGGGAATTTTCTTATTCTTTTTTATGGCTGCACATAATTCACTACGCAGATATGTGGTTTATTCAAGCAGTCCCACACTGCTGGTCATCTAGGCTGTTCCTAGTGTTTTATAATTACAAAAAAAGTTGCAAAAACAACATCTATTTATATGTACATATACATATCTATATACACACATATACATTGGTATAATGAACAAATCTGCAGGATAAATTCCCAGAAGTAGAATTGTAGGTCAAAAATTTTATGCACTTGTAATTTTTACAGTTATTGCTAAATTGACTTTCATAGGGATTGGAACTATTTTACACTCCTGCCTGAGTGTGCAAGAATGCCTGTTCCCCTTCAGTCTTGTAATCAGAGAGAGTATTTCAGTATTTGTGGTTTATGACAATGTGGAATATGGAAAAAGTCTATCCGTGTGGTTTTAATGAATATTTCACTTATTATAAGTGAAGTTCAGTGTCTTATCAATAGTTTAGCAAGTTTCTTTCTCCTCGTATCTTTATTTCTTTTTGTGTTATGTTGGTATCTTTTTATTTTTGAGTAGTAGGAGTTATTTAGGTATTAGGAAAATCATTTCTCTATCGGTGATAGTTCTTTTTATTTTATCCAACAGTATATCCTTCCTTAGAAATCTCTGCTCTTGTGATATCCTTATAAAGGCTTATGGGCCTGGTGTTCCTTTGAAGGCTAATTTCTCTCTGTTTCGTTCACATGGGAAACAGCGGAGTTAGATTTCATTTCTTCTGTTGTCAATTTTGCTAGATTATTTTCCTAGAAATTTGGCCATTCCATACATGTTTTAATGTCTTCAGAGCGTGTTTTTCATAGAGAGAGCTGTATCTTTGGTAAATTTTTGTCTTCTTAATCAATTGCTAAAATAAAATATGGAAATCTCTCATTGTGGTTGTAGATTGTCTAATTTTCCTTGTAATTCTAGAAATGTTTGTTCTTTATATTTTAAGGCTATATGTATATATATTTGGGTGCTTTCAAGTTCAAACTATTTTAAAGTTCCTGATGGTTTCTTGTTTTTGTCGGATATTTTGTAACATTTTATTTCACCAAGTCTTATGGTTTCCATGGTTATGCACCTGATGCTTAAATAACTTAGGCTGTAATTATTTTTGAAAAAGAATGATGGGTTTAAATTATGGAAATCCTAAGGAGGTGAAGCTGATGCGTGTGCCTGGGAACTGACGGATGTGGGTAGCTGTAGTCTATAGGCAGTCCCTAAGATATAAGCATGTAAAAGGCGTGTACATGTATCCAAAGGTCTTAAAATATGGATGATTTTATTATATTTCAGAGAGTAAACTTGAGCCTGCATCTGCCTGACTGAGAGAAGGGAACCTTACCTTCTGTTTTTCAAGAAAAAACTAACGAAACCAGATAGGTCAGCTTATACTTCTGGAAAGGGTTAGCTGTTAACTTACTGTTCACATTGTTTAGATTCACATCTCTCTGATCAACGGGAGGCCGAGTGCTGAGGACCCTTCCCCTGAGCTGCTGGAATTCACCTCCGCCCGCTACATCCGCCTGAGATTTCAGAGGATCCGAACCTTGAACGCTGATCTGATGATGTTTGCCCACAGAGATCCAAGGGAGATCGACCCCATCGTCACAAGAAGAGTAAGTTTTGATGGGTGGCTTTGGCAGTTGTTAATGACATGGCAACAATCTTTTTAAACTGCCAGTTAAAGCACTTAAAAAGAAATCTTTCACTGATTCATAGGAGTTATTATTATTATCGAGAGCTTTACAATTAGGCAGACTTTGGTTCAAACCCAAGCTCTGCCTCTTATTAGGTGCATAACATTTATCAAACCTTTTAACCTTATAAACCTTGGTTTCCTTTTTTTTTTGTAAAATGAAGATCATAATGCTTGGTTCAAATTTTTATTTTAGAGGACTAAATTAGGTAGTTTCTGTCATTTCAGGGACACCTTGGTTTCAGGGGTTACTTCTGAAATACAGAGGCCTCGAAGCATTTTGGGCCATATCCCACACTCAGAAATACATTTTACGTCATTACCCAGCACGCGCGCACACACGCAGCAATGCATTTTACCCCTTATTGTGCGTGAAGCATCTGGTGATCTTGTGGGAATGCAGATTATGATTCAGTAGGTCTAGAGCAGAGCTGAGATTCTGCAGTTGCAGTAAGTTCCTGGGTGATGCCAGTGCTGCTGGCCTGTGGACCATTTGACCAGTCACGCGATTTGGTTTTATGCCCCAATAAAGACTTACACACACACACACACACAACACACTGCTGCAGAGGAAAACTGATTTCAAAGATTGTCTTATGTACCTTTACAAATAGAATATAGGGGAGAAAATGTTAAAGCATCCTCTCAGCAGATCTTTGAACATGAGGAGCTGAGCGAGGTTCTGTTTTCTGGTGGTACCTTGGAATTTGGGAGATGATGATGTAAATGGTTAGCCAGGCTGCTGTGAGCACTCACTGGGCTCCTTCCTGTCTGCCCCATCCTCTGGTTTATGTCACCATCCCTATATTCCACTAATGACTCTGTCACCAAGTGAATCAGCCTGACCACAAAGGCACAAAGCCAGTGTGTGCTGTGTCCACTGTTTGATGGACTCGAGGCCCAGGTGGAAAAGAAGACTTTAGGGAAGAAACTAAGATTGTGGGACAATGCTCTTAGGGGCAGATTGATTCTAGTGATGTCGTACCACTGCCACCGATTGCCAGATTGCTGAACCCGTAAGCTGAAGATTAAGCAGCGACCCTTTTAGTGGTTTCTGAATACCCCTCTCGTGTTTTCTCTCCTTATTGCCTAACTCCTCCACATCCAGCCTCTCCATTATCACAAAATAACTTGAATGTTTTAGTTATCCCCATGCAACATATGTCAGATGTTTTAACTCCCCCAAATTTCAAATCCTGTATTATATTTCAGCATATTGTCATTTGTCACAGGCAAAAGTAATCATTATTTTATAGCAATGCTTAATTCTTCACTTGTTGAAAAAAACACTTTAATCCTAATTTTGACATGATTTAGAAATATACACTGAGGAAGACTGAATAATATTGAAGGAAAATTTAATCTTCCCTGACTGTATATCTATCAGAGAAAAAAAATCAGTGAAAACAAATTACTGTTCTTTTTATGATCTTTTGCAAAGGCAAGACGGGGGATGTACAGAAGCCTTCAAAGCACTGCAGTAAAATTCAACATATAAACATGGTTTTTGAAAATACTGAAGATCAGTAGATAATACATATAAATCTCAATATATAAAAATACTACATTGAAATCAGCTCCCTTTGGGAGCCCAAAGCAAAAAATTATACATTTATATTTAAAATAGATTTTCCAATTTTCAAAAACATCTACAAATACTGCTGTATCAGCTTTCTGAACATATATGTCTATTATTATTAAGCGGTATAGTTAAGGGAAAAGCAGATTTTTACATTGCCTAAAAACTTCTGAGCACTTTTCATTAGTACAAGGTCTATATCAAATAAGAAAATGTAAAGTACTAGATGTAAACAGTAAAAGCAAACAAACAAAAGGGAAAAAGAAAAAAAAATAAGTATATGAGAAAAGGAAGATTTGTAGTCAAGGAACTCAGATGTGCATCCAACTCACTTAACCTCACTAAGTCTCTTTTTATCCTTTATATAAATTAGAATAACACAATTATCTACCACTGAAGAGGTTATTTGAATTACATAAAATAATCCAAAATGCTCTGACAATTATAAAATGCTATATACTTATTAATTAAAATTTAACAAATAATCTATTTTTGTAATTATAAATCTTTTAAAAATAGGTGGTAGATTAAAATAATTAAGAACATAGATCTACACTAGCTTTAAACAAATAGGTAATTACAAGGGCATTTTAAGATAATAATGAAAAAAATAAATGCACTGCCTGCAGAGTTTGCTACTCACATTTTTAAATTTATTTTCATTATTTTCTTAATTCACATTATTTTTAAACCAAGTTGTCGCTACTTTCTATTTCCTTTGTGATATGGTTAAGAAATTTACTGTTATGAACACAGATATATTTGTTGATTCATTTCAAATCTATCAAGTAAAGCTGTCTGCATATGATTTGTGAATATCGAAATTCCTATAATGACAGTAAAAGAGGTTTTCTTTCAAGCAACTAAGTAAAACAAATTTTATGAAGTGTTAGTGCCCTTGACCCCAGATAAAAACTGCTCTGAATAACGGGTATTCCAGAGTGAACTTTGTACTGTCCCTGGGAGAGACATGTCTAAAATGCTCACCTAATATCAATTAGAGGCATTCTTTCTTTGGGCTACGATTACTGTGCCAGGAGTCATTTGATCAGTTTTGTGAGCCCTTGGTTGTCCTCCAGGCACACAAACTTACCTCCCAGTGAGGATAAAAACAGAAAGGAAAGTTGCTCGCCGAGTGTTTGCCTTTGTGACGTGCAATTGCAGTCATCTTAACAGGATTTCTCTCTGGATTGCTTTCTGCAGTACTATTACTCCATCAAAGACATTTCCGTTGGCGGGATGTGCATCTGCTACGGACATGCCAGGGCTTGTCCACTCGATCCAGCAACAAATGTACGTATATTTATAGGCTGTGGAGGCGGAAGGAAACCCTGAGCTGCAAAAGGCTTCACAAGAGGCTTTGCTGATGGAGCTGCTGTGAATGGGTATCGGGTCCCCGCTGAGACCTCTGGTGGAACCCGAGGCGGTGCCAGGGTGAAAGAGAGCCAGCACTTAGGGTGATCGGCTTTGAAGTCAGCATCATGGTTTCTTAAAACACTTTAGTTTTCTTTCCAAAAAGGCTGCAAACTGGTCTATTTTGAAAACTCTCTAGCTATGACAGCCTGCTGCATGATTTAGCTTTAGAGAATGCCTCCCATCAATCAACCTGCCCATTTCTTTAAAAATGTTTAATAAAAAAAGTTAATGCCAACAAATAAAAAACGTGCATGGAAGAAAAACATACTGGCCATGGAACAGGGTATTGGGGTCGGGCAGGCATGACAGTGGGGTAAAAGAGAGTTTTCAAAGAGGGCTGAACTTGCCAGGCCCGAAAATGCTGGAATGCTTTGGGTGGGATTTTTTTTTTTTTTTATTAATTAACGGAAAAAAAGAAATTAACCCAACGATTTCTAAATGCTGTTCAGGTATTAAGTGATCATAACATAAAGAAGATGAATGAGTACCTGATTTTTTTTGTCATAAATAAACTGGAGAAATCAAAATCCTCTACTGTACAGCATTTAGAAGCAGCACTGAATAGTAAGATCAGTGGATATATGTGGGGCTTTGGAATTTTTTTCTTCCTGGGAATGTAACATGAATGAGAGTTTTCTGACTAATGGATCATCAGGTTATCTCCTATGGAAGGGTAAAATACCTGAGCGTATTTTTCAGGGTGAGGTTGCAGTGCTTTCTGCAGAGTCAGGGGGTTCTTGACTGGCTGCCCTGACGGGCTCTCCTTCCCAGGCCCCGAGTCCACAGGGCAGCTTTCCGCGCGGGACTCGGGACCGTGACTGCAGCTCACACCCAGGCGACCTAGTCCTGGGATGCTGGTCTCGTCTACCTCTGCCCCTGGAAGCCTAGACTCACCCCCTCCACCCTTCCCACTCCCTAAAAATGCCACAGTACCTGAGGGAAGCCTTCCCATACATAGACCCCACGCCCCAAGCCTCCAGCTCCCCAGCATGGAGGAAGAATTCCCTTCAGGGCTCCAAGCCTAAGACCAGCGGCTCCAGAGCACGTTGGCGCCCGGGAGCTGGGCTGGCCACACACCCCAGTTCAAGGCCGGTGCTGCTGGCCCAAGGCCGATGGGTGGTTTCTCCATGTGGGTACAGAGTTTAGAAGTTTCCTCTTTTGTTTGTATGACCTCCTGTGTGGCTCTGTCTAATGCCAGAAGTAACCTCCCCGCCTTGTTTTCACCAGAAATCCCGCTGTGAATGTGAGCACAATACGTGTGGGGACAGCTGTGACCGCTGCTGCCCCGGGTTCCACCAGAAGCCCTGGAGGCCCGGGACCTTCCTGACGAGAACCGAGTGCGAAGGTACGTGCCTCCTGCCGCCGGGCTGTAGGAAAGCTCACGCTTGGATGTGATTTATCCAGGGCCATAGCTGGTGGGGTCTTTTACCCTGCTATCTTAATGGCTCAGTGTTTCAGGGTTTTGGTTTTTTTTTTTTCCAATTTGGCAAATATTTGCTAAATACCTATGAATTCACCAATGTGTGAAGGATTATGAAATGCAGATAGACATAGGATGCACTTATTGTCATTCGTGTGCAACTAGCTTGCAGCGTCACATGTGTGTAGACTAATAGAAATGCGAATAAACGGGAGGCAAAGCCTACATTAGATGGAGCGTCCTAAGCGTGTGGACTCATAAAATGGTTCTGAAACCAGCGGTAGCTCCTGCCCCTTCTGTCTGCAGCCTTAGCAGCCCATCTTCTAGTAAATAGCCTTGAGTAGCCAACCTCAAATGCAGATAGGAAAATCAGAGGTGAGCTATCACCTGCTTCGCGTTAGTGTCAGGGTATTGTCTGAAATAAAGAACACCGTGGCCATCAGGCACCCCGTTAAAGGGGCACTTGTGGGGCAGTAGCTGGGAAGCATAGGGGATAAGAGTTGACGGAGAAGGTAAAAGATCAAATTTGTGGAAAATGAATGCTTATTTCCATAATAAGCTTTGATGCTTTCAATATATGGCTTCACATTAATCACAGGAGTGTATAAATTCTGCTATTGGAAGTGGCGTCCGTGACAGTCATCAGTATTAACTGGGCTATAGCAATTATCGGACTGACAGCTGAGAAAAAAGCCAATAATGAAGAGAAATACGAAGGCCGGCTCTGAAACTATGTCATGAACATTATCACCTCTGAAGACGGGCTATGCGTCTAGTTGTCCTGAAGGGAGACACCCACGAGGTGCCGCAGTGTAGCCTTGTGCCAGCCCCCTGCGCACCCCCCCCACCCTGCCCCACTGGTGGGGGGCTCAGCTCAGGCCAGGGAAGAGACCTAGACACAAAGACTCGTGCTGGACTGAAACCCACACTGGTATGAAGCCCAGGTCAATTGAAGTCAGATATCCATATGTTAATGAATCATCCCTCACCACAGTTTTTCAGTTCAACCCACTCCCCATGGCCTCCAAAAAAAAAAAAAAAAAAATGCTCGGCAGATCTTCTAAACTAGCACCAACCTTATATATTTTTGAATGACAAATTGACTCGTCTCATGTGTATCGACCATCATGTCATGGTGGTCTTTACAACTACTGAGTCGGAGCAAACTGATGGTAACGTGTACCCGGACTACCAAATACAGTTTCTTCTCAGTTTGAGATTCGTCACCTACTGTCAATGCCTCGGATCTCTCCGTCTTCTTCAGTCCCACCTTCTCTTTCTACTCTGTGTCTGCCTTCTGAAAAGATATTTTTGTTTGGAACTTTCTGGTCCCTGCCGGGCCATCCTGGAGGAGGCCCCTCACTGCCCCCAGCTCTGGAGGGCGCTGGGACACCTGGACTTTGTTTTCCTCAGTGACCTGCCCCCTCGGGCCAGTCCCACAGGGGCTCAGAAACTTCACCCCTAAAAAGTAGATATTTGTTCCAAAGGGTGAACTTAAATCAAATGACACGTGACACAATTTGTCTTCGAGCCTCTTTAAATTTAATTACATTTCATTTCTGCTGGTGGAATGTCAAAGTCACAAGGGGTGTGGCATGTGAGGTCAGGGACTCTTCCTGTTGTTTCTGAGAGTTCGTTGCACAGTTACAGCTTTGGTACCTGCCCAAGTGGGTCTGAAGATCCTTCGCCACTCTCCACTGGCATAGAGATGTTTGGACACAGAAAACAACAGGACAGAGGAAACTTGTTAGCAATGGGGTGGCTACAAGAAGTGAGAAAGATTTTCACTTGCTACTGCATGCATTTTAAAAATAGTGGGATTATGAAAATTATTTTTTGCTTTGCAGAGCAGATGCAAGGCTGCATTTCCAAATTGAAAAATAAATATTTTAAAAAAGCAATTAAAGGCGGGTCTTAGCCATAAAACCTTTCATAAATATGGTGCTTTGGGCAATGCATGCATTGTGGAAGGCTTCTATGAAAATTTTCTTTTCCAAGTTGGATTGCATGCCAATTGCCTTAATATTTAGAAAAACCCGTCTGTGACAGGACAAATCCCTCTGCAAAATGAATAATCACCAACTAATTCATTTGAGTTTAACTTGGAATTTCATCAGCCTGCTTGCTGAAGGTGAAGTTTACCTTTACAGAGCAGAGGCTGGTAACTCCCCTGCTGATCCTTTGCTAAGGAGCATCCTCTAAAAGCTAAAAGCATGGAGGGCGTCCTGCAGATGAGTGCGCTGCTGGCGAGGCAGCCAAGATGCTCCGGGGGAGCCGAGCCCTTCTCCAAGGCTGTGGCCCTGGAGCTGTGGCGGGCAGGGGCTCGGGACCGCGCCCGGGAGGCGGCGGGTATCCCAGCTGCAGGGGTGCGCGGGGCTGTGCGTGGGGGTGTGTCCCAGCTGCGGGGGTGCGCGGGGCTGTGCGTGGGGGGAGGTGTCCCAGTGCGGGGGTGTGTTGGGGTCCCGGCTACTGGGGTGTGCGGGGTGCGCAGGGGTCCCGGCTGCGGAGGTATGCGGGGGTGCGCGGGGGTGCGCGGGGGTCCCGGCTGCGGAGGTATGCGGCGGTGCGCGGCGCTGTGTGGGGGTCCCGGCTGCGCGCGCGGGGTCGGCTACTTCACGTCTGGGCACCGACACTCGCTCTAACAGCGTAAGCATAAGTTCTTGCTACTTACCCGGCACTAGGGACCTCACCGTGCACGTTCCCCGCGCCGTCTCCGTTCTCAGCTGCTTTCGGTGCCCTGCAGCGGGCTGGCCAGGCCAGCGGCCGCGTAGGGGCTCCCAGATTTGAGGCCGGGAAGGCTCCGAAACTGGGGCTCGCCGAGGCCCAGCTCCGCCCGGGTGCTCGGGGCTGGCGGGGCCGCGCGGTCGGGGCGTTTGGTCACCGGCAGTGCAGGCAGCCGGGTCTTCCCCTCCCGCTTCTGGGGCCCGTGGTCCTCCAGCCCTCACTTTTCCCCCGGGTCTCCTCTGCGCCGTGTCACGACAGGATTTGGACATCCGCATTCAGGTGGATCACACCTTCCTGATTCAACACGTCTTGTTTACGGTGCTTCACACCCACAGGGATGGGTTTCAATTAAGAACCTCTTTTTACCTGTCATCCGGAAGTCAACCTGCCATAAACAGGGGTTTTAAGAATTCCTGTGTATTGTTCTAGAGATGTAAATCTGCTTATAATGCTTGGTAGTCTATACCTATTACTGTGTGTTCCCTAGGATAAGTTTGAAAACTCTCCAGTCGTATAACAAAATTACTTATTGTAAATGGAAAGTCAGCTAGATTGGGGAAAGTATTTGCAACAATGTGATATAAAACATGTCCAACACCAGATTAAGAAATCTTACAAATCAATAGGAAAAATGATTAATAATGCTTAAATGCGCAAAGGACAAAATGGGCATTTTTAGGAAAACAAATTATTTATAATATAAAAAGATTATTATACTCACTCATGATTAGGGAAGTACCAATTAAAACAACGAAAAAAGCTATTTTAATTTATCAAAGTATTCATTCAGTCAATAAATACATGAATGCTTACTATGTCCAGGAATTGTATTGGAAAGTTTGATAATACACAGTGTCGGTGAGACTTTGGGGAAACAGTGAGGCTGTTGTAGGGAGAATAATCTTTTAGAGCATTTTTAGAGGGAAATTTTTGAAGATATAAAAGGTTTGTGAAGAAATTTGTATACAAGGGCTGTTGTGCTCCTTATCACAATCATTCAGTTGCTATTACAACTGCTACTGCTGTTTATCGAGCTGAGCATTTTCTGTGTCTAAGCCATTCTGCTAGGCATCTTGCCTTCCAAAGCAAGCATGGGAGATGAAAATGAGTTGAGTTCCTCCTCAAAGCCACTCGGCTGGCACGTGAGAAGCAATCTAGCGCTAGCCCCTCCACCCACAGCATCTCCAGGTCCGATCGTTACAGCCTGTTTGTAACAGCGAAAGTCTGGACACATTCTCAGCCTGCCCATTAATAGGGGCCTCATAAATGATGGCACTGGCATTCAAGAAGACTCTTTTAGAGCATTAGGGGAAGCCTAGGCTAAATTGGAAAGAGCTCAGATTGACTGTTGGTAAAACGAAACCAGAGCAGCATGTAAATGTCTCCCTCTGGAATATAAAAAAGATTAAGCTGTGCATGTATGCACACACTTGTATGTATGGAAATGCACATAAGAAGATCGAAGAAATGTCCAACATGCTTCTGCACCTGTGGAGCAGAACTGACGATCTGGAAGTCTGAGGTAGGGAGGAGACCCTGCCTAAAATCTCTTTTCCCTCGTCCCTCCCCATCTTAATCTCAATTCCACCCATTACTGAGCACCTTACCCAGTCCTTTCTGGAGAAAGTGATTGTTCACGTCTCTGAACTACTATAATCTATCATGAAAAAGGAAAGGAGGAGGAAGAAGAGAAGAAAGAGGTGTAACAGTAAGGAGGAAGAAGAGGAGAGGAAGGGGAGAGAAAAAATCACTTGACAACTTATTTCTAAGGCATGCTGCTAGTCACTTTATATGTGTTATCTCACTTGATACTTTTAAATATCCCGATCTGGTAATTACTATTGACCACCCTCAGGTTTCATGTGGAAACTGAGCCTTAGTAAAACTAGCTCAAGTCCCAAGACTATACCAATTAGTGGAGAGGACGCCAACTGCAAGACTGTTTGGTACAGAACAGTGTGCTCTTAGGCACTGTTCTAGTTTGCTAACTGCCGGAATGCAACACACCAGAGACGGATTGGCTTTTAATGAAAGGGGATTTATTTTGTTAGTTCTTCAGAGGAAAGGTAGCTAACTTTCCACTGAGGTTCTTTCTTAGGTGGGAAGGCACAGAATGGTCTCTGCTGGTCTTCTCTCCAGGCCTCTGGGTTCCAACAACTTTCCCCGGGGTGATTCCTTTCTGCATCTCCAAAGGCCTGGGCTGAGCTGCGAGTGCTGAGATGAGGAATGCCGAGCTGCTTGGCTGTGCTACGTTCCGTTCTTTCATTTAAGCACCAGCCAATTAAGTCAAACGTCATTCATTGCAGCAGGAACACCTCCTAGTCGACTGCAGATGTAATCAGCAACAGATGAGGTTCATGTACCACTGAACCATGTCCACAGCAACAGAACTAGGTGCCTTCACCTGGCCAAGTTGACAACTGAATCTAACTACCACAGGCACTAAGGGAACCAGCTCCCATTTTTTACTGATTTCCTGGCACCCATCATGTATCTTATCTCTTTCACCAAAACCCGAGGAACTATGGCAGGTGATTAGCAATGAAAGTTCTGGAGCTTGATTTTAGAGTTTGACTTCTAATCCTGAACATGCTAAGTTGCTTCATTTCTCCTGACCTCAGATTCCTAACATATGAAAAGGTTAATAATACACCTAATTCATAAAGCTATTTTGAGGATTAAAACAGTGGCAAAACACTTGGAAAAGAGCCTGGCACTTTTAAAAATGCTAACTAAATTTTAGTCATTATTAGTAGTAAAAGAAAGGGACTCTGTCCTATACAGCCTTTTTCACCCATAAGGTCTAATACTGAGATTTGCGTATGGTAATTATTCTTTACAGATTATCTGGCTGTTACTCATTCAGTGTCATCATTCTAAATTTATTGTTTGTCATAATAGGAACTTATATTTTTACAAGTCAAAATTGTTAAAATATCAGCAATTTCACATGGTTCAGCTTAATTTATATGGTTGAATTCTTATAACTTACATTAAAATTTTTGAATGTGGTTATACCTCCAATAAATCCAAATACTTTCTAGGAACTTTTGTAATGATTTATATTATATACATACACACTAAGTATAAAAATAGTATATAAAAATATTATTAATGTATAAAAGAAAATGATTTTAAATATAACTGAAACCTGAATTTAATGTTTGCTAATATATTTTTCCCCAATGCAGCATGCAATTGTCACGGGAAAGCTGAAGAATGCTATTATGATGAAAATGTTGACAGAGGAAATCTGAGTTTAAACATACAGGGAAAGTACATCGGAGGGGGTGTTTGCATGAATTGTACCCAAAACACTGCCGGTATAAACTGCGAGACGTGTCTTGATGGCTTCTTCAGACCCAAAGGGGTAAAGTATGCTTTTTTTCTCTTATGGAGCATTATGATGACTTTTTCACACAGAGATGTACATTATAGAAAAATAAATTTGTTTCTCTAAAAAGTAGGATTTCAAATTCTAAAAAAAATGACTAGTAGCTTTTTGTAATGGAAACTGACACAGATATTTAAAGATGAGATATAAAACATTTCCGACATTCCAGAAAGTTCTCTTGTGCCTCATTCTTGTCAGTCTCCACCACTGAAGGCGACGCTGCTCCTCTTTTTAGAACATAAATTGCCTGTTATTGACAGTGACAATGAAATCTTACAATACCCGTTCTTTTTGTGTCTTCCGTCCTCCCCTCGTCATAACGTCTTCATATTTATTCAGGTTGCGGTGTGTTGCATGTCTCTCTGTCGATGGGCATTTGGGGTCTCTCCAATTTCTGGCAAACTTTTACAGCCATCTGTATACAGGTCTTTTTTGGTCTGACTTCATTTATCTTGTGTGAGTACCGAGAACTAGAATTCTTGTTTCACAGGATAAGTGTATGTTTGATTTTATGAGATACTGCCAACTGTTTGCTGCGTTAGTAATAACATTTTACACGTTCACCAAAAATGTGTGTGAATCCCAGCTGTTCTGTAGTGTCTCTAATAGTTGGCATTGACTGTCTTTTTACATTTTAGCCAATCTAGTGAGGCGCTCGTAGGGATTTAATTTTCATTTCATATGCTTATTGGCCATACCTTTATCTTTTCTAGTAAAGCCCTGTTTATGTCAAGATGTTATTCTGTTTTCTTCTAGAAACATTATAATTTTAACTTTTAGCATCATGGCCCATCTTGACAAGACTTTTGTGTGTGGTGTGAGTTAAGGGTTGAAGCTAGCATGGTTTACCTGTTGTTCCAGCAACTTTTGTTTACAATACTTTCCTTTTTCCTTTGAATTACTTTGGAACGTTAATTGAAAATCTAATGGTCACATAATGTGAGTCACTCTTTCAAGCCTCTCTTCTCTTTCACTGATCGTGAGCCCGTTCTTAGGCTGATATCTTACCATTTTGATTGCTTTAGTTTTAGTAAGCCCAGAATTCAGTTCAAGTAAGTGCACTGACCTTGTTCTCTCTTGGAAGATTGTTCTGGGGCTTCTAAGTTCTTTGTTCTTCCATACGTATTTTAGAATCAACTTGTCAATTACAGAAAATATTAGAAAGCGTTGTTGTATAGGATCTACGAAAATTGATCTCTTAAAAATATTGAATCTTCCAATCAATGGACGTAACACACCCCACCGTCTATTTTTATCTTCTTTAATTATTCACAGCATTGTTTGCAGTCTGAAGATCTTGCATGTCTCTCAAGCTTAATCCTCAACATTTAATTTTTGTACTATTTTAAAAACTGTTTTACTAAGTAATCAATTTTTTGTTGCCATTATATAAAATATTTTACTTTATTGACTTTGTCCTATACCCATGCTAAGTTCACTTCTTAGTTCAACTAGTTTTAAACTAGACTTTTTAGAAGTTTACCATAAATAGTTATGTTCTTTGCAAATAAATTCAGGTTTACTCCTTTCTAATCTGTATGCCTATGTTAAATAAAAACAGTGAGATCAGACATCTCTGCTTTTGTTCTCGGCCGTCAAAGGAAATATCTTATCTTTATCATTGAGTATTATGTGAGCTGTAGAATTTCCACAGAGACCCTTTATCAGATTCAGGAAGTTCCCTTCTGTTCCTAAGTTGCTGAGAGTTCTTATAATAAAAAATATTGATTTTGTCAAATGCTTTTCACATCTACTGAAATAAACACATCAGTTTTCTTCTTATTAATGTAGTGAATTTTCATTAGTGGATTTTTTTTTTAATATTGAGTCTTGCATTCCTAGGATAAAACTTAGTTATAATATATTATCTTTTTTAGATATTGGATGGTTTGGTTTGCTAATATTTGGTTAAGAGTTTTTGTATTGGTCTGGAATTTTGTTTTCTTGTAATGTCTTTGCCAGGTTTATCTAGCAGCGCATGCTGACCTCAAAAAAATAGCTAGGAAGGTTTCTTTTTCCTTTGTTTCTCAGAAGAATTTGTATAACATTGGAATGAATGCATTTGTGAGAATTCCTCAGTGAAACTATCTAGGCCTCTGGTTTTTTTGATGAGAAAGACTTTGATAAGGAATATCATTTTGCCATAGATATAGGGCCAACTAGGTTTTGCATTTTTCCTTGTATCAGTTTTGATACATTGTGGTTTTCAGAGGGTTTGTTTATTTCATCTCAGTTGTCAAGCTGATTGACATAAAGTTTTTCTAATATTCCCTTGTCCTTTTATAATTTGTAGTCTCAGTGCTATTACCTCTTCATTAATTCCCAAAATTGTTCATTTTTTTGTCTTTTATTGATTGATTTTGCTGGGGATTTGTCAGTTTTCTTAGTCTTATCAAAAACGTTTGCCTTTTTATTACATTTTCTGTGTATAGTTTTGTATCTTTTGTGTATATATTTGAATATTTGTATAGTAAATTAGGAAGTGGAAATGTTGGTAGATGATTTTTGTAATTTATAAACTCTTAGAAGAAATTACTTTTTAGAAATTGCGAATATATATGCAAGGAAATTTCTTATAATTTTTCTCAAAATAATTTATTGCTATGTGTTATCATTAGTATATATCCATTTTTCTTTAAAATGTTTCTGAATTGAAAACATTAGTGCTTTTATTACACTTGATTAAAAGATTTTACTACATCTTGTTAGGTATCTCCAAGTTACCCGAGGCCCTGTCAGCCGTGTCACTGTGACTCAGTTGGTTCCTTAGATAAAGTCTGCGTCAAGGATGAGAGACACGCTCCACAAGGTAAGGCTGCAGTAGAGAGTTGCCAAATACGGTTGTTTCCAGGGAAAAGTTTGTAGTATTTTTCATTCGTATAATAGATTTACTTTTAAGCCACCAGTGTTTCTTCCAGGGGACAGTTTATTATTCACCCAAATTATTAATTTTGTTTTATCATAATGCTTTAAAAGCAAGAAGAGTTTAGTCATTTGTTTTACAGATCTATCTATCCATCCATCTCGTCTGTCCATCTATCCATCCATCTGTCCATCTGTCTACCTACACTATCTCCCTGTCTATCTATCTATCTATCTATCTATCTATCTAAACTTCTGGTCAGTCACAAATCTGTCTTGTATGTAATTTTTAAATGCTTCCTGTTATTTATTACGTTGCTTTATTACACTGTGGTTTCTACGGTAAAATGGCAGTGTTCATTGAAAGGTGTGTGTTGCAGTGACAAGAGTAGAGGTAATCAGGGTGGGCCACGATGGCTCAGCAAGCAAAGTTCTCGCCTGACATGCCAGAGACCTGGGTTCGATTCCCGGTACCTGCCCATGCAAAAAAAAAAAGAGTAGAGGTAATCAAATAGTAATGAGGATGAGATGTTGACAGTAACATAGAAAGAAGGAAGTGTACTCAAAGGACTGAGTAAGGAAGGGAGAGAGGCTGGTACTGATTTAAACCTAATGCTCACTTTGAGGCATGAAATTCACGGTGAATGCCAAACACTGAGGAATCAAATGCCAATGTAACTCCATGATATAAAATGTTTGAAAGCTACTTTCAGGGCAGTTGCTCCCCAAGTTTAAGTAGAAAATTCATAGAATGTATCTGGAACAGTTTCTTCATATCTCTGAGTGGATTATTTTCTTTGGAAAGGCTAAAAATTAATCCTGGGTGCAATGTAGGTATTTTTCCCACAGTGACTTTAGAGCTAAAAGACTAGCAATGTTTCTTTGATGCATTTTAACTTACCTTCTTTCTTTATGGAATTGTAGAATTATCAATTTGAGCCTCACAGTCTTAAATCTTGAAAGATTAGAAAGCTGGTATATTTCAATGCTTAAATTTATATTACTGGAATCACATATATACATTTTTTGTATGCTGTATTTCAGGGTCACATTTCATTCTTTTTCCATGTGATTATCCCATTATTGCAGCACCATTTGTTGATTTTTTTTTTGTTTGGTTGGTTTTTTGTTTGTTTACTTGTTTGTTTTTGGGGTAGCGCATGGGCCAGAAATCGAACCCGGATCTCCCACATGGCAGGCGAGAATCTACCACTGAACTACCCATACTCCCCAGATCACATATATCTTTAATGACCCCTTTACTTTCTGTAGAAACAACTGAACTACAATGTTATTTTCAGTAGAATCATTTAACTCCTCTCCTTTCAAAGGATAAATATATTACCATTGAAAATTTAGGAAAAAAAAGGAATATAAAATGCAGTGATAATTCAACAGAGATACCATTATTAATACTTTTTTGTATATTTTGCCATAATACATTAAGACACTTTTAATTTTGCTCCTTTTAATGTTATGGGATGTTTTTCTCCATCTCTAGTAAATGTTTCTTCAAAAATGTGATTTAGTACCTGGTTAATGTATAATTACATGAGTGCACCATAATTAAGGACCACTCAATTTTTTATGGATATTGAGCATGTTTCTAATTTTTGTTTATTGTAACCAGTGTTTAAGGAACACCCTGGGGTACAGATACTTTTCAATTATTGTAAGCACAGTATATAGTAAAATAAAAATTTAACAGTAAGGCAGGGAATAAAATAAATAGCAATAGTGTGCTGTTCAGCTCATTAACCCTCAATTGCATTTCCAAATTTAACCATATTAAGCCTTTTCTTTCATTCACTTATTTTTAGAGTTGCTTCCATTATTGAAATCATATTATCATTAGTGTTTTTATTCTAGAAACATTAAATGTTGCCTACTGACTCTATTTTGAAAGACAAAAATATTTCATTCATACTACTCCCCCCTTCTCTCCATCATCCATCTCTATATTTTTATTATGTAGCTCTTCTGAGATATCTTTGTCATGTGAAATAAAAAGCTTAAATCTCTGTTGCGAGGTCTATTAAATTTAGACTCTCATCTAATATGCAGGTGAGAAAAGGACTATCCCTACACTCTCCACTGATCTTCCAACCCACAGGGGGATGTTTGTTAGCAACATGTTTATATTTTTTAGAAATTTTGCACCTATATTCTGTTCTAGGCCAATAATTCATTCTTCTGACTTGAATAATCAAGACTTATAATTTCATCTATTCAGTATAGAACTGAGTTCCAAAACTGGATTGTATCTACATATATATATATATATATATATATATATATTCTTTTTTTTCGTGGTTAGCCTGATGATCTTGTTAGGAAAGAGTCTAAGATGTGGTTTAATGGTTCAGGGTTCTTACTCAAATTGCATAGCCACATCGTAGAAAATGATATTCCAGTGTCTCATTTGCATTAACCTGATTACTAAAGAAATATAAATGTATTTCTTTGGTGAATTTTCTGTTTATTTCCTTCATTTTTTCTTTTTGTCATCTCTATATATTTTTTACTTGTAATTTGTGATTATTTGGAGCATAAACATAATAACTGCTAAATTGTGTTTTTAATTATACCTTTATCAATGCAAAATGTTGGCTTGTCCTGTTGAATCTATGTCAATTGAATTCTCCTTGGCCTAAATTAATAGTACTGCCATTGTTTTTCTTTTCTATATGCTTTCTTAATGTATATTTATCAGTTTTTATTTTAATATTTCTTGTCATTTTTTTGTATTTCTTGTGCGTGTTACATGTACATGATTTTAGAAGGAACAGTAAGACTGTTTTAGCTCATTTATATATGTATGCATGAGGCTATTTCCTTCATTTTGTTTTATGCCAGCTCACCATAATGTTCTCTTGTTCCCTACCCCTCATTTCCTTTTTTGAGTGGACTATATTTTATTGGTTTGATATTATGTTTTTCCAGATTTAAAAGGTCAATAATTGGTATTTATTCCTACTTCATTTAATTTCTATTTTCTAATCACCAAGGACAAGATTAAAAAATGCCTTTTGCATTTTTCCATGTGAAGCAGAAAAAAAAAAAGAAATTTAAACTGCTCTCATTTTCCTCCTCTATTTCTTATTAATTATTCCCCGAATGTCATTCACCTGGATATTTAGCAGTTGACATCTGGTGGGACACTGCTGGCCATGGAGCACTCATGCTGTCACTGTTGAGCTGGTGGTTATGTACCTTGTCTTCCCCCCCAGCTCCCTCCCACCTTGGGCTGGTCTGGCGGGCAGGTTTGGTTCAGTATCATCAGCCTTAAAGTTTATGGAAATGCCTCTTGATGACTGTTAGAATCTTCCTGTAACCTTCATTATGGTAGATGTGTTGAGATTTGATTTTTTTTCATTCTGAATATTTTTAAATATGTACATGTTTAGAACATACTATGTTAGCAAATAGCAACCTGCTTCTAATTTAACCCTACACCCATCAGTTTTAACTTTGCCTTGTAGATATGCATCCTGTATCTCATTTGTATGTCCAAATGGAAGTTTTAAGGCATGTTTACTTAAGCCTTAGAAACTATGTCATGGATTTGTACTGAGAATGTCGCCATGTGACCACGTTTCCTTAGGTCTTGCCCCTGGATCCTGCCGCTGCAGAACTGGCTTTGGGGGAGTGAGCTGCGATCGCTGCTCCAGGGGCTACACAGGCTACCCACACTGTCAGCCCTGCAACTGCAGCGCCGCTGGGAGCAGAAATGAGGACCCTTGTTTGGGGCCCTGCCACTGCAAGGTACACTGCTTGTTCTACCTCGGTCCCTCTGTCGAGACAGAAGCGCATCTTCCTTGGCTTTTCTGTCCACTGGCATTCAACAGCGGTTACCAGCCTCTCCTGTAAATACCACGGTGTGTACTGTGTGGGGTGCCCCTGTACACATCTCAGTGCCACCAGCTTTTCTGTGGCAGGACATGCATAAGTCACCGCCGTCTGTCCAAACACCTCTGCAGAAGATAAGTCACCCTGAGGGCTGTGCCATTTTATAACAAAAACACATTTTTCCTCATTACCCATCTAGCCTGTTAATTTAGAAACATATACTACAGTGTTGAGTATTCTATAGTATACTCAAATCCACTACAGGTTTGCATCTACTGAAAATAATTCTGCCTAAGTTTTTCATTCGAGATTTCTAAATAATTTGAAATATGAATCCAGATTGGTCTTAAAATATCCACCATATTTGAGCTCTTCTGTTTAATTACCAAAAATGTGAGACACCTTAGAGGAATCATTTAAAGGTACAATGTTTCCATACAGGAGTATATTTGTTGTATTTGCTTAGCTAATAGCTCATCATTTTAGCACCACAAGACACATTACTCCTGCAGTATGTACACATAGAGAAAACAAGTCTCAAATGATAAAATTGGTTTCTTTTAGCTGTAGTATATCAGTTCCCTAACATTCTGACTAGACTATGTATAGCCACATTAACTGAGAGATTGAACAGTACATTTTAGATGTTAGCATGCTACATTGCTATAAAAAATAAATGTTATTCCTCTTTTACTTTTTTCTCAATGGTGGATGAAATTTTCTTGAGTCTTTTCTTTATTATTTCATTGATCTTAACTAGGAAGTTATAAAATATTGGGGCAAGAATGCCTCAAACTCAAGCTAATATTATAAAAGTTATATAATAGGCTTATATTGCATCAGGGACAATTTCAGTAATAAAACTCCTGTCTACACAAACAGGCAGAATTTCTAACAACCCCATGGTAAAGAGTTGTCATGTGCTGGAATATAGTAAATTTTCTAGATCTAGTACATTTCATTCCAATGTTATCTAAAGTGAAAAAGTGCTCCCTGAGCCCAAGATGGCGAGTTCTCTGTGAGTACCTGTTGAGAGCACTTTCTCTCTCCGTCCTCCAGGCCTGTGGGGGTAATCTTATCGGTTCTTAATATATCTTCTCTAATATTTACCAAAATACAGCCTGTGCAACCTTACTCCTTCTCTAAAAGTCTGCAGGAATCTCTCCTCTTTACGGCTTGCTCCAATGAAAGGCAAACATGAGCTGAAAATGGACGGGAGACTGCCCGAGTTTCTAGAATTGGAAATTAAACTAAAAAGAAAAGGTTTTCATACATATGCCCTTCTAGAATGGGGGTACATGATAGTCACAAGAAAAGAGTAACTTTTGAAGGAGAGAGGCGGGCCTAATTTTGTTTGTTTTCATGGATAAAAACAGTGAGCAAGGCTAGAAGGAGGGCTCTTCAACATCAGCAGAGACCCAAGGGCAAGCCCCCGGGCTCCTGCCTGCTCCCTACCTGACCCAGTGCTGCAGGGCGAGCGCCACCATAATTAGGAAAACGCCACCTGCAGAGCCTCTTCCGGCTCTACACAGAATGGAAAACAGCAATTAAGAAACCATAAAAGAGGATGAAAAATTAAAGCATCATTAAAAGAACTGCCTTTTAACCATGTGATATTCTAAATCAGTGCCTATAAATTCTTATACACTAAACGATTTTTGAGAATAAAGAATCAGAAAACAAGTTTCATTAAATATATATGCAATTTAAAAATCATAAATTATGTACATATGGTATATGAATTACATCACAATTTGTATGCATATAAACTACTATAATTTAGTACCTATAACCTCTTATGTATAAGAATAACAAATAGTCCAATATTCCAAAACCATATGCCAACTATTTAAATACTGAATAAACATTTGCAAATGCAGAGAAATCTGACAATTCATTCTGTTTAAAAAATAATGTGATTTAACATAGGTATCTCAAGCGATTATTAAAAATAACATATATCAAAATGATACTGAAAAAGCACAACTTCAAAGAAAGGCTAAGATACCGTAGACTTAAATTTAAAGAACATTACGTATTTTTAGCTAGATAGAAAGAATATGTACTAATATGTCTATATAGTCATATCAAAGTTGATAACTGAATAACTATGTGTTTGTCAATAAAAAGAATATAAATTAAATGTAAAATAATGTCAACCTAAGTGTATGCTAACCAATAAACATTTGCGTACTTATTCCCCTAAACTATAACATAAAATAGATTTTGGATAATTTTCATGAAAAAGGAATATCTCATTTACTGACATATGCAGACATTTTAAGGAGGCTCTTTGCATGAAGCTTGGGCCTAAGTTATTTTCTATTATAAATTAAATGACTGATATTCTGATAAAATGTAACCTGAGCTGATATGGATACCACTTTTTCCATTTCCCCCATTTAAAATATGTCAATATACTGGATAAAACATAGCAAATAAATTTGTAAACATTGGAATTCAGGAAAAAAAGAGAAATGCCTAGAGTCATACTCAAAAGAGAAATCCAAGTTAAACATAGGCTTAGGCAAAAACCTGTGCAACTCGGATCGTGGTGGGGTGGAGTTGGGGGGAGGGGATGAGTCCTCACGGAGAACTCAGTTTTAGGGTTAAATGCCTTCACCAAGACTTGACACTCCCGGATTTATATTTACAGAAGGAAGTTCGGGCTAACCCCCCTTCACTTTGCAGTCTTGCAGTGCTCTCTGACCTGGCAGATAGAAAAATTCCACTTGCAAGCCTGGAAAGGCAGCTAGAAAACTTTCTCTCTTCTTTGAATAGGAATCCAGTCCTAAAACCTGTGTGTCACATGAGTATGGTGTCGATTTTATTCTCCCTTTATACGCTGGAATTCTTTGATAAGTCAGACAAATGGCATTACCACAGGAAAAATAATATACAACTTCAGGTGGAACTGGGTTCACAATAAAGCAATGCAATGAAAAAAATAAAATAGCTACAAAAGGAAGCAGCCACGAAAGGCAGAACACTTGTACACTAAGAACTAGAAATAATAGGATAATTTGAAGGAAATTATATAAAATTAAATATGGTTATTAAGTTCTAGAAATAAAAAAGAAAAAATAGAGATAAACACAAACCTGAGGCACTTTATCAAAAAAAAAAAGAATAGGCCAATTGAGAAAAAAGCCAATGTAATCTACTTCAAGAAATTACATATACACACATATATAACGAAGGTAAAGAAATACAATTACAAAATGTTGAGATATGATCGATAAGATGATAAAATTCAACATAAGTTTAGGAGGAGTTACCAAAGAAACAACTAGATCCAATTCAGGAGAAACTATATTCAAGAAATAATTGAAGAGAATTTTCAAGAAGTAAAGAAAAGTATGCATCCTCCATTTGAAGATTAGAAAAGGAAAAATCCACTACCAGGGCCTAAAATGGATGTTTTATTTTCCTAGGCTGTTCAAAGCATATACAGTGAAATAGTTTGGCTGAAGCAATGGGAATTTATTTGCTTATGATTAGAGCCCAGGAAAATGCCCAAATCAAAGCATCACCAAGGCGATGCTTGTTCCCCAAAGACTGGCTGCCAGCGATCCTTGGCTCCTCTGCCGCATGGCAAGGCACATGGTGGCACCTGCTGGTCTCTCCCTTCTCTTCTGGGTTTTGTTGCTTTCAGCTCCTTGGATCCATGGCTTTTTCTCCCTCTCTGCATTCATTCCATTTAATAAAGGACTCCAATAACAGGATTTAGTCCCATCCTTCGTGAGGTGGGTTCCTCCTTACCTTCCGTAGCCTCATCAAAACATCCCACTTACAATGGGCTCACGTCCACAGGAATGGATTAGATTTAAAAACATGTCTTTCTAGGGTAAGCAGAGCTTCATACCACCACAACTCATGCCAGCCAAGAAAAAGAAAAAAAATTAAAAGTAGATAGAAAAGTCAGCTTGTTGCTTTTATCACTTGCAGCACAACTTTATTGAAACAACTATTAAATGATGTACTTTAGTAAAAAGAATGTTGAACCCAGAAGAGAATTCCACTAACTTGCAGGATACAAGGATCAATTTATAAAAAGCAGTAACAACCAGTGACAACCAACTAGAAAATGTAATAAAAATATTTACATGTGACAAAAACTATGATCCCTAGCAATAAATGTTTCCAAAGGGCTATCGTCTTAAAAGATTATTGAAGAACATAAAATAAGTCTTTAAATGGGGACAGTGTGGATAATACCAAGTGCTGGTGAGCGTCTGAGGCTATGGAAATGTTTAGTATTACTATGTTTAGGGCAAATTAACACCAGAATTTAGGAGGACAATATGGCATTATCTACTATCATCGAAGATTCCAAAACCCTGTGAGTTAACAACTCCACTTCTAGATATTTGCCCTAAAGAAATTCATGCAATATGTACAAAGACATTTATAAAAGATGTTAACACACACTCACTTCTTACAGAGAAAACAATAAACCATGTAAATATACAAAAATAAATAAAATAAGTTGTAATTTATTAATATAACCTGATACAAGAAACAAAGCGAATGAAATAGGTCTACGAATATAAACATCAGCTTTCAGAAACAGAGTGAAACAAAAAAGCAAATGTCCTTACGTAACTATTTATTTAAAGTTTTAAAACAAAAAAATTCTATATTGTTTGTGGACACTACATATAGAATTCAATTTTTAAAAAATATACCGAAACATTTTTTACTGATTTCAGGATAATAGTTAACTCTAAAGAAAGAGGAAAGAAAATAGAACAGAAGTAAAGGAAGATTCAGTTCTTTTAAAATACAACTAATGCAAACATGAAAAAATTGTTAATATATTCTTACAACTAGTTTGTGGTTAATGGATATGTCATATTATGTGTACCTTTAAAATGCTTTGAACTAATTCCTATTATAAAATTTATTTATTTGAAAGAAAAATATTTCCTGGTTTACAAAGAGGTAAATGAAATTCTTCTTTAACTGAATACAGTGTCAGCTAACCATCTTTACATATATGATTTCCTATAATGTCCTGATTTAGTCAGTGATATTAATGCTTACTATCCTCATTATACTCAACATGCAAAAATGCTTATAGGTCTTCATGCAATTATTGTCATTTTTGAAAGTTCCGCTTCTTCTCATGAAACACAAGAAGCAAGTTACGGGTCGAGTGATATGAAAGTAAATGCTGTTTGGACTCTGGTATTTGTTTATTTTATGGACCACATGTGGGAAGCCAGCTCTTTGCCATCTGTTTGGTGTGACAGTGTCTATTCAAAGTCAGCTGGATTTCAGGATCTGATAAAGAAGATGAGTAGACCCTGATCCGAGTGGGAACGTGTGCTTTTATTTTTATCAAAGTCTTGTAAATAGAAAGATCCTAGTGAAGTAAAAAGATGACACTATCCAGAAGTCTGTATTGCATCTTCCTTGGGTTTGTGTTTTTAGGGTATCTTATCACCCACAGGGCTGTGGGCTTGGCTCAGCTGACCCTCTGATGTTCTTTCGGTTGAGTCGTGGTCCCGGCCCGGCTGCAGTTCCTTGAGGACTGAGCTCTTTCTACCTTTTGTACAGGTTCTGTTGAGGCTGTGTGGACAAGACATTTTTCAGGCTGCCCTTAACCCCCACCTTCCCAGAAATTCCCTGTCACATCCTTGCCTTCTGGTTTACTCTCTTTTCACAATTTCCAGTCCTATGTAATGTCCCTCTCACCTCAGTGATGGTATAGATTCCGTATCTTTTCCTCATCATTGCACAATAAGAAGCTAACAGAGTGACAAATATAAGAAGAAAGAAAGCTGAAAAATGGTCATGACTTAACAATTGCTTGACCTTTCTGGTTTGGGTTTCTTAATATACAAAATAGTGATATTAAGCCTTTTCTGCCTAACACTCTATAGCTATAGTTGTCACATTGAAGCCTTCCATAAATATAAAGTACAAGCATAAATACCTTCTGGATTACATGTTTTATTTATATTGCCTTTCAGAATTAGAGATAAGCTTTCATTCTCGTTCACAATAGGATTTTTATGGTGTGTGCTAATATGTGTGTTGGTTTTAGATGTCCCCTTTGCTTTTCCATTTGTGTTTGGGACTTTTCATCTCATTGACTGGTTAGAGTTTAACGTGGGGCATTTCTGCAGAGGGCCTTCAATTTATATGTTTGATAGTAAGTCAAAGTTACAGATGTGGGATTTTTAGCAAGAGAAGTTCACACAGAAATTTGTCTCTTGAAAGAGCTACAGATCAACCCTTTGTATTGACAGATAAGTTTATGAAAAATGAAAGCTAGTTTTCATTTGTTTTGTTTTCTCTCTGTCTTCTTTAACCCATCAACTATCTATTATCCAGCCTTGGCACCCTGTGTTTAGTAACTGAGTAAGCAGTCCTCAAATGCTGTTAATTAACTGATTATGGTGCCTTTTGTTAACTTCTTTTAATGTTAGGATGCCTTACAATGAAGGCCAGAGCTGATGAAAACCTCTAATTGACTAAAAACACCCATAAAGCATGACAACAAATTTCCTGAAGCAATTATTACAAGAAACAACTTAAATGTCACTAGAGATATTCGTGATTACCTTGTCAGTGGGATTCCCAGTTGACCCACAGCCACAGTTATACATGCACTGCTGAAGTTGTTCCCAATTTATAAGGAGGCAGCTTCATGAGAAAGAATATAGGAAAACAATTGTGACTCTATTTCTCTAGAGAGAAACTGTACTGAAGAAACTGTAGCAAAAAGAAAATTGATGAAAACCCTGTAGTGTCTGACTTCAAGAATTTAAAAATGAAAGAATTTGGTAAGACTTCTCTAATTTGATTTTTTTTTTTTAAGGGAAAAGAGCACAAAAGAAAAAAAGTGGTAGGCATTATTTTAGTAGGGCAGGCCATGGCATTTCTGATTAGGCACTCAGGTAAATGTGTTTAGCGCAATTATTTGTCAAAGTACATGTCTCTTCCCGAGGGGACCAAAACAGGCAGTGAAGATATAAAAATTAAATATTCTTTTTATGTATAAGCAAACATTCATACAGTGCATCTGAATGTATAGTGTATCAGTCGTATTAAAATTTCTAGTGGAGTTAAGAAAAAATCTCTAAGGAGATAGAAAAAAATAGGTCATAAAAAATAGGTTGGTAAATACTGGTCTAAAGTGAATTTTACCCTACAACACTTTTTAATGTGGCATTACGGAAGAGTGTAAACATACTTATTATATGGATTATTTAAATGGAATAGAATTATCTATTATTAGTTCATATTTAACTTTCTGTTAATATAACCTGTCAGGATGATGGTTTAGAAATAGACATAAAGTAGAATGTAGGGTAATTATTTAGAAGTCAGCGATGAAAGCAGAATGTTTTACCTTAAGAAGATATGGTGATACAAGGCATTTTAATTTGCTGCTCTTCTCAAATACCATAGATTGGGGTAGCTTAAGCAACAGGAATTTATGGATTCACAGTTTAGAGGCTAAACGAAGTCCAAAATCAAGATATTGACAGGGCTTTGCTTCTGGACCTTGCAGTGTCCTGGAGCTGCCCCCACCCCCCCCCATGGGCATCTCTGCCTCTGTGGCCGGACAATGACCTCGCTCTCCTCTCGTGTCTTCTCCTTTGTTCTCCTTTGTTTCTACCAACTTCTGGCTTCTTCCTTTGTGGCCTTCTCGAATTTCTGACTTCGGTTTGCTTTTCTTCATATGGATTAAGACCCACCCCATTCAGTTCGGCCACACCTGAACTAAAAGAACCATCCTCAAGAAGTCTTCCCCACAGTGGGTTCCCAGCCACGGGAGGAGGGTCCAGATTCAGACCAAGTCTGTGCTGGGCCGCGTGACTCAGTCTACCCCATGAGGGAGGATTAATCTCCATAGAGTGGAGGTCTGGAGCATTCTGAAAATTGCCTTATTTTGTAGGTGTAGGAGCAAAAATTATCATTAAATTTGTAAATTGGAAAGTGTCTCTAATGGCCTCTAAACAAATTAAGTGTTAAAATGAATTTACTGGGTTGACAGGAGCCTCCCAATGGAAATGCCAAGAGGGACCAGCTTAAATTCCATTTTGTTTAGATAGAGCAGCTTTTTAAAAATGTGTTAAATTATGTGTCAATAATTTTAATGTTAATCCGTACAAAGCAGTGCTAGAATGAATAGTGAAAGGGAAAAGAAATCTCATCAGGAATAAAATAATATTCAGGCTGGAGGTTGAACATTTTTACCATAATTATTAGATATTTAGGATCAATGATATTTATGTCTGAGTTTTAGAGACTGAGTTGGATGATAAAAAGTTACAAGACATGGTCTCCGCCCTTGAGGAGCTCCTTTATTTTCCATTTATTTATTACAATAAATGACCTTTAGTATGTATTCTACCATGGAAATGCTCCAATCCAAGAGAACAGTTCTGGAGTAGCTGATCTTAATCTTATAAAGTCCTGGCGATACATCTTTCACTCTCATCCCTATGGCTTGTCTTCCTTATTTCTCCTGCAGGGCCATGAAGGGCTCTGATGTGGGCCCAGAGCGAGTTTTCTGGACCTCTAGGCACTGGCTTCCTTCTCCCTTTTGTTGTACTTGTTAGGATGCAGTACATTCTCTTACCCCTTTTGCTTCAGCCTCTTGAGGGCAGTTTTGTATTCCCTCCAGCCCCTCTATAATGCCTTGTTTATAGTGAATCAGCTATGACTTGATGAATGAATGAGTAATATAAATAGTAGAGAAATAATGAGGAAAAGGAAATGTAATAATGTGCAGAGTATTTATTTATAATTTGCTGTTGATAACAAAGGAAATTAAATTACCCGAAGAGCTTACCCTTAAAGACAATGGTTTGGTCTCGAACTGAGTATCAAATATTTAAGTCCTGGACTATTCATATCAAGAATCTCTTCCAAAAATGAGTCAGGAGTGCAATTAGCAGTTGATTCATGGATGCAATGGTTGTTGGGTCAGAGAGAAGTTTCCAAAGTGCAGTTGTGCCCTTGGGAAAGCAGAGAAGCACTGAAACCCAGCCTGCCAGGATCGGGTTCATTAGCAAACTAATAGAAGTGGGTGACCTTAATTATGAGCCACATCAAAGTCCTGGAACATACAATACTTCTGTGCTTTAAACTGTAGAAATATATAAAATATATTGGACATCAAATTGTGATGATTTCTGTTAATCGTTGTTTTAAAAGTAATATTTTTTTGAAAGAACATTCAGGAAACACAATCCTCTAAGTAAGAAATTAGCTTGATACGTATTTAAAAATGTTCACTCTCAAAGGAGGCTGGAGAAGGCCAGGGCAAATGGAATCTTCTCTAAGTACATGTTGAGACAGGCTTAGAAAGCAGAGGTGGCCCACCAGCCGCAAAGGTCCTCACAACTGGACCATAGGAACAGGTATAGGAGTAAATACTGTGTCCACCATATTTGCTATTTAGTAGTAATTTAATATTAGCCTGAAGTAGTTATTTAATATCAGCCTGGCCTAAGAAAAGTCAACTTTTGGTTGAAAGAGCCTGTCTCAATCGGATTAGGAACTACCACTGTCTGAGAAGAAGTAAAGTATAACCTCAGGGCTAAAATGTCAGACTCTAGAAACCTAAAATTGTGGTATTAAGCTGGCCTGCTGTTCAAATTTAAGGTCTATGAAAATGTCATAAGAGATGATAATCATGTGTGGCAAGGGTTGAAGTAAATTGGACATGGGAGGGGTAGAATAGGATTAGGTTCAGAACATGTAACAGAGTTTGAATTAGTCTTTCAGAGATTTGACACTGTAAGGAAGGTGAAACAACCACTTGGTTACCCTCTTCTTATAGGAGGAGGCACTTACTCATGGTTATTATGAGAATGCAAGAGTCTTTTTTTCCAATCTCCCACATCTCATAGACATTTCACCTACTACTACAATTACCTAGGGTATATGGTTGGTTTATCTCTTGCTGAATAATGTTTAGTAACATCGATTTCTAAGGGAAAAGATTCCTTTTTCTTAGGGTAGCTGTAAAAGTTCATTTTTGAAGGACAGGGACTTTGGATCCTAAGTATTAAATGAAGTTCCTAGAATTTAGGAAATATAAGAAGCATTCAATACCATATTTTTGAAAGAATAAATAATGAATGAGCCATCTACCATTTTGAATTATCCGTTGGTTCCAGTATCTTTACTAACATGGGTCCCTCACTTTCTCTCAGTCAAATTTTAGCTTCAGGTCAAATTCCACCTGTCCTAAGCTGCTGGCCCCACACCTTCGGAGAAGGAGTTAGTGTTCCTAACTAACTCCCCCTCTGTGTTCCCACGATTGACTTTGTTTCTGAGATGCTTTTATCATATTCTACCTGGCATCACAGTTGATTGTGAATGTACCTTTTTACCCAACTAGATGTTGGCTTTTAAAGTCAGAGACATTGACCCCCCCCATCTTTTGATCCCCTAGAATGCCTATCCTAATGTGTCTATTAAGATTATTATAATAATGTGAATATTGCAATTATTTGATCATCATTTTTTCAAGGTCATATTGATGTAACTGTCTAAAAATTTCAAATTGCCAAACACAGTCTGAATCTCAGAAAAATAGTATTAGAAGCTTTCAAACTAGAGTAAATGAAGAGTAGATTTGACCAAGCACGTGAGAACAGAGTGTACTGAGCAGCTGTACTGTGTTTTCAATGGAATAAGCTAAATTACAATTATAAAGATGTTCCATCTCCCTTGTTCACGTACTCTTCCAAAGATGCTTTCAACTTTGGTACTTAGGGGATTTGTCACCATTGATCTCAAATTGGGGTAATTGCTTTGCTGAAATCTACTGTCTCAAAATATCTAAAATCTACCTTAAAATAAAAGCTAGCAAGAATGTTAATGGAAGTACTTCAGTGTGTGTCCCCATTAGGATGTTAAAGTTTAACAAATGAGCTGGGATTAGTGATGCCCCTTGTTTAGGCTCCAGCAATGGAAAAGTGATTGAAGTTATGAAATTAAGAGTCAAAAAGTTAATTTCAAAGTATTCTCTTGGATACACAGAGAACTGCTTTCTTTATTTATTCTAACACTCTATTTTTATGCTGTTTTCTCTCCTCTTCTATTTCCCCTATATGTTCTCATATTTTATCATCCCTGTCATCTGCCATGTTGATTTACTCAAAAATATTTTTATTAAACATCTACTATGTGCATGGCACTTGGCTATGCTTGCAAAGCATGACCACCAGGAGATTAGTTTAAATTTAGTAGAATTTTATGAAGGTGGTGTTCAGTGTTGTGGTAAGAACACTTCTTACCGTTTTGGAGACTCTGAAGATGAGAAAGACCAGGTTTCAACCTCCAAGTCGATTATGGTACAGCTTGAGTGACAAATCTCAGGAGAAACAGCTGCGTTTTTTGTGGTTATCATAGTTACAGTGGGGACACAGTTGAGGAGCATTAGTTCTCTGAGGAAAAGAATAGCTTCTGAACCGAGGTAGGAAGGGAATTCAAGGGGAAGGGAAAATGCTGACCGAGGACCTGTTCACAATTATGAAGGGTGTGTTACCTGGGAAGTGAAGAGCTTTCGTTTGGATGTTTTTGGTGAGATGAACCATTCTTTAAATCGAGAACTTATACTCTTCCTAACTTTTCTTAGAGAATCAGTTTTCGCAGACCTTAGTCCACATTAGAGGTACCCCGACAAACAGATACTTCTTCAGTGTACATAACTATGCTTAATGAAACCGGTCTGTAGAACAGTCACCATGTGACATTTTTTCCTGTAATGTCATTCTGTGATTAACTGACTATAATAATGTGTTAAAGAAACAATGAGAATCTGAACCAGGGAAAATGTTCCTTATTTTCTATTTGGTCTGGCCAGGGAAATACCATGGCTGTTAATTCCAATCTCTTACAGGTTTTTATGCTTGCCTTCAGTAGACACAGTTTTAGCATGTAATGTGAAAAGTAGTTTATTACCTGTGTAGTACCAATATTGGACTGTACATCCACATATTACCCTGATGTCTTTGGTTTTATTACATATGCATGTATGGCACTTAAGGAAGGCTCTTTGATGAACAGTGGATCAAACCAACCCCATGAGTCAGTCAAGCTTAAAACTAGATTAGCAGGACCTGTCTTCCTCACCCTTGACGTGTGTGTAGAGGATCACAGCTGTAACTTCTGGAATAATAGATTGGCGTCTAAAATTCTTTCCCACTAGTGTGGTTAGCGGGGAGGTAGCTTCATAAGGAGATTTTGAGCTGAATATTTTAATATCATTATAGTTTAAATACGGTTGAGAAGGTAAAATGAAGGACATATAGACCATTTTCCTCATACAGAAATAGATACAGTCAAGCTGAATGGTGAAGGGAGCCTCTGTTTCTAAACCTCACAGGAGAACGTCGAAGGAAGAGACTGCAGCCGTTGCAAATCTGGCTTCTTCAATTTGCGGGAGGATAATCCAAAAGGCTGTGACGAGTGTTTCTGCTCCGGGGTTTCAAGTAGATGTGTGAGCTCCCCCTGGACCTATGGCAAGGTGAGCGGGAGCCTTCATTCTGCTCTCCTCTGCGTGGGCTGCTTTCTTACAGTTGTCTTTCTTTGATAAGACATTTAAAAAAGAATTCTTGTAGTGCGCTTCTGCTTGTGTGTCTTTGATCAATGCTTTAAGGGTTTATCTGTAACAATGTCTGGAATCTCTTAGAATAACAGCCACTAGCCTTTTGAGTGTCCACCATTAGTATATGAAATAGGAATGAAATTAATGTTGTTTTGAACCCAAGAAGAGATGGTTCCATGGGAAGACATCAACTTGTGATCGGAAGAATTACATTTTCCATTGCACTTCTAATTTTTGCATAGAGGTTAAGAAAAACTCCATCATCTATATACATAATGCGTTTTACCAACCATTCTTTAGGTATTATTGAAGTTACATGAGCTCTTTCGTTCATGACATAGGTCACTAAATTTGAACATCACCTTCATTCTTAATTGGTTTGAATTTTTCCATGTTCAAAGTTAAAGAATTTCAATAAGCAATAGTTTGAATATGAAATAATTTTTGTTATTAAACCATGTAGTCAATAGTGTGATTTTCTTATCGTAAAATAAACATTTACCTTTCTAACTTCCACTCCTCACTCTTCTCCCCACTCCCTTTTCCACTTTGAGCAGAGAGAGGTTTGTCTCCGTTTACCTTAAAAGAGGTAAGAGGAGAATGGCCCTTTGGGAAATTGCAAATAGTCAATGCGGCTGGCACTTAAGAGTACAGCTTGTCAGGATGTAGGAGAAGAGAGAGAAGTCTAGAGGCCGAATAAGAACCCACGCCATGCAGGGCTGAGCATGCTCAGAAATTGGGATCTCCTACCTGGGAGGTCACGGAAGGACAGGAGAGGGACATGATCAGATTCATGTTTTTCAATGACTATTCAATGAACTATCTTCCCAAACCTTTTTCCTTTCAATCTCAACCAGCTAACTAATCCATACATAATTATCGCATACCTTTCTTTTGCTTATATTGCTTTTAAACCAAATCTGAAACATGGGTAGTTTTTCGTTGTCCATCCAACTCCCGTCTAAACTGGAATGTATACGAATGTATCACATGACTTCCTTTGGGCACAGTCTTAATGGAATCCACAAATGGGCATCTGATGTCTTCATTTTGTTTAGAGAAGCCCTCTGGAAACAGGGCTTAGACTGCTGTAGACTGCTTAGCTACAGACTGCTCAATATTTCAAATTTCATAGCCAGCGAGTGGCAAGGGCTGCCACTCAAGCCTTGGTTTTCATAATTAAGTCCACTTCAATAAAACTTCTGGAAAGATCTTTCATGGGTCGTAGGGTGTCTGAGGGGTAGCGTTGGCAAGGGAAGAGGAGGAAAGAAAATATCTGCATCTCTTTCTGTTCTGTGTTGGAGGCAGCCCCAGGGAGGCCACAGTTCTGGGGGATGCAGAATCCAGGGACCTCTGCATGACATAAACGCCTCACCAACTGCCCCATGGTGGCCAGGAGCATTTATCAGGGGCTCATTTATAAAATAAGAGGGAAAGCTGAGGATGGTTTATATTACCTTTATTACTTTCCATCCTAAATGATTTATTGCTTTAAATTGTCATAAAATCTGGGTTCCAGATATTTGAACTTTTTTTTCATTTTATTTTTCCTTATTTTCTATGGAAGATTTACATTCTGTTCTCCAGTCATCAGAGATAGTATTCACCTGGATATTTGCATATTTTTTTCTATCAGCTGTTAACCTTAGCCTTACCCATTTAAAGAAGACATTTTTGAAATATTTCAGCCATGCGTCTTCATCATTCCCACTCTACCCCCCGGCCCCGCATCATGGGGGCTTGCACAGGCCTGCTGTGCCCACGAGCTGCCTTCAGTCCTGGCCGGGCGGGGCAGTTTCAGGTTCCTGCCTTGTGCCCACCCTTGCTGGGGCATGAAAAGGGAAGAAGGAACCAGCACTGTCCCCTGCCCCTCCTTGGAGGCTCTTCCTTTGGCTGGGACACTGGCTAAGGGTCCCCACCCTCCCGAGCTTGTGGACAGGACGAGGTACAGCTGGTGAGCTGTGGCCATGGCAACGAGCTGCTGGGGTCAGAGTTCTTCAGCCTCAGAGGGGAGCTGCCAGTGGGTGGGAGGGAGGAGATGGTGCAGAGCCACTATTCAGGCACTCCCGTAGTTTCTCTTTTCTGCCTCTGCTTTACAGATACCTACGTAACACCCTTTGCAAATTGTTTTCCCCATAAGCAATGGGAAGTTACTATGAATGAAAATATGAACTTCACAGTGCAGACTATGCAACAAATTGTATAACTTTGTGACCATTGCCTAACTTTGAATGAATTTCTCATATTAAGAAGATGGTATTTGGAATCACCATTTAAAAAAATCAGGGTGAACTAGCAACACAACAGAAAAAGATATAGAATGTTAATATAGAGAAAAGAAATAAAAGTAATAATAGTAAAAAACAAAACAAAACAAAACAAAAAACCTATAGCTCAGATGCAGCTTCATTCAGTGTTTTAACATGATTACTTTACACTTAGGTATTATTGTGCTGTCCATTTTTGAGTTTTTGTATCTAGTCCTGTTGCACAGTCTGTATCCCTTCAGCTCCTAGTTCCTCTAAACCGATGCAAATGTACTAAGAAACGATGATCATGCATCTGTGATGATGTTAAGAATTACTGATTGCATATGTAGAATGGTATGATTTCTAAATGTTGGGTTAATTTCTTTTTTTTCCGTTAATTAATAAAAAAAAAAAAATCAGGGTGCACGGGTGGTTCAGTGGTAGAATGCTCACCTTCCATGCAGGAGACCCAGGTTTGATTCCTGGACCATGCACCCCACTAAAAAATATATATATATATATATCATTGAATCAGTATAAACAAAAGAATATCATCCAAACTTCTGGAAGTATCAGGAAAAAGTGGAAGCCCGCATGCGTGCACATGCTGAGTTTAGTGATCTGTTCAAGGCTCAGGTTTATAGATCTTGTGTTTTAGTTCCAAAAAATTGACACCACAAGAATAGGGAAGAGAAAGGACACTGGGGGATTGTGTTTTTCTAATTAGTGATGCTCGGGTGTTTCCTTTAAGATTCAGGACATGAGTGGCTGGTATCTGACCGACATCTCCGGCCGCAGACGAGGGGCCCCGGGGCAGGCCGGCTGGGATCCCGCCCGGAAGGTCGCACACGGGGCCTGGCTGCAGGGGGCCTACTGGAGCGCGCCGCAACCCTACCTGGGCAACAAGGTAAGCCCCGCTCGGCTGGCCTCGCACCACTTGGCTTTAGCCGACCCGAAATGGGAATGGTTTTTATATGGTATTTTTAAAAAATGAAATCAGACCTACACTGGAATGGACTATGACACCCAGCAGAGTCAGGTGGGGCGGGCATTTGCGCCCTGCCTGAGAGCAGGTCTGCGGGGGCGCCGTGTCCTCATGCGGGGCTCTAGTGCAGTGTCCCCATGCAGCGTCCTCGTGCGGAGTCCCTGCACGGTGTCCTCCTGCGGCCCCCTCCTGCGGTGCCCTCCTGTGGCGCCCTCATGCAGATTTTGAGTGAGCAGACGTATTAATGAAGCCGTTGGGCATTTTGTGACACAGATGACAGATATTGGAAGAAACTAGGCTGTGCTTACTTGAAATGGCTGTTTTTCTAGAATAGTCTCAGGTGGTGTATTTACTAAGTTTTCCTTGTCTGCTTCTATCTCTTTTCAAAACTGATGCTCAAGAGGGCCTTTTTCCTTCTACCTTGTATGAATGTTAATTGGAAATGAAATGTATTACATAATTAATTAAATGCTTGTGGCAAAGCTTATGTAAACAGCATATTTCCTGGAACCCAGAAAGAGAACTTCCCCAACAAGAAGCCAGATTGAAAGCATGTGTTGGTTTTGAAGTCCACTCACAAATATATAAAACATACACAGCTAAACAAATGTAGCCGCGTCAGGTATGCAGGCTTTTTTTATTTTATTTTTTTACATGCATTAACACCATCTCGATTGGTGCCTTGGTGTTTAGAATTTATTTTATTTTATTTCATCCAGTAAGTTTTTGGAAACAAAGTATGATTAATTTTAAATGTGAATGTTTGCTTATTCTATGAGTTAATACCTAGTCAATTGAGTTAAATTACCCAATGACCTGAAAAACTATGGTGGCCACAGAAAAAATCCCTTAGGATAATGATGCTATTTAAAGCCTACTTTTCACCTGTAAGAATATAACGTTACTTTTGAAGAAGCCTTCATTGATTAATCAAATAAATGTATATTTATAGTTAGCCGTCCTCCTTCATGGCATGCCAGTGTTCACACAGAAAACACTAACAGTTCGTGTGCTGCTCAGCCAATGGGAACTGGGGAAACACTTTCAGCTCAGGACTATCTTATTTTTAACAGGCTTCTAAAAGCTACTATGAAAAATGTGTAAATGAATAGAAGATGTTTCAATGAATATGTATTTTAAAGAGCCTCCATATGTTGCATAAAATTCAATAGCTGTAATAAAAATCTAATTAAACTCTATTTGCAAGGCCCTTTGTGACAAGAAGTCATTTTGTCTGTAGAGGGATCCGCTGTATTTCCTCCATGAATGCAATCATGCGGAAGATGGGAATGCCTACTGCTTACAATCGCCAAGAACAAAATGTTTGCCTTTTATTTTTACTAAAAGCTTTCAGGAGTTCAGAGAACAGCTTTGGGTCAAAAATTGGATGGGTTTCAAAGGTCTTATTTCCCTGACAATGGTGAAATTTATTTAAAGATAGCTTATAGCAGACATTGTCTTTGCTACATTTTCTATCATTTCCTCCTTGATCATATGCTTTTTCTTTCTATTGGCTGAAAATCAACCTGACAGAAGGAAAGCAAGCAAATGGGATGTTAAATAGCATCAGGCAAAGAATTTAGACAGCCTGTTCATAATTGTTGGTTCCCAGAGATAACTTCCCTTATCCTGGCTGACCTGCCTCTTACAACCACCCTCAGGGAAGCACTTCATCTCCTACAGATCATTTTCACATCAAAAAGCCGTGCTTGTCTGTGCTCCAGTTTCCATTCAGTGAACAAAATGATGGTAACACGGTGTGCAAATTGTTTGAATATTTTTTTTTTAATGTAATGCAGGAAGCCCTTGGTGGTTCACTGTCAGGCATCTCAGTATGAACGAAACAATTTCCCTTAATAACTGAACCATATAAATTTTTGATATTACAATAATACTGCAAGCTCTCACAAATTGCCATAGTACATCTTAACTGTCATGTCATATCACGTAAATTATAGTCATGATGACATGCTTAGCTTGGTTGATTTAATGTCTTGCTAAGGAAATGGAAAATTATAGGGGCTTGTTTGTAAATTCAATAAAGTCACTTTTCTAAATAGTGAAGGCTAAATTCTTTCCCAGTAATTGCTACATGAGTGAGCGCCATTGCCAGAAACTGAGAGAAATAGTATATCAAATACAAGTGCGTCTGTATAAATACTGAATTATATTTACACCCATGACTCGGAGGCTGTGAGAAAGTAACCTCTCTCCCCCCTTTTTAATGTTAATTACTAAGTCCAAAAATTATTCGTGAGATGCTATTAACTTTTCCTAAATATTTAGATCCCCAGTATTCAAACATTTTCCAAGAAACTTGATTCTGAGACTTGTAACGTGAAGGAACTGCCGTGTGAATAGCCCTTTAGAATGAAGGTGCTACGTGCGGGTCCCCCCCTATTGTAGCACTTAACTCCAAATAAGACACCAGATTACGGGGTCCCTCCGGTTAGACATGCTTTGATCTACTGACAAGGGTCTGTCTGCCTGATTGTACAGGCCACTTTTGCAAAGGAGTACTTTATCCCATGAAGCATTTTTATGGATTGTAGTTTTTCTTTGGACTAGCGAGGTGTAAATAAGTGATTATAAATGTGCGTGAATAGTGGATGTGGCCTAGAAAAACCAAGTGCAGTTTTATATTGCCTGTTGACAAAAATTCCCATTATGCAACTATGAGTGAATTCCTCCATAGCAATCTTGAAAAATGCTTTTCCTCTTATGTGAGTGAATATTTTGTCTCAATTGGCACAATCAACTGCTAATTTTTGCCCTCATTCTAGATAGTCAATGAGAATTTAGTCCGGCACCCACGGCTAAACAAGGCAGCATTTCATTTTCAAAATGCTTGGCAAATGTTAATGCTTGGTTTTAGGGCATTTGTTAAAGAATGGAGGAGGCAAGAAGGAAAAGAACTAGGACAGAGAGTCCTGCTGATTTTCTACAAGCTGCAGCTCTTCAGAAACAATTTGGGAGTTTCAGAGTTGGGATAATTTACTGTTTTAGTAAGCTAATGCTATTGGAACATTGAAATAGTCATTTACTTAAGATTACCCTAGTGGTCTGAAATGGTTAGTGCAGCTTCCAAAAGCAGTTCTCAGTGGAAATTTCCAGAGCATCTGGCTCAGCCTGTCTGCTGTTCCTGCATTGCTACTGGGACTTGAAAGTCTGTCTCCGAACATTATTAAAGTCACATTATGTGATTTGTTCTTTATAAAACAATGCTTATTTCTCCAACATCAAGCTGTCTTTTTCTGTTTCTAGCTTAGGGAAGCTCTTGAATTGAATCAGGTACTTGCCAAGAATACCTGTAGCCAGCTTGAGATGCACACTCTGAGAATCTGCTGATGGAATAGCATCTGGCTTCTAAAAGTAATCTTCGTTAAACTTCTTTGCTGTGGCTGCTTGCCTTTCAGTTCTCCCTCACAGATTCCAAATTAAAGCTGTGGGTTTGAAGAAGGAGGTTGATGCTGGAGCTTTGCAGGGCTGGGAAGTAGTTCTTGTCACACAGAAGGAGGCTCAACAAATGTCTTGTGGGGGATGCTACATGCTTAACAAAACCACGATGAGAAGACGGCTTTGATTTGTTCAGAAATGGTCCTTGAGTTGGGATTTATGTGAGAGTTAAGAAATGATTTTGATCTCATTAAAAAGAACTAAAACCTACCAGGAAGATCCATTCTTTTTTGGCAGTATAATTTGTATTTGTGATGTCTTTGCTTTACATTTCTAAAAATTATTTCAAAGTGAATTCAGAACCCTCTCTTCCACATTTAAGTTCCTGCAGTTTGTCCTGGATTAAATGGAGCAGTTAAAAAGGTCATTAGGTATGTGGAGAATGGCACGGCCATAAAGATAAATAGGATGAATAAACTGTGATTGATTTTGTATTCCATGTCTCAGGCTTATCAAGAAAAATTTGGCAATGGAGTAGTCCCAAGAGAAGACTTACTGCCTAGAACAAACCAAATGAACTTGTTAGGAGTACGTGAGAAAACAACTTTTTTTTTAAAGCACTCGTTTATATTATGGTAGAGCCTATGCAAAATTAACTCACCTAGAAGGACTCAAAGTCAGGCATAAAAATCTCCTAACCTTCCATATTTGGTGTGGAAGGTATAATAGTACCTTGATACTTTTCCTAAATAACTTTATGAAGTACTGGTTCTAATATTGCAGATTATCTTGTAAAAGATTATTTTAATATCCATGTATATTCATCTGTTCTCATTGACTTATAATGCATGTGATAGAGAAAAAGTCCTTTTTAACCCTTGATCAGCTGAAGTACTAGATGGGGAAGATATGGCTTAATATCATGTTGGTGGGAAAAGTTAAAGGGTTTGCTTAGCAGTAATCTGAGTGTGAGCTGCCTTTATAATGTGATTGTCAGTAAACCTAAGACAATCGAAGGCGACACTGATAGAAATTTACCGGTCAGTACAGGGGCCCCAAAGCATGTGTCACCTAAACTACTCAGCTTGCTTGTGAGTTTCTGTTTTCAAAATTTTAAGTTACCTGACCAAGGCTACCTACTAATAAACCAAAGTATCCCAACTCATAAAGATAGAGCCCAGATTGTAAGCTAAATATGTTTAGCCCTTTTTAAATAATCATTTTTTATTTCAGTTATGTTTATTGGTTCTAGTAACATATTTAGGTTTGGAGTAGAATTGTTGAAGCAGCTGACCCAAAAGAAAGTATAAGACAGGAGACAATAAAGATATAAATTTATAAATTAATTGAAATAGAAAACAAATATCAACAGAGAGGACAGGAAACCAAAAGCTTGTTTTTAAAAGCATAACTAAGTCTAGGCTGATCGAGGAAACAAATGAAATGAAGGCACACATAAACAATTTTGGGAATGTAAATGAACATAACTAAAATTACTTCAGAAAATAAAAGTGAGGTATATAATGAAAAACTTTATAGGCAAGACATTTGAATACTTAGAGAAATGAATAAATTTCTAGAAAAAATGCAATTTAATAAAACTGACTTGAGAAGAAAGCTTGAGCCACATAAATATTAAAGTAACAGAAACAGTAATCAAAAGGACTTTCCACAAAGATAACACAGAAAATAGAATAATGGGGAACACTCCTAAATTAATTTCATGTGGCATGTATACTTTTTAGCAAATCTTGACAAGAGGGGTTTCAAAAACAAAATAGCAATCCAAACTTGCTCCTGAAAATAGATGCAAACAGCCTAAACAGAATACTAAAAATTGGAATTTATAAGGAATAAAATGTTAAAACCGGGCCAGGTTGGGGATATGGAGGAATTCAAAATTGTTTTACTGTTAAAAAATCAATTTAAGTCATTGACCACACTGACTGATTAAAAGAGGGATAAAAAACCCAATGATCTCAATAGATGAAAAAAAAGAATAGAATGAAGTTACATAACCATTCATCCAATAACTAGTATTGGAAAGGCACTTCTATAAATGAGAAAGGGCAGCTATACTAAAATCTATAGCAAATATGTAATATAAAATGTTGAAAATATTTCTTAAGATGAAAATGAAACAATTCTCACTGTCACCTCTTTTATTTAGCATTTTATTAGAGGAGCTAGGCAGTGTAGTGAGATAAGAAGAAAGACACAAGGGTTGGAAAGGAAGAAATAAAACTATCATTTACAGATGATATGGTTGTCTGCTTTGTAGATTCAAAAGAACCTATGGGGAAATTATTTGTAAGTGAATCAAGAAAGGGGTTGTATATGAAAGTGATGTTTAAAAGTCGATTGTGTTTCTTTACATCAGCAACAATCACTTTTAAAAAATCACTTTAAAAAGTCATTTATAATAGCAAAACATATTAAAAACACCAATTATTAAATCTGTGAGTAAAAGCAAAGGGCCAAGAATCCTCCTAAAAGAAGGCGAGAGAGGAGGTTGGAATCAAATCTTATGTGATACAAAGACTTAGGGTATGCTTAGAAGGCTGTAATGATTGGTACAAAACAGTATTAATGGGAAAAGAGATAAACAAACTCAGAAATGCCCCATGCATGTGGGGACACCTGGTTCCCCCCACATAGCCACTAGGGTCCGGTGGGACTCAGAGACACCATAGAGTAAATAAATGGTTCTGAAACCACTGGTTATCTAAAGAGGGAGACAGAAAGTCTTGCATCTTCACCTTACATTATAGATAAAAATAAATTCCAGTGAAAACAAAGATTAAGCTTTAAAAAAAAATCACGCTATGAAAGGATTAAACAAAATACATTGAGATGTCTGCTTCTGATAGTGACTAAATAACCAGCTCTAGATTTGCCCACCTACCAAAAACAACAAGAAAACTTGAGGAAAATGTGAAATAGCAGTTTCTAGACACTGGGCAATCAACGTTTTAGGGCTGATCCCTGAGAAAAAAACAAAACAAATTAGTGAGGTTTGCAGCTGCCCCCATGGTAGCCCAGAGGCAATTTCCAGAGGGAAGTGCCTGGTGGGAACCCAGACACTGGTCATCGTCAGGTAGGATGAAACGGAATTCAGGGAGGCCAGGGCAGCAAGAATTCCTAGGTGAGAGTCCAAAAAAAGAGGGAGCTGCACAGACAGAGAGAGAGAGCGAGAGAGAGACGGGGAAGGGGCCGGGGGTAGAAATCCAGATATCTGTAAAAGGAGATCCCTGGTCTGGCAGTATTGAGCTCCAAATGCATGAGAGAAAACTATTGAAGGCTGGAGAAAGACCCACCAAGATGTCGCAAGAGAAAAGATTCCTGGGACTGATGCCGGTGACAGTTCATTTTCCCCCACTCAGAGTGGAAAGCCTTCAGTGAGAGAGAGGACGTCGGGGAAGGGGTGA